>NW_008825609.1:778953-781076 GCF_000699105.1 Pygoscelis adeliae
GCCTGCAGAGCGGTGAAGTGGTTCTGCAAGGGCACCTCAGGCTTCGGGGAAGTCTCTTCCTCCTGCTGGTCCTTGCCATTGCAACCGTCAATTCTGCTGCATTATTGGCCCCCTTCCCTTCTGTGTGTGCCGGCGGGGGAGTTTTTGGCTGTTTGGCTGTGGGCCCACCGCAGACTGTGCTTGGAACCAGTTATCGACTAGAATAATCAACTCAATTCTGCAGAGCTCAGGAGATGCAGGGTGGGATCTCCAGTCTGCACTCTGAGAGGAAAAGGAGCTGGATGAGTTTGCAGCTCTCTGTCATCTTCTTCATACCACAGGATTGCTGCCCTCTGTGCAGCATGTGGGGTTCCCGCAGGAGGTTCCCAGACCAGTCTTCAGACCAGGAAGGGAGGCAGCAGAGGCTCTCCAGCTCTCACCTCCCAGCGCTCCCATTTCCCACGGGAAAGCAATCCCATCATCTGTACATGAAAAGAGATCTGGTACCCGATGGCACATAGGAACGTTCGGATAACAGAGGAGGAAGGAAAGCTGCGGGTAGAAAAGGGATTGAACCAAACCTCATACACCTTTCCCTAACTCCGTGTGTGCCTGGAGCAGTCTCTTTCTGGTGGTGAGCAGAGCAAAGGCTATTTGGGAACATACACACAGCACCGGCACTTTTTACCGTCTGGGGAGTGCATCAAAGAGGTGTGACTGACGGCGAGACCATCAGCTCGCCACAAGGAGATCTCATCTATTTGCAGAAGAGATCGCTCCTGTCGCATGTCCCTCGCGTCCCTCCTCCTCCTCCTGCCACCCTGACCCTGTGCTCAAATTACCTGCAAAGAAACTGCGCAGGTCAGTGCTGAGGCAGTTCTCCAAAAACCGCCTCAGCGGCAGGATGTGAGCATTCGGGGCCGTCCAGTCTGTCAGAAAGTCCTCCACAACGTGATGGATGGCATCTGGGCGGGGGAGAGGCCAGCCTGGGGGCCGAAGCCTCATCTCACGCTCTGCCAAGAGAACATTAAGGAAATCTCTCAGAATCAAAATAGCATTAAAAAGAGCTTGGGGAGTGGAAAGCAGCTACGACAGCTGTTCCAGCTTTTATCCTGACCTTTTTAATCCCTACCTTACTTTCATTTGCAATCCCCTCTGCTTGCTCTGTCCTCAACAGCCCTGCCACTGCACAGCTGCCCCTTGTCCCTGCCTGCAGTACTTCCTGTCATTTCACTCCCGTTCCCCCTGGGCAGGGACTGTCAGACGGGCTGAGCTGCGTTCAAGCTTTAATGCTGCTACCCATCACGCTTCTTTCCGTGCAAGGCAGGCCAGACCCTGACCCTAGATTTCTGGAGATGAAGATTCAGCACACTCATTTCCCAGGAAATCTATTCTGAGTGTGTTTGTTTGCTGGATATAACACTCATCTTCAAACCCTTGCCTTTGTCTGCCTCTATCACTGCGTGACCTCTCAGAGCTGGGCTGGCCACAGAAAGCAGCTTTCTTTTGGCGGCGACGCTGAAGCCCAGCCTCATCTGCCAGGACTCTGCAAAATACATGCAGGGTGCCAGCCAAAGGAAAGCAACGTTCCTCTTTTTGGGAATGGCACAGCTCCCAGCACACCTGTTTGTTCCTATTCTCAAATGTGAGGTCTCTGGTACAACCCCCCCACCCCCCACCTCGTATCGGTCTGACCGATGGAAACTTCTTGCCAACTCCCAGCTTTTTCTTCAGCTCACACAGAGGTGGCAGATGTCCTAGAGGATGGACGTGAAGGATGTGGAGGAGAAGGGTGTGCAATGCCTTCAGGTACTCCCCCCCTTCTTTGGCCCTGAAGTATCTTCACCCCTCTCAGTTTTGCTTGTATCAGGTAATTGGCAGGGAGAGGCAGGAAAACGTACCTGTTGGGAGGCGTTTGTAATAGTAAATAACGGGGTGCAAAAAGTTGGACTGCCAGGCGTGCTGTGCCTCTCCCACGGCTCGGTTGTAATAGAAGACATCCTTGTCAGCCCCAGAGAAATTCCTCCCATACTCCATGATGACGACAAACAGCCCGTTGGGAGCCTTTCTCCCCGTCTGCGTTTCCAGCTCAGCTAGGACTCCAACCGGGTATTCTTCCAGGTATTCAAATGCTGTGGCATTCC
>NW_008825609.1:781088-786521 GCF_000699105.1 Pygoscelis adeliae
ACCGTCAGACTTTTCCACCAGAAAAAAAGCCAGCTGGGATCCAACACCCCCTCAGCTGGTCAAGGCTAAGGCCAAAGAGCCGTCAGAGAGTAATTATCTTTGGTCATTACAGATCTGGGCTGAACTTGACGCAGAGCTTATGAAGGCTGCAGATACTGTTATAAGACTCCATTATTTTCCTGGATTATGGGATTTCTCTCTGCATTAACACTGCTCAAGGAAAGCTTTTCCCTGGGGACAGTAAAAGGGTACTACACCTCTGAGCCTAGAGGGAAGGTCTGGACCATTTCAGCCCCTTAAGAGAGAGAAGTAATTGGCAGAATTGGGCACAGCGGCACCAGTAGCAGCAGCAGTACAGGTTTTGAGGTGGCTGCCTATGTGACGGTAACACCCTTAGGCAGCAACGGAGCAATTTTTGTGGTGGCACCACGGGAAGCAATGGTAAAGAAAAAGGAATGAAGTGATGGAGTGCAGTGCTGGGAATAATTACTCACTCACTCTCTCAGCAGTATGATGTCAGCCAGGATACTGAACATCTGGTAGAGGCCCGAGGCCTCGTTCACCCGCTTGATGATGGAATTGGTCAGCTGTGTAATAGGGTGGACTGTGGATGGCCAGGGGACACCATGGTGACGGTTTTCCAATAGGCGGTGGACTGCACGAGCTAAGATATTGAGAGAAACAAAGACAGATTATTTAAAAATCCAAGCTTGCGCTTTTAAGAAATCCAATTGCTCTGCTGCGGCACACGCAGATACTGGCAGGACACAGTAAATAAGCTTTACAGCTCATCCGTGCTCAGGATCTCCCACCCCAACTGCTGGCAACTGCAGTGGAGATGCCCTCTGAAAGCTGACATGATGCTAAGTGGTTGGTGAGGGGGCAGGGAGTCCTTGGGGATATTTCATTACTTCTGAGCAGTCCTTTAACGATAAGGATGGGCACACACACGTAAAGACGGAAATTCTCTCTGCTGCCCAAAGCCGCTGAGTTTTAACTCCACAGCACAGACCTCTCACCCACAGCCTGTCACAAGGCAGAGCATCTGGCAGGCAGAAATCTATTGTGTTACATAAGTAAGAGACAATGGGCAAGAGAGCCACAAGACAAAACAAAGACAGACAACCAAAAACTTCAGATATGACCCCAAGTCACTTCTCCTCCACTTCAGATGACGCAGCTGCAGCTTGGCTGCGTTTTGTCATTCTTACTGCCAGCACAAGACTAAGGGTGATCTCTTTCCAGCAGTAAGCTATGAATTGTTCCTTTGAAGGGTGGAACAATTCCCACCTCTGCCCTTTCTGTACACCCCAGTACTCACTTGTATACCGGAATCCATGGATGAAGCCCCCAGCAGATTTCCTGAAGTCAACAGAATGGCTAGCAGTGCCAAGAACAAAAAGCCCCCGAGTGCTTCTGGACTCGTAGCTGGGTTTGATCTGAGGGTACTTCTTTTTATTCCCTTTTCCTGGCATCATTCTAAGGGATCTGATGCGCAAAAGAGAAGAGCAGGCTGTCAGGAAGAGCAGGGGTGGAAAAATAAAAAGGGTGTCTTCTATAAGGCACACATTATATTGCAGTCACTGCAAGACACTGCCTTCAGTGGGCTTTACCACTACAACGAGGATATTCCAGAAGACAAGGGTGCTCATCTCAAGGTAGCTTTGGACAAGATCAAATTCCAGCCTGAGCCACTGACAGTGAATTTTGGAAGACAGTGAAGTTAGCAGTATCATTTTCAACTGCAGAATGTACTAGGTGACAAACCAAGGTGGAGTGAAGGTTGCATCCTCAGGGGAAAAAAGCAGACAAAACCTTTCTGTAGTGATCTGTACCTGTACCATCCTCATTCCAAAAAAAACCCCAAAACCCAAAACACTGCTAGCCTTCTCCATATGATCTGGCAGGTCACGATGTCAAGTTCTAAAGGCACAAGTTTTTCTGCATCACCCAGGTCCCAACACTGCCATTTGCTCAGCCCTAGAGCCTGTTGGTCAGAGGCCAGTGACACACACGTTCCCACTGGCACATGGCCGGAGCTGTGTAAACAAAGGACTGGGCAGCACCAGGTAGCTCAGAGCACGTGGAGGTCCGGGCCATGCTGCCAGGAGAGGACCTGCCCTTCCCTTTCCTCCCTACTCAGGCCCTTCACTCTAAATGCCTGCTTCCCTGGAGATCCTGGGAAGGGATCCCTCACCTGTTGTAGATAGAGAAGTCAAACTTCCAGCCCAGGCAGCGGATGACACGGTCGTAAGGTGCGCGCGTGGCAAAATTATCCAGCTCATCCTGTGGGAGGGTGACGGAGTCGATGCCTGCGCTGGTGTTCCTGTTCTCCAGGTAGAACCGGAGTGTGATGTGCAGCTTCCCCTTCTTGTCCTTGACGATAGCCAGATCTTCCAGGTCGCCCTCCAGAAGCCCATCCAGAGATTTCAGCTGGTAGGTGTCCAGCAGGCCATTGTTAATTGCTCTATGAAAAAAAGGAGAATGTAAGAGGGGCTAAAAGAAGGGAGGAGAGGTGGGATCCGCGGGTCTGTCTCAACTGCTGAAAATGTGACACCTTTACCAGGCATCCCATGCTCCCCTTCAGTGCAAAGGTTATCCCCAGAGCCTCAGGGCTCACAGGAACAGCACAGGTAACACAGCCTCGCTGCCCTTGCAGGATGCAGTCCACCTCTCGGCTCTCCTCTGTGATTGCAAGCAAGGGAACAACTTGGGAGCCAGCACTTTTTAATGATACAGTTTCCAAGGGGACATTCTCCTATTTCACACAGACCTCGAAGAGCTCTTATCAAGCTCCTGTGGTCAGCAACTGCAACCTGGACTGCTTTAAACCAAGGACCTAAAGATAGAAGGCCCCACGCTTCCTCTGCGACCCCCAGGACCACAGCACCTCTGTGGAGCTGTGCCAGTCCAGCTCGTCACCTGGGCGAGAAGTGGTTCCCTGTGTTTGTACTCCGGCTGCGTTAGAAAGAGGAAGAGGAGCGATTTCCTACCTCAGATCCCCGACGTAGTGGGTGGCCCACGAGAGGCGCACGCGGGACCGGCTCACCATGTGGATGAAATTCGTGACGCCCAGAATGTTCTCCGCCGTCTCAAAGGCCGAGTTGCCTCGGCCCAAGATCAACACGGTTTGGCCAGCAAAATCCTCCGGGTTGATGGACACAGTCTCGTAACCCTCAACGTATTCTGAGCCAGGAAAGTTGACCACATTGGGGACCCACGTCCCAGTGGCGACCAACAAAGAGCTGCAAAAACAGGGACAACGCTAGGGAATGTGGGAATTATGGGAACGGGGCCATTGCTTCATCTCATCACCCCGTCCTCCTCCCGCTGCAGAAGGTGGCTGTGGTGTGCCCCCTCCAGCCACTCTGGATCAGCTGCACAGGACATGGTTTCAAGAGAAACCATGCTCTAGCCTCACCTAATGACCTGCTATTGACCTCTCTTCCCTATTCTCAGGCCAACAAAGACAACTAGGAATGTCATTATACATAGCAGAAGTCAGTGTGGGTGCTGTACATATACGTCTCCCTCCGTTGTTCATGGATGTGCAAGCACTACTCATACGTACTCACTGACGATATATATAATACTGAAGTTTCACAGGTTGATTGTATGTTGCATAAAAAATTACTCTGATTTAAAATTTGTGTTGCCTTTTAGTACAGCAGAACAAAAGTTATTTTTAAGAGGGATAGAAAATGGTTTCGATATTTAAAAATGTAACTCCTAGTCACAAAACCGTATTAGCAACATCACTAATTGTTAACACTAAAATTAAGAACAGTAATCTTTTTATATGTCTCCATAAGAACTTTTACTTGAATCTTAGGGAAATTTTTGTGACTTAGACAGAAACACCAGGCAGCTGAGGCTAGCGGCACTGCCTGCTGTCCCAGTCTTGCTCATGCAGCTCATGAGAGCAACCCGCTTGCGGTGCGTGGGTGTCTGGGATTGCCTTCTGTCCCCTCCGAGCTTGGCAGCCAGCGCACCTCCAAGTGACAGCCAGCACGGCCTGCTGTCGTAGAGCTGAGGCTCTCAGGAGAGGTGAGAAATATACTCTGTATGTTCATACGAGTAACTCCTAGGTTTTTAGGAATGTAGCTCAGTGGCGGTATGGGATACACACGCGTAAGTATGAGAAGCAGAAGGGGAATTCAGGGACCAGCAGCCTCGAGGGTTATTTCTCACAGTCGGCTCCCTCTACTGCAACAGCTCCACTTTTCTCTGGTTCCCCCCCGCCAGCTCTGTGCCAGCCCAGGGCTTCAGCTGGCTGGGGCATACTTCTAAGCACATGTGGGTTAACGGAAGTGAGGTGTTGCTGCACTGGCTCACTTGAGTTTGTAATAAAGGCAGCAGTGGCTACAACAAGTATGACTGAGTTATTTTTTCTTGACGGAGAGCAATTACGTAGTGATAAACCAAAAGTGACTTCAAGCTTACCTATCAAGGATGGAACCTGCGGTGACAGCAATCACAGCCAGTTTGTGTCTGCCCTGCCAGCTCCTCAGCTGTCCGAGGCATGACGTTGCTCGCGAAAGGCAGTGCCTTCCCAGGAGCAGTTATTCCACCCACCCGCCCCACCAATCCCTGCAAAATGTGTTTCCCCTCTGATGGCGGTTAAGGCCCTAAGAGGCTGTGAAATCTCCATCCTTGGAGACACTCCATGCCTCAAGAGGGCAAGGCTCTGAGCAACCTGACGTCGCTGGCCCTGCTTTGGGCAGGGGGCTTGGACGAAACGACCTTTATGGGTCTCTTCCAACCTAATTTATTCTGCGATTTTGTGACTTTGAAGACGCCCGTGGAGAGCAGCGTGGCTAGCCCCAGGTTTGCCCATTACCTGCACTTGTAGTTCTGCCTGTCCTGGTCGGTCAGGAGGAAGTAGTGGCCGTTCCAGGCCTGCCCGTCCCTCTCCAGCGTCACGTGGATGATGGCGGTGTTGTACTGAACCCGCAGCTTCAGCAGGGAAGCAAAGTCCTCCAGGTAACGCACCATTGCGTTGGCGTCAGGGAAGAAGTCACGGGAGTAGCGTCGGAAAAGCAGCCGGCGGTCGTGACTGAGGAGCGAGTTCCAGTCGTGGCGGAGGTTGAACTCGCTGTTGGATTTGCCCGTGTACCTCTTGTTGATGCTGATGAGCTTGCGGTGGCGAGGGTAGAGGGCGAAGAAGCTGCCGGGAGCGTGGCTCCGCTCAAAGACGACGTAATCCCGGCCGGCTCGCTGGAGGAAATAGGCCGCCTGCAAGCCCGAGGGGCCGGCCCCGATGACGCAGTAGTCGTGGTAGAGGAAAGCGGCACCGCTCGCCGCACACAGGCTGCTGGCGTACAAGGCCAGCCCCAGCAGCATCCCGCAGACTGCTGGGGCCATGGCGGGGCTGGGACAGCTGCCCCTGTGGGGGAGAGGAGCGGGGAGGCGTCACCCAGGGGGTGAGCGGCT
>NW_008825609.1:788162-794462 GCF_000699105.1 Pygoscelis adeliae
CTGACCCACCAGGGACTGCTCAACTTCAACGTTCGCTTTATAAAAGCCTCCACCGAGTCACCTCAGCCAGGCTTGGTCACCGCGCGTTTCACATGTGTCACCTTAGAGTCGCTCCCATTTCTAAAACTGTAGTGGAAAGAATACCCCGGTACCTACAGAAATCGCCCCCCCCACCCCGCCCCAGATGCCGGTGCCGTTGAATGAAGGGCTCCTTGGCAAGCTCCGCTTTCCCACTCGGTGCCCTGGACCTGGGTCCTCTCCCCCACCCCTGCTAAAATCAGTCCTCGCTCGGTATCCATACAGAGGCACACCACCTGCATTTCTCACGTGCAGCTCTTTTTTGCCCCCCACTGAGTGCTCCCAACGTCGCTCACACACACCTTTTCCACCGCCGCGTCCCACCCTTGGGACTACCCATTCTCCAGCCTCGCTCCTCTCTCGTCACTGCACTAGCCAGATCTCACCCTTTAGATCTGGCCTTCATCACGGGTCACCCCTTTTCCTCCAGAGCAGCAGGTCGCTCAAAAGCATAAATCACCAAGTATGCTACGAACCTTCCTCTTCCTCTTCTTCCTCCTCATCCTCCTCATCTTCATCAGAGCTGAAGGTGCCATCGGGCAAGCTGTAGATCCGGATCACCTGCTTGTTGGGGTCTTTGAGGATGAGGTACTTCCCCTCATCCAGCTTCATGCAGATGTCGATGACGCATCGCAGGATGCCCCAGGCGTTCTCTATGCTCAGGTTAATCTGGCTGGCAAACTCATTCGGCTTGAACTGCTGCGTGCCCAGGATCACGTGGCGGGCAGAGTCCTTCACGTGGTAACGGGATACGTACCTAGGGGGGGCAAGAGGAAACCAGAGGGGTATCGGGAGATTAAGCCCAACCAGCAGAAGTACGACACCAAGAGAAGCACTGCGATCAGTTTGGTTTTGTTTTCCGGGCTGAAAAATCCCAATACGCCAACACTGAAAGCTAAGAGGATCTCCTGGCTACCAGTTGTCAATCAGTAAACGTACCACTACCCCAAATCACACGGGGTGGTACTAAAGACAGAGAAGAATTGGTACCACAGATAGAAATTAAGCAACAGCACGATTAGCAGGGAGTTCGGACTTAAGCAGATGCGAATGCATCAGTCCCGTATCTGAGGACGGAACCCAGGACTGCAGAGCCAGCAGAACCGAGTCAGCAAATGCCTCTTGCTCATTATCCACAGCAAAAAAATGTATCTATTTTGTACATATATATATATGTAGTTATATATATTATATACAATCAGCCATATCATCTGCTGTAAAAGCTACCAGTGTGAGTCCTAGCGAGGGGACCCACCGGCTCCGTGCAGGTGCTGTGCGAAGAAACCACAGGAAAAGCACTCTGACCAGGACGCCTGGGAGACGATGCCTGCAAGCAGCCAGCACGCAGGGCGGCTCATCCAGGCCATCAACAGCAGGGCACAGACTCCACTGACATTGAGCCGACAGCTTGAAATGGGCTGCGGCGGCGCCTCCCCTCCACCCGATTTCCCATTAACGGGGCACTGAGGATCTCAATCAACTTCCTGACAGGCGGCGCAGTCACTGCGCTTATTTCCCTTGTTGGCAATCTCGGCAAACAGGCCGAGCGCCGCGGAGGCCGTCTGCCCGTCACGTGGCGCAAGGTCTCAGGAGGCCAGTCACGGCGGAGGGCGCATCAGCCGGATGCTGAGGGGAAGCAGTTTACGCCAAGGCTGGTGGGCTCACCGCAAGCCTTCCCCTCTTGGCCACTCAAAACGTGGGGCGATTTTATGATTACTCATTCCACGAATGGTTCACTTTAACATACAGTGGGTTAAATCATGGAAAATGCACCTGAAAAGAAGGTTGGTGTGAAAACCCCATCTTACCCGAGTTTAAGATACTCTGATCCAGCCAGCAGCGCGCAACACGTCCAGCGGGCTAATTTGTAGCTGTTGTTTTTCAGCTCTGTGGCAATCACAGCCCCTCTCTGAGAGTCGAGCTTCTGGCGCCAGTCTACTCCGTTGCAATACTGAGAGGAGAATCAAAACTAGGGTCAACCTAACGAGCCAGCAGCAGTCACCTCTTCAGCCATCTTGACAACACGTAGGGAAGCTTCTTCTGCCTACCTTATGATACCATACAAGGGAACGCGCACAGCAACCTACAGGGAAAGCCCCTGCACCGGAAAGGGAGAAATGCAAACAGCGGGGATGGGCCAACGTTTCGGGTTAGGAAGGGAAGTTTGCGAGGGAAGCGTTCATGAGGGAAGCATGGGAACAAACCGGCTACTGGGCCGAACACCTGGGGACAAGCGGGTTCAAACCAGCCACCTCGCATCTGGGGCAGAATCCCATCAGCACTGCTTGTCCACCGAAGTTATGGGCCTTTGGTGGAACGTAACCACCCAGGGGACACCGCCAGATGTGTGTCTCATCTTCCCTGCTGTACCTGGCATGTCAGGCAGCAGTGAAGCAGTTAGAGCTAGCTTTGGGTCTCGTTCTTCCTCACCCTGGAATCCCACTCGTTCAGTGTTTTGATGTTGATGAAAGACACTTCTCCATTTGCTCCTGTCATCACGCCATCATGTTCACAGCGGACAATGAGGTCTATATCATCTCCCAGCTTCCACCTTCGGTATCTGCCAACAAACAATCCAGCCGGTTATTTCTGACCCTTGTTCTCTTCCAGATCCATGCAAGCACTCAACAAAATCCTTTCCTCCTCTATCTGTTCACTGTGAGGACGTCCAGGAATCCCTCTCACGGTAAAGCTTCTATCGGTAACACTCCTGACTCATTTTGCCTCCGTATCAGACTGACACCCTGCCCCCTTGCCAGACCTGGGCATCAGAGAGAGATCAACATACCTGTATGCAACCGACGCTACTTCGTTTTTATCCATGTCATCCTCCACAAAGGGGTTTGGGTTGGGAAACTTGTATTTCTCCTTTCCCTGCAGAAGAAAACAGAAGGGTGTGTTAGGAAAAAAACAAACCCGGGGGAGCTCTCCCCTACTGGATAGATATTCCCTTATAGCAACAGTAGCTAATTTCCCTTATACAGAAAAACGCTAAAATATTAAGACAGCTGATGAGAAGCCCCATCTTCACATTAGTCACTTTGCCGTAAGCAGTACTTCTACAGCTTCACTAAGCGTACTCAGAAGCCCGCCTGCTTCACCAGTGGGAGTGGGATTTCTTCTTCGTGGAATAAAGGTGAAAATCTTTCCACAACAAAGTCACACTGCTCACCAGGAGTTATCCCACCTCTTTCAAAACTGAGAGAACATCAGTGTAACATACCTCTGTCAGTTAAAACGCTTCTGTGCTGTATTAAAGCAGCCTTAATGAAGTCTCTTCTCGAGACTCTCTGAAACACAAACCCTACTACCCAGCACTGCCCAACCTTACCATCCTCAGACACTGCTGGGAGAAGTTATGATTGATGTAGGTAGCTTCCATGGCAAGGTTGCGCGGAGAATTAAAGGAGTTGCCCTCTTCCTGTGGTGGTTCATTGGCTGTTTCACTCACTGTCAGCAGGTCTGGGAAGAAAACCAGACGCAAGTGGTTATGCTCGGGGGAGTAACCCCGTCAGCTGAAGACAGTGAGTCTTCAGCCCCACACTGGAGCAGGTCAGTACTGAAGTTACCCCCGCGGCTAGCACAGCGATCAGCTTGTTCCAGGTGTTGAGACACCGAGACACAGAATAAACTCAAAAAACCCCCATAAAGAAAACTAGACTCTCTAGCTACCGTAACAGCAATTTCTTTCAGGCCTTTTCCTTACCAAAATCGGAATTGTCCCTCTTGTCAAAGAAAAGCTTGGACCCAACTCTCTGGACAATGATGTCCCAGGAATAGACAGAGCGAGTGCAGCTCATCAGTGTGGCCAGGATGGCATCCGTGGCAAATACATTCCCTTGGGTCTTTGCCAGCTACAGATACAGGAGGAGGAGAACACTGTGTTTCAGCAACACGAACAGACACCCCTTCCCTTCCCCAGACAAGAGCAGAAGTGTTAGCAAACCAGATCATGAATTTCTTCTCCCACGCTGAGGAAGCTGGACTGGTAGGTACATCACCGATTGCTAGACGAAGCGTGAGGTACTACCCAGCAATCCAGGCCCACCCTCACCCAAACACGGAAGAAGTACGAAACCCAGTACAAGATGTGAATTCTGTTGGGAAATGGCACGGCTCCTTATTGCTGATCGGGTCAGAGAGAGAAATCTCCGAGCCTTCCTCATCTCCAAAAGCAGAAACCCCAAGAACCAGGTCTCCGACACGGAAGTTTCTTTCCCAACATAGCTCAAGTACCGGTCTGCTTGCCTTTCCAGAATTACAGCTTTTCCTTGGCCAGTATTCCTAGTTTTGCATTGATCTAGCTCTGCCTCGGAGCCAAGAAAAATAACAATACCAGTTAATGCTTCTTTTCCCTTTGCAAGCTTAGGGATCTGCAATTTTTCTGCCCGTCTCTTAACTTTGGTCTGACGGTGACAGCCGGTCGCCAACAACAGCACGCACCGAGAAACACACTGTTGGGTTTCACAAACCAGTAAACATACCTTTCGGATAACTGGGTCATCAGTAGTGGTGACGGTATGGAAGATGCGCTTAATGCTCCTCAGTAGCTTCTCATTCCTTGTCGTAATGCGGTCAAAGGCTTTGTCATAGTATTCTAGGGCTCCGCAGCACTCTCTGCAGAGGTAAGAGGACCATCTTGATACCCCCCCTACAGATACCACCACCCACAAACCACACGGGGCTGAGGGGCCCGTTGGACGTCCCGTTAGCTCCCCCTGCTTTGGGCACCTCAATGAGAACACTGGGACCAGGCCAGGAGACCCCTGCCCTCCTGCTTTCCAAAAATCCGGTCACTTCAGGAAGCAAGTGCACGGCTGCTTTAGGAACTCACATGTCCTGTGGCTCCGACACCTCCAGGTAGCGCATCTTCATCAGCCGAGGGAAATCCATCTCTTCTTTCACCTCCCAGTCGCTGCGAACTTCAACAGAGGAGTCACGAGGCTTCTGCTGTGCGGCCAGAGGTAGGACAGATAGAGGGAGAAACCGAGACACAGCACATCAGGATTTGTGCAGGAGGAGCTGCCCCACGAGCGCAGCCAGAGAAACCAAACCAACACGGGGCGCAGAAAGCTTGCTAGTTTACCTGTGATTTTTGGTCCCATTTCTGCCTCACTCCAAACTGCTTCTGGAACTTCTTTTGTAGGCGCAAACGATCTCTAAAATGGCAAATATGAGAAAAGCCATGAAGAGAAGTTGTCGATTCCTACGTCCCCACAACCATTCCTACGCTTCCAAATTGCCACCGGAGGAGCAATGCTTTTCGGCACCGAGCCACTGAAACATTTGCTGAGCTGTCTGTTGATCAAGATGCCCGAGGCATTAAAAGCTCTGCTCTTTACTCTGAGCAGCTCTTTAAATATTTCCATCTCCAATGACTGTAACGCAGTTTTCAGAAAGGGTACGCTCCGATTTAAAACGTCACGTTTACTTTTCTAAACAGGATTCAAAAATCCTTCTGAATTCTTCGATAGCCGTTTGAAACCCAGGCTTATAACTACCGGTGACATCAGCAGAACATCGGACTTGAAAGATCCTGAAATTTGCTCTCGTGGGTTCTGTTACAGTAACTTAACAAATGTTCACACACGCCAACCCCAGTACGGTACGCTTCTATCTGCAGCCTCACCTCTCCTTCTGCTTGGCACTCTTTGGCAGCGTCTGCATGCTGAACTGCAGCATGTTCCGACGGTCCTTGTCTCTCCGAAGGTTCCTCTGCAGAAATGAAGGAAAGGGAAAAAAAAGAACATTTTAGTTGCAAAATAATTCCGTGCTGCTGAAGCTCTCCTTCGAGCCCGTTCCTGAAAACGCGTGTTACCTGTGCAAATCGCATACGATTCCTCTGGTACGCCGTTTTCTGCGTTCGCGCTGTATCCACCAGCTGGAAGCTAGTCTCATCCTCCTCATGGAAATAGGCATACTGACTTCCGCCACCAAACTGCGACGAGTACTTGTCTGGAAATAAAACAAAGCATCGCGACACCAAGCTTCTAGGAAAAAGCCCCTGACGCTTTGCCCCTTTCTCCCCCCAGATTCCCTCCAGCTGCCTTCACCTAAGTCTGATGCAGAACTGGGGGCTCCTGCCTTACGCCAGCACGTTTCCTCCCCTCTCCAAGCCTCCCCGAGAAGCCCCAGTCATGAGGCAGTACAAAAATCAGGAGCAAGCCCTAAGGACAGGGAGAGCCCCACGGAGCTCTCCCAAGGGCGAGGCACGCTTCCTAA
>NW_008825609.1:794534-795124 GCF_000699105.1 Pygoscelis adeliae
TTTGTAGAAAGAAACCACAGGAGCAGCCACCAGACAACACGTACTTGTGTATCTTTTATCCTGATACGTGGCTCCTGTCCAATCGGCCACCTAAGGACAAGCATAAACAGTCGAAATAAGTGACTATTAACCTGACGGTTCCCCCCGCCCCTGACTTTATAAAGGCAGGACTTCAAGCAGCAAAAGCAAACACTGCCGCGCGCTAACCCAGAACTAATCCTTTCAACTCCCCCCTCTGCCTGCCAGCCCTGCTAATCGTTCACAACTCTGCTAAGCGTTCGGGTGCACTGCAAATGGTGCCAGAAGAGCAGCCGCGGTGGCAAGAAGCGAAAACGGCTGGCAGCGTGCAGAGGTGGGATGCCAGAAGGTGCAAGAGGGCTCGTTCAGCAGCAGCCCAACGCGCCGTGGCACGACTGAGGTACCTTTCCCAGGCGGTCTCCTTTACTGAAGGGCTGGTAGGGCATGTCCCTGAACTGCTCGGGCACGGCGCACGGGCCCCAGCCGGAGGGGTTGTCCTGGATCACGGGTGTCACAAACTTCGCCATTTTTTAAACTTCTAGAGGGGAGAAAAAAAAAAAAAAAAAAAACAA
>NW_008825609.1:795882-797340 GCF_000699105.1 Pygoscelis adeliae
AGCCCCTTCGGTTGGTGCCCGGCTGTCACGGAGAGGAAGGAAACGGTGCTCCCTCCGCCTTGCTGGACGCAGGCGGAGCACGGCGGCTCAAGCAAACGGTGGCGAGGTGCCAGAAACATCCTCTCCAGCGGTAACGATGGTTAAACTTCCTAGAAAGGTGGCACTTCTCTTCGCAGAAGTACTCAAGCCTACGGTATAGGCAGACGCCTGTTGGGAACGGTTTGGGTGTAATCGGCTCGCCTGACAGCAGCGGGGCGGGATAAGTTGTCTTAACAAACTTCCTCCTCCTGTTTATCGTCTGATCTCGTGAAGATACCTCGGGCTTCGTGACCGCACAAGGGACTGCCCAATCTCAAGAATATTTCTTCTTTCCCTTTGGAAGGACCTGAATTCAAATCACCCGGCCTAAAATCACGTATTGGAAGAGTACTGATCCTCAGCTTAGTCAAACGAAGACTTCGATTGCTAGCATGCGGTCACCCATCTGGTTGTGCCACGTTGTTCTACAGACTTGAGGTGGAATTATTGTGAAGTCTGGTAGGTAAATTCCTGCTTCCACAGGTAGAAATGGAGGTAGAATTCGTGAGATTTACGACTTTGATAGAGAACAGACTTACAGGGCTCTGGACAAGAAGTATATCAACAAAGCCACGTGTCAGGACAGGAAACATGACTTAATGTTGTGCCTCTTAATTTTCTCACGCACGCAGCCTCTTGAAATAAAAATACATTCCAAACTATGCAATGGTTTTGTAGAAAAGCAGGTACTTTTCAGGTTGTAGTTGTATGATCATTCAACCGACTTTGTGTTTTAGAGGTGGTTACAAAACACTTCACTTAGAGAGGTAGAGATGTGCAAAGAATGGGAATTGCAGTTGCCCTTGCTGTGTTCACAATGTGGTGTTCAAGGTTGTGCGTTGTCCCTGATGGCGTTCCTTGACCTGCTGGAGGGGAGACCTAGGGCTGGAAGTTAGGATTCAGCCCTGCAGCCCCTCTAGGAGACCATGAACCAGTCACTTCATAGAATCATGAAGGTTGGAAAAGACCTCTAACATCGAGTCCAACCGTCAGCCCAACACCACCATGCCCACTAAACCATGTCCCCAAGCGCCTCGTCTACACGTCTTTTAAATACTTCCAGGGATGGTGACTCAACCACTTCCCTGGCCAGCCTGTTCCAATGTTTAACCACTCTTTCAGTAAAGAAATTTTTCCTCATGTCCAATCTAAACCTCCCTTGGTTTCCTCCCCCCAGTTCCTCTCATCCTATCGCTTGTTACTTGGGAGAAGAGACCGACACCCACCTCACTACAACCTCCTTTCAGGTAGTTGTAGAGCGCAGTGAGGTCTCCCCTCAGCCTCCTTTTCTCCAGACTAAACAGTCCCAGCTCCCTCAGCCGCTCCTCATAAGACTTGTTCTCCAGACCCCTCACCAGCCTCGTTGCCCTTCTCTGGACA
>NW_008825609.1:797984-806545 GCF_000699105.1 Pygoscelis adeliae
CAACACCACCATGCCCACTAAACCATGTCCCCAAGCGCCTCGTCTACACGTCTTTTAAATACTTCCAGGGATGGTGACTCAACCACTTCCCTGGGCAGCCTGTTCCAATGTTTAACCACTCTTTCAGTAAAGAAATTTTTCCTCATGTCCAATCTAAACCTCCCTTGGTTTCCTCCCCCCAGTTCCTCTCATCCTATCGCTTGTTACTTGGGAGAAGAGACCGACACCCACCTCACTACAACCTCCTTTCAGGTAGTTGTAGAGCGCAGTGAGGTCTCCCCTCAGCCTCCTTTTCTCCAGGCTAAACAACCCCAGCTCCCTCAGCCGCTCCTCAGAAGACTTGTTCTCCAGACCCCTCACCAGCCTCGTTGCCCTTCTCTGGACACACTTCAGCACCTCAAGGTGGGCCCTTCTTGTAGTGAGGGGCCCAAAACTGAACACAGTATTCAAGGTGCGGCCTCACCAGGGCCGAGTACAGGGGCATGATCGCTTCCCTACTCCTGCTGGCCACCCTAGTTCTGATTACAGGCCAGGATGCCATTGTCTTGGCCGCCTGGGCACACTGCCGGCTCATGTTCAGCCGGCTGTTGACCAGCACCCCCAGGTCCTTTTCCGCCAGGCAGCTTTCCAGCCACTCTTCCCCAAGCCTGTAGCGCTGCATGGGGTTGTTGTGGCCAAAGTGCAGGACCCGGTACTTGGGGGTATATAATACAGCATGTGCCTCAGATCCCTGTCTCTGTAATTGGGATAGTATTTCTTCTCAGGGAGTGAGGGCAATAAATCATTAAATCTCAGATGTTCACATGCCAGGGTGATTGAAATTTTCTCTACCCCTGAAAAGAGCAGGGTCCAGTTTACAGATCTCTTCAGCTCACAGGCTAAAAACTAACTCTTTAGAGAATTTTACTGAGTATTTTTTACCTAAGAAGAGTCTAGATCAATATTTTCCAGGCAGAGAGGTGTGCATTTTCTCCTTTATTTACCACTTGTAATTCCTCCTTGAGAAAGAACTGAAGTCGCAGCAGTCTCTGCTTTGCCAAGACACCCTGCCATTAATCAGAAGTGGGATTATTGAAGCGCTTTTCCCCCCTAGCAAAAAAATCCACTTATAGAAATACAGTTCATAAAATAGAATTTGTAACTGTCTCACCTAAACAGCCTTTTTAGAGACAAACATCATTAGTGCTGGAACTGCCTCACTGGTCGCTGGCGGTGGCTCTGTGCGATCCCAGCTCCAGGTAACCCCCGCAGCGCCCGTCCCTCGCCCTCCCCAGCTGGGGCAGCGGGCTAAACGGGCTCAGAGGGGCTGGCTGGTGGAAGGAGTTGCCACGCTCATGTCCTGCTCAGGAGATGGTGATAAAAGGAGCAAGAAGTCCTGAAGAGAAAACTGGACTAAGGAACGAATGAAGAGAAGCAATGATAAACAGACTGATAGACTGAAAGCCCTTCCTTTCCACGGCTTCCTCTTCGCTCCTGAGCCTGCGTGAGCGCTTAAAAGAGAATGTGGCGCCGCTGCTGTCTCCCAGAGATGACAGATCATGTGCAGTTTGGGCTTAGCCCATCAGACTTCCTTTCCCGGGGACAGAGCTGGGCATAGGCGTGGGTCAGAGGAGAGAGCATGTGTAGGGAGTGCCTGGTGCGGGAGAAGTGCTCCTCTGGGCACGGACGTAACCTTCCAGTTTCATATCAAGGGTTCTAAGATTTGCTGCCACATTTAGGGCAAATTTACTAGGAGAGGGGAGGGAGCGGGTCTGTCTCGCCTTCCGCTTTGCGCCAGGCACTGCACCTCCCGTCTCCTGTGCCGTGCTGCGGCCGGGGCCCCGCAGCTGCGTGCGCCTCTTGTCCTGTCTCGCTGACCCCGCGCACCGCTGCTGCAAACGGTTCGCCAGCCGGCCTCTGGCGTTCGTTAAAGGCACGTGAGGTACGCCGTTTCCCGGAAAAGCACTCAAAATACACTTGCTTGCAATCATTTGATCCTTGATCCATAATTTCAGTTCATCAGTTAATTAATCGCTTAATCAGTTAATAAGGCTAATCACTCTTCCCTGGAAGATGCTCATGAGAACAGCCAGGATAAATTGCTCCCATCTGGTTTTCCATTCTTGTCTCCCACTTCTCTGTTTTTGGGCTCTGTGCTGGCGTTAGCAGATCCGTAAAAGAGGGGCTTGTTCCAGCACCGTGGCTGTTCCAGCCCAAAACCTTCACCACCATCAGCCTCCACCGCAGTTTGGGGCTCGTTGGGGAGCCTTTAGACTGGTTGCTTTCCAGCTTGCGTGAGTGTACTTCCACTCAAAGAGGCAGGTGAGGATTGGAAGACTAATGTTCACATTAAAACACTATTTTCCAGTAGTTCCTTTTCTCATAACAAATGCAGCAAAAATAGCCAGTTGGATTCTTTTTCCACACTGTATGCCTGTGCCGTATGCTTAGTCTCCACTGCCCTGTGCCTCTTGACAAACCCAGAAACCAAGGGAAGTAGTCTTCAGCCTTAACGCTTTCCCCCTGCGGAGAAGCCTGACGTTTACACACCCCTTCAGGTCAGACTCTTCTTCCAAAGTCATCGTCGTCATCTTTAAAGCAGCAAAACTCACTGCTGGCTCCTGGGCTCTGGTTGCAGCCATCCTTGGCCGTACGTATATGAACTGGCTGCTGCCATGGGCTGGTGTTCACAGGCTGAGAAGCCCTCCATCCTTCCCTGGCCTTCCTCTTCGCATCCCATCTTTCCCATTGCACTTTTATCTGCCTTCTCGGTCTGCTGATCTCCTGGGCCAGGTGCTTTGCTGCGATGTGTGGCCTCCTTTCCAGCTCCTTCATCCCTCTCCCGGCTGCCCTGGAGGCTGAACTATAAACCTGCCCTCCTCAAGTGGCAGTTGCTTGCCAGCTTTTTTGGTGAAATGCAGGATCGGATTTTCAGGAACCCTGGAAAAATGGCCATAGAGCAACTTTACTCTGCACGTGCTGCGAATCTCATTTTTAATTTGCTGTCTGTGTGATCTAGCGGGACTGGGAGCAGGTGGCACCTGGCAGATTTGCTGCGTGCGTTCAGACCAGCCACGTCCGTACAGTAAGGTCCACGCAGGGAATGTGCTGATTTTATTATTCTTGGTAGCGGATAGCGCTTTCACTCTGAGGTTTTCTCCCTCTTCCTCCTCCTGCCATGCTGAGCTCTCCCCACAGCTGCTGGGCCGGACCGCCTTGCCCTCAAGGACAGGCAGAAACCTGGCAAGGGCAGGCTTCCCCTTCTTCAAGCGTGTTGCTTCTGTGGGCTGGGCTCAGAGCCTGGCCTTGCGTTGTCTGCTCCTTCCATGCTACCAGGAAAAGCCACAAATTCATGGCGCACCCAAAAATTGTCTTTCTCTGAATTAGTCTTGTCTCTTGCCTGGCTTTGACCATTTTTATCGCCAGTGTCAGGTCTCTCCCAAGGCTTCTGTAGCTTTGACCATCAGGGCCTAGACCACGTGTATCGTCGAAGAGGCAGCGTGTATCACGCTCCGTCCTTGTCCTCGGCTGCTGAACACTGCCCTTTCCAGAGCTGTAGAAGGAGCTCGGGTCCGGCTGCCTCCCTGCAAACTGTCAGCAAGATTGCCTCCTTTGATCTGCACTCAGCGCTGGATTTTATCCCAGCAGCCAACAGGCTAATTCCACAAGTTTATTCTACAAAGCTCAATTACAGCAGCTGGCGCCGGCAGCGTCCCTGCTGGCTCCGAGCCTGCAGAAGGAGAGGAAGGCTGGTGCAGTGGCTGGAGTATGAGCTTGGGAGTCCACAGGCTGAGCTGCAAATCCCCGCTCTGCGGCTGTCCTCCAGGCCACCCTGGTAAGCCTCCCCAGTGGGAGCTTGGCACCTCTGTGCCACGCAGGGAGGGACAACATTTCCCTGCCTCACCGGAGGAGAAGCGTTAGAGATACAAGCTATCGTGGTGATGGGGAACCATGTCAACAGAGGCAGAAGCAGGTCACGGCTGCTGCATCTGGGAAATGCTGCGCAGATCCAGCCGGACCAACAGCGGGAAAGCGGATGGGGCCCCGGGTGATGGAGGGTGCGAGGCACACCATGCCTTCTCACCACTGAGTTAGCGGTTTGCTTTTCAGCTGCGGGAGCCCCGCTCCGTGCCCTGCGGTTCTCCAGTGCCTGAGTTATATTCAGCGCTGCTCTGCAAAGGATCCTGGTGTGTGTGAGCAGAACCACAGGCAACACCGGCTTTCTTTACAAGGGCCCTTGCCCGGCACAGGAGTGCCCACAGTTATTTCCTTCAACTTCATCAGTGTTACGGTAACCTCCGTGAAAAATCAGAATCTTCTGGGGCTAAACATGCTCTGCAAATGCTCCTGCTGGCTGGTCCCTCCTCTGGAAAGCTTACTGTTTACTCCAGCCAGGCGAAGAGGTCTAGGCAGAAAGAGAGTCCAAGCGATTTCTGCTAGCGAGGAGAGTCGAACCCCTTTTGCACAAGACCTAGTTATCAAGGCAGTAAGGAGTCGAATGCGGACGCTACCTATGAATGACATGCTGTTCCCCTCCCAGGGACTCTCAGGAAAGTCCTCACAAAAGAGAACAGTGGCAAGGGACACACAGCAGCCCCGCGAGCCCACGGTTGCCATTCGCTTCCCTGCCCCTCGGTAAGTCAGAGACATGGCTGGCTGACGTGCTTGGCCGGGGACAAATGTGCTTCTCGGGGTACAGGGAGTGCAGAGCCTCGGGGCTATTCCTTCCTCTCCTCTTGAGCAGATTTCAGCGCCATCTGCTCTCTTCTGTCTTTGGAGGAGTCAGCCGGGCACTTTCGTCCCTTCTGGCAAAGCCATGCTGCGTATGTCCCCCGTCGGGCGTCAGGCACCCCGAGGCAGCCAGGGAGGATGCGCACTCTCAACCTTGCTCCAGAAAGCTCCCACTGCAGCAGCCCAAGGTCGGTCTTTCTCTCCTCTTCCCTGTCCGCAGCCTGTCCCTCTGGATGAGGCACTCACCAAGGTCACAGCTGACTCCCAAGGTTGGGTCCAGGCTTTGCTGTGGCCTCTGCAGGAGGCGATGGGAAGGGGCTGGGGCTGGGAAGGGACCTTCCCTGCACCGCTCACTCCCCAAAAGGGCCCACAAGCAGCGCCAAGCCCTCGGGGGAGGGCAGAAGCGGCAGGAGGAGATGTGGGGCAGCCATGGGGCTCCCTGTCCTGGGAACTGCTCCATGGGATTTCTCTTTTCTCTGCACGCGTGAAGTATCTCCCCGCTAAACACTCCTGGATGATCCCTGGCCCGGCACCAGCCGGAGGGAGACCAGAGGAGCTGCAAAATTTAGGGGAGGAGAAGTGGGGAGGCTTGCTGATGGTAGGCAGCTTGCTGGGACATGCTGCCTCAAACCTCACGGCCACACCAAGCTCAGGGTAAGAAAGAGCTTTGCTGTCTGCCCTCCCCTCCTAAAATCGTACCTGCCCCTGGGCTGGCTGGAGCCTGTCCTGGGTGGGAGTGAGCCGAACCCCCATGTCCAGGTGAGTTACATCGTTGTGTCCCCTCCGAGCAAGGGTCCCGCGGCTGTGTCTCCTGTGGGAGCTGTGCGGCTGCTCCAGCTCCCGCACAGTGCGGCTTTGAGACTGCTGCTGTGCCAGGCTCGTCCCACGGGATGGCACTGCCTGCTCAGGAACGGGCAGCCAGGCCGGCGCTCCTGGCAGGCATAAATTCAGCAAATTAAACGGTGGTGGCAGATTCTGATTGACAGGTCCCTAGAGAGCAAAGTCTCTTGTTTTCTCCATCCCCGAGGGGATCAGGAGCAGCAGGAGCAGCAGCAGCAGAGAAAACCCTTTCCCAAGCCCAGCGCTTTGCCCTTGCGGATCTGTTTCTGGGACTCAGCCCATACCCGTGTATCTTGACCCCTTTGCTGAAGCTGCTGATGCCGGGCCAGCCGGCTCCTTCACTGCGGACTTTCCGCAATGTCAAGAGCCGACCGCTGCGGAGGACGCCAAGGACGCCTCGTCTGAGCCCTCGTTGCACACACGAGCCGTTGCACCCTTGTTGCTCCATGCCCGGGGTGCAAGGCCCGGAGGTTTCAATAAAGGGCAAGCGAAATGAGGCCAGCAGGGTTTGGCGTCATTCGCACGTTACTCCTCTCTGCGGTGTAAAACCGGCACAAATGACAACGCTCTGCCAGAACGGTTCACGTCTGCGTTGGCTCTGCTGGAGCCAGGTCAAAGCTGGGATTTCCAGCCCAGGAAGACGAGGGCTGGACGAGCACCCAGCCGCCAGTCTCCTGCCTCTGCTGCTGCTCCTGCAGGAAGCAGCGTGGCCCATCGGAGTCCTGGCTCCTCTGGCGGGGTCCTCACTGCAGCTTCATGCCCGGCAGGTCCTCAGCACCCCTCTACCAGCCAGTAGTTGATGGCTTTAGGATGGAGTATCCACCATGGACACTGGGACGTCGCAGGTGCCTGCCCTACCCTTGTGGGCACAGATCCCCAGGAAAAGGTCTTTTGTCCTGGGGACAGGTCTCTGTCCCCTCTCCTGGGCTGGCGGGGAGTTTCTCCTCTCCACGGGTCATTTTTTGCTGCACGGCTGCTCTGGAGCTCTGCAGAGCCACCAAAATGTGGTGCGGTTGTGCTCGGTTTGGTCAGGACTTCTTGTAAATGCCTTGCCTGGGTGAGGAGCAGCATACTGGGCAGCAGCCGCCATGGGGTCCAGCTCCATGCCTCAGCTTAGCGAGGGGGATGACTTGTTCTCTGCTCTTGGAGGGAAAACTCAGGCTGGTGGCATTTAATTCATATCCCGTTAATCTGTATAGGTCCTTGGCTACTGTTAAAATTTACCCTCCCTCTGCCTCCCTTCCCTACCAAAACTGCTGCCTCTTCTTTCTGTCTCTCCCAGGGGTGTCCAGAAGGGTGTGGGGAGAGGAGGGGAGAAGCCCCCAGCAGCTGGAAGGCACCCGGGGAAGGGATGCCGAGTTGTCTGGAGCCACCTCTACCCTCGGACAGACCTCCAGGACATTCAGCTGGCCTGTCCTTTGCCAGCCTTGCTCACCTAGTGGCTTTCGTTACGTTGACTGTACCTCCTCACTGACCCCCTTTCTCCATCAGCTCTCCTTCTCGATCCTCTCTCCATCCTTGGCCTCAGTGCTTGACCTTTGAAAGGTGAGATATGTGCCTGTCTTCCTCCCCCGTGTCAGTCCTCACACGCAAGCAAGACAGTAGGCTTGTGTGTCTGACGCTTGGCCTCTCTCTGTAGTCATTTGGCACAAAAAATTATCTGCAGAGAAAAGTACTGGGCTCCATACCTGGGTCTTAATTTCCTCCCTCACCAAACCATTATTACTAATTACCACTTCTAGGTGTTTAAACCATTTCAATGATGCTGTCAAATGCCCGGCGTTAATTTAATAGCCAAGTATCTGGGTTTCCCCACATGAGGAGCTCTCAGAGTGTCTCCCACAGAAACAAAACCCAGCCAGCCCTGGCTGTGGTCCATACGAGAGAGGCAGCAGGGGAGCGGTGAGCACATGTTAACAGCAGACCAGCGCCAGGAGCCGGCAGTACTCGGCAGGAAGCGCTCCCTGGCCCTGTACCGTCCCCCAAAGGGAGCCCCCTCTTCAGCCACGCTGCTTCCGCAGCGAGGGAAGACCTGGCACCGCTGCCAGTGTGGGCCGGCATCCCTTGGGCAGAGGGTACCCTCTCGAGCTCGGATCCTTTGGCAGAGCCATCCTAGGGGATTGTCCCGTCTGAGCGGGGCAGCACTCTCCCTGGCAGATGCCTTGCCTGCCTTCCACCCATCCCCGGCCAGCACTTGAGAGTGTGTCCTCAGATTTGGAGGGGGGGCTGTCAGAAATTGGCCCCATGCAGGGCTGGGCGCTGCTTTCCTCCAGCACCTGAAAGCAGGGAATGGCCATGGCCCCTAGAGAGGTCCCAGGGCTGGGGCGCGACGGGGACCTGGCTGAAGGCATCACACCAGACTTTGCCTGCTGCATCTCTGCTCCTGCTACACTGCAAAGGGCCTGCTGGCTCTCCTCCCCCACTGCTGGGGCTTGGGACTGGGGCAGGGGGACTTTTCCAACCCAAATATTTTAACTGACCTCTCAGTCACAAGTCTCCGGCACGCCCAGGACCTCAGTGGTTGTGCTGTGGAGGAGAAGACCCTGGTGCCCTGCTCACCCCTGGTGTATCCAGGGCCTGCACACAGCCAGCACTGGGAGAGGCAAGCAAGTGGCATGGGGAGCACTGAGACCCAGGAGGGGCACAGGGTAACGTTTTAGGGTCTCGCACCCCCACAAGCGTTAATGCACCCTGGAGAGAGGGGGAATGAGGGCTCCCGCCCAGGCACAAGCCCTTTGCTTTCAATGCTGCCCCTTTAAGACATCACTTAATATGACAGATTAATTAGTTAATGTTTGTAAAGTGCTTTGAACATGAAAAGTGCTGTATAAGTGCTGAGTATTAGTATTAATTATTATGGCATGGAGGCTGGCCCCGTCTGAGCACCGTTCCCCAGGCCTAATTTCAGGCCGGTGCTGTTTCCCTGCCTCTCCCCCTCTGTTGCCCCATCCTGTAAAGCCAGAAGAAGGAGAGAAGCAGAGAGGAGGAAGTAAGAGCATCTGCCCCCTGCA
>NW_008825609.1:807260-808718 GCF_000699105.1 Pygoscelis adeliae
GGGGCTGGGGAGGGCCAGAGTGAGGACCCACAGGTGCCAGCTGGGGGATCTAGATACTGAGCACCGGTATCAACCTGTGCAAGGTGCATTGGGCGACAGGGAGGACTGCGGTGCTGTGATTGCACTGCAACCCATCGGTGTCTGCTGGGACACCTGGAGCCGGGTGTGCCTTCACCCCACTGCCTCCCTGCCACTGCCGAATTAACCCCCCTGGTCCTACCTGCTCATTCAGCTCGTAGTCTCGCTCGCCCGCCATGGGTCAGACCCTGGCTGCACTTCGGAGGGGCTTTGTCACTCAGGTAGCTGCCCTTCCCTGTCACCCCTCCGAGCTGGTGGTGACGGGGACTGGTGGGGATCCTGGTCCACTCCAGAAAGCCATGGAAGGTTCTGCGGCAAGCGGGAGCCCAGCGGAGGGCGAGGGGATCTCGGCGACTTGGTGGCACCGGGATCTCTTGCCGGTGGTGGGGTGGGACATGAGGGGACACGCCGGGAGCCCGGTCCCCTTTGCGGGGCTCTCACCTCCCTGCCCTGCTGCCACCTCACCCGTTCCTGGGTCTGCAGCTCCGGCTGTAGATAACCCCCCACTCCGGGCTCTGACGCTGAGCATTTCCACCAGACAGCCACTGCCAACCCAGCTGCTGAGGAAATCGCCAGAAATCCCATGAGTGGCTGAACAAAACCCCAAAACAACGTTTCGGCCCACTTTCTTTTCTCTTTCCTTTTTGAGCCCTCGAGCCTGTGCGAATTCTGAGCTCGCTGGCGGTTCTTGGCTTGCTGCCACGAGAGCCGCTGTCTTCGGGTGGGAGTTGGGGCATCAGCCCTTGTGGTAACACCACCCTGGGAGGAACGGGACAGGAGGGGCCATGCTGGGGGCTAAATGGGAGCTGGAACAGATGTTTTGGAGGGCAGCAGGGAAAGCCAGCACGTGTGACTTGAGTTTACCCGCACTTACTTTAAAAAAAGTTGTGGCAAAGCCCTCTCCTCTTGCCTCGTCCTTCCTCCTTGTATCTCGAAGACCAGCTTGAGAAGAGCAGTTGAAGCAAGACTGTCCGCTTAATCGCCTAAGAGGACAAAACTATCCGCAATAGTCGACTCCCTTGCTGGGTTTCCAGGTACTCCTCCGGCACAGCGGGACAATAAATCCCCCCCAATAAATGCACATAAACGAGGACCAAGTTATAAAAAAAAAATCTTTATTTCATGTACCAGGATTTTTTTTTTTTTTGTCATTTTCTCTTTTTAAAATTTTTTTTCTTTTTAACAGTCTGAAAAAAACCACAAAATAAAGAAAATGGAGGTTGGTTTCTTGTACTGGTTTGAGCTGGACATGAGCAACACCCTTGGAAAAAAGCTTCCCCGCCAGCCCTCGCCTCCCGCCCGCGCTCTCCCGGTGTGCTCCCGTGCTCTCCCCTTCCCGCCCGGCCCCGGGGGCGCGCTCGGCCCTGTGAATGCTCCCCA
>NW_008825609.1:811228-811846 GCF_000699105.1 Pygoscelis adeliae
GCCCCATTTTCAGCTCCTGGCGACGGCTTCATACCGGGGTGGTCCGGCGGTTGGCTGTGTTGGTGTGGATAGAGTCCTTGTTCTCTTTCTGGATACAGTTGTGAACCTGGAGGAAACTGTTATCCCTGTCGGAGTTGTAGGTGGCGGTGGGGGTGGTGGTTGCCTTCAGCGGGTCCCTGGTCAGGGTGTACATCGAGATCTCTGTTGATGGGAGGGTGTTGAACCCTTTGATCCCGACGGGAGAGGCATCCCTGGAGTGTGAAGGCTCGGTGGAGCGGGAGCTGGAGCGGCTGCGTCTCTGATAGCGGTACCGGTAGCTGGGGATGCGGGTGATGGCGGAGGACTGGAGGTAGTCCGTGGCACGAGCGTTGGCGCGCAGCTGTTTGTGCCGGTCTATGAACATGTGGACGGCCAGCACTCCCACCATCTCGGCTATAATGAAGGACAGGCCCCCGAAGTAGAAGGCCCAGCCGTAGGAGTAGCTGTTCTTCTTGGAGTCGCTCTTGGAGGGGTCTCCAGCGTTGGCTGATATGTATACGATGATGCCAATTATATTACTCAGACCTGCCAGCCGGCCGGCGGGGGAGAGAGAGGGAGATGTCAGGAGGGTCCCACAAG
>NW_008825609.1:811891-812252 GCF_000699105.1 Pygoscelis adeliae
ACGGGAGGGCCCCCAGCCACCCGTCCCCTCCCGGTGGGCAGCTTTCCTTGGGAAACCCAGGCAAGATCCACCTCACGTGCCTGCTGCATCCCTGGACTGCACTCCCGGCTGGTCCCTAAGAGATGTCGGACGTAGGGAAACCCTCTCACTCCAGCGGCTCCCAAGCAGCAGGAAAGCCCCTGCCTGCAGGGTGCTGCTGCCTGCCTCTGCCAGGCGAGCAGGCAGGGCGGAGATGCATCCTTGGGAGGCTGATTTCACCCCAAATAAGGCTCATCAGGGCTGGGAAACAAACGCGCTCCTGCCTAGGCAACCGTGCCCCTGCAGGATGCCCCGGCTGGACCCCCCCCCCCCCGCCCCCCGG
>NW_008825609.1:812997-855397 GCF_000699105.1 Pygoscelis adeliae
GAGATTTTTTTTTTTTTTTTAGGGCTGGGAAGGAGCTCCTGGTGCCATGCACTGCTCTGCAGCTGCAGTGAGGACTGAGAAGCGAAAGTCCCAGCCCTGCGCGCTGAAACATGGGGCTTATCCTAGGGATTGAACAACTGGTCTCCTTCCAGAGGGCAGTGATGTGTTTGGATGTGCCAGCTCCCACACACGCACCCTCTCCATCGGTCGATACGGGAAGAGCTCAGCCAGCAGAGGGCAATGGCATAGATGCACGCATATGCTCATACGCGCGTGCAAAACATACCCCAAAGCTTCTGGGGGCACTCTCTCGTATTCATGCAGCAAAAGGCCAGGACTGTGTACATGCACACCTGCGCACACATGCACGCACGCACACACACTGCTCGTGGGCTGTTCAGTGGGTACCAACTGGCTGCCTGAGTTCGTGTTGCCAATATTCATATTTTTTAACTAAGAAGGCCTTCCCTCCTCCCTTCCCAAGAGGAAATAAGCTGTTCAAGTGTGAAATGAAGCCTTGCTTGATAAAGAAAGGTATCAGACAGGCTGGTGCAATTCTGCTTGTGGAGCAAAGATCTGGAAGGGGGGATGAAAGCTAATCCCTCCTTGCCTGCAAGAATGAACCCTGCTGAAGCAAGCACAGGACTTTTTCCTAAGCAGGCAAGTCTTCAAAGACCTTGTTGGTATCAGGATCCTACCAGGCACAAACAATTGGCTCTTTGAGGGGGGCCCTAGCCCACTGCCTGTGCATGGGGAATGCAAAAGGCAGGGAGAAACCTTTCTTGCTTGCTTTCCAGTTCTGCCTGGCTGTGTTTCAGGGAACGGGATAGTGATAATAACATCTTAATAGCTTCTGGAAAGCAAGTCGGGATTTGACAATGCGAAGCTTAAATGGCAGTAAGCAAACATCAAGCAGGCATCCGCTGTTCAGAGGGTTTCTAGAGGGGTGCTCAGTCAGTCCTGCAGCCTGGCCCTGACCACGTCGGTTTTATCTGGGTCTTAATTCTGAAATTCATGTCTGTTGGGAGAACACAAAGTTGCCAGCTGACATGGGGAGCTGCGGGCGTTATGTGATGGGGGAGGACAGCAGCCTCGCTCAGCCCCTGCTTTCTGCCCCTCAGGAGGACCATGCCAGCAAGAGAAGGGCAGACTCTCATCCAGTCTTTCTGGGTCCAGAGCCTTTGGTCTAAAGAGAAGGAGACTCATGATGGTGTTTGGATGCTCCCTCGTATCATGTCTACTCTCTAACTTGAGTGTCCTCTAGCAAAGAAACACAGGGATGCTTCTGCTTCCTCTCTAACAACAGGCATCTGATTTCAAAAAGCATAAGAAACCTTATGTGGATGTCTGACAGAAATAAAGTATAAGCCCTTCTAGCCACTGCCCCACAATTGTCCTGGTCCCCTGAATGAGGGAATTGCCTAGTCTAATACTAATAAACCATTTCCTAGCTGTTCTTGCCAGTACCACCAGGCATTGCCCATGCAGAGTGCCCAGGGGCTCTGGTTTGGCAGAAGTCCTGGGAAGAAGCTGTTCAGTGGGGTCCCTCTTCAGTCAGGTCTAAGCCAACAGAAATCCCACTTCCCCCAGGATTGACCCAAGTAGTCCTTTATTGACTTGCCAAATCCTTCTTTGAACCTGGTTCTTTCTTAAAAAGGGCTCTACCCTAGGGACACCATCAGATCGTGACATTGCACCAATATTTGTCTTCAGACCTTGTTCCCTCTGAGGGAACAGACCCATCCTTCCTGAGATGTTTGCCCCCTTCCCCCAACTCTTCTTTCTGAAGCACAGCTGATGCTGCAAGCAGCTTCCTTGCTCCCAAACAACTCTACAAGAGCTGGTTTGCCCTCAGAGGCAGCCTGCACAGTTGCTGTGCCAAACCAGATCAAACCCCAGTCCTCAGCTCTGCTCTTCAGGAGCCACACAGCGATCAAGAAACTGGTGCTGCAGAAAGGCATCTGAAGGGAGCAATATCCCCTGGGTTATTTACAATTTTGGATGAAGAACTGTTTGAGAAACCAAGAGGCAGCAGCATAAGATCCACCTCTTTTCACATACAAATGAGCCTCACAGAGCCTAAATTATCTCTCTCATCTCTGCCGCAGGGCTGGGTCTCCACATCTGGCTTGGAGCACACCCGGATGACAAGGAGCTATTCTGAAAGACTACCGGCCTTTGGAGACCTCTGATGCTTAACCTTGGGAGGTCAAAAGCTCTTATCTCAGATTTCTGAAGAGAGAAGATCTCTTCTCGTGATGTCGAAAGGCATTGGGCTTGTGGAGGGAGGGCAGGATAGCAAGGTGGGGACCTAAGAGGAGGAGTGATCCCTGTTCATCTGTGCTAAAGGAAGAGCAAGCTCCTGCTTCTGGGGCAGGTGGAAATGCTGACTTGTGATCAGGGAGGGCAACACATGATGTGGATCTGCCCTGCTGGCCAGGCTGCCTTCCCTGTCCCCATGTGCAAAGCGGTGCGAGCTTCACCCGCATGTCCCAGGCTGGACTCAGAGCTCAGGTTAGGTTTCCTTACGGAGATGCCGTGTGCCTGGGGTACGGCACCTCTTCCAGGGGGCTCTGGGTGAGCACTACGTCTTTTCTTCAAAGGGCTCTGACTGTCCTTACTCCTGCTTCCCGTTCCCATCACTAAAATCGCTAAAAACATCAAGGATCAGATCTGCAGCCTCTGTAGGCAAGTGGTGTTTGGGGAAAGGTGAAGACAGAAATAGGTGCTCCTCGGACACAATCCGGCTAATTTCTTAAATCTGATGCAACTGGAGTATCAGGTAAGGAAATATAAACTTCCTCTGCTTTAGGAGGACGCACACACACAGTCACACACACTCACACTGCTCCAGGTAGCACAGTTCTGACTTTATGCCCACTCAGCAGCTCTCCAATAGATTTGAATTAAGGCTCTAGATTTATATTGTAATTAATTGCCATTATTAAAAAATGCCACTGGTTGTTACTATGAGTGCAAAACTTGCACTGTCTCATGGGCAGGGCCCCAGGGAGGTTAGAGCAGAGCCATTTCTGGGGAGTGGTGAGGCTCTGGGGTTGCCTCCTCTGGCCCTCTGAGCTTCACAGGTCCCAGCGTCTCCACCACCCTACCTTCAGAAAGCAAAAGGCACCCGACGCTAGCACCTACGAGCCATTGCAAGGAGAAGAGCCTGCGGACTTACGGAGGAAATATTCTGCTGTATCGGCTTCATAATCTGCATCCTCAGGGAAGTGATCAATTTGCTTACACAGACCTTTAAAATTCCCTAGGGAACAAGAGAAAAAAAGAACAAATGAGAACACCAAAACCTGCCTCGCAGGAACAGCTACCCTCTGCATCGCCCTTTGTGCCCGCCCTGCCTTCCTCCCAGGCAGCACGCCCGCTCGTGTATGGATGCCCATTAAATGCCCAGGTACTCTCCCCGCACACTCGCACACGTATCTCCCTCTTATTTGCACAGGAACATGGGATTCGCCGCCTGGATCCAGCCTGACGCCCACCTAGCCCAGTGCCCCTCGCTCAACGGTGGAGAGCACCAGAGGCTTTGGCTGGCGGGTATGACTCCTGCTGCAGACGGACAGGAGAGCACTGCCTGCCTCTGCGGGAGGTGGGATGGGTAGAGGAGCCAGAGACTGGGTCATGCTGCAAAGTGTGCTGTGTATGGCAGGATCATCAGGTTTGGGTGGAAAAGCGTTTGTTTCTCTCAGCTGTGAATTTGCTGCCTATTCATTTCATGGGCAGGATACATCCTGTTGTTTTGGTGTGTTTTGGTGCGGTACGAGAAGAACAGAAGCTCTTAATCTACTTTCTCCGTATGACTGCTTGTTTTTGTGTACCTTTATCAGGCCTCCTCTTCTGTTGTCTCACAGACTAAGGCTACGAGAAGCTTGGTGCAAGTGTGTGTATGCAGCTCAGCAGCAAAACACCCTTTGCACTGGGGGAGGAAAATCTTCTGCCATAAGTGAGGGAAGCTGGGCTGGTCACCCTCAGTTTCATCAGGCTGGTTTACGTACAGGGCCTTCTGCTGGCTTTAGTCTTGGGGCACCCTTTTTCACACACTCCACAACCAGCAAAGCCATCCCAGCAGGAGGCCAATGACATCTTCCCAGTCTTTTGTCATCTGGGATGTCTACCAAGCTCTTATTTTTGTCATTCATGTCTCTCTCTTGAAATCAGGAATTTCTACTCCAGAGGCGTAATCCTCAAACCACATCATCATCATGACTACTGGTTGACTAGCATCTCAAAGGATCAGGTTGTTCTTGCTGGTACAGGGGTGACCATGCGGAAGGCAATTTCATTATACCTCCTGGGGTTCCCCCAAACTTTTTCTCCCGCCTTCCCTTACATTTCCCTCTGGACACTTGCACTGGCTGGCCATTAACACAGAACTGATGGACATAATCTATCCAGAAAGGAGGAATGCAGTGTCCGCATGAGGTGCATGGATAGGCACGGTGATCCCATGGGCCCCCTCACCAGAGGTCAGCCACCAAAGTGGCTCAGGCTGACTGAGCCCTCAGCAGAAGAGTTTGGAGCCCGAGTCTGGAGAGTGACAAATGCTGTGGCAACCTGGGAAAGCCACCTGCCACTCTGGCCCCGAGCCCAGCCGCTGGTCCAGCTGGGTGTGCAGGATGAGGGGACAATGAAGCCACCACACTTGTGGTTGTTGCCTCTGGGAAGGGCTGCTTGTGAGGAACCCAGAGCTCTTCCAGGCCAACCCTACCCAGGCTGAGACCTGCAAGGACCATGTCAGGTCCCTGAGTCATGTCTTGGAAGGTTTATTCCAGATGAATTCCAATGATCTTTCAGGAATTAGGGAATAACTGGAAGAAGGACCAAGCTCAAAGGATTCCCCCTGGAGGAAGGAAGGGGGGAAGGCCAAGCCTTGCTGGAGCAAGGTTTGGGATGCTTTGGGACACTGTGCTGATCAAATAGCTGTAGAAGGCAGGTAGGTGGGTTTCTCTAGGTCAGCCCCCAAGCTCGGCTCCTTCTGAATCCAGTCGGCTTGTGTCTGATGCTTCTGAGATACCTACCGCCTTTAATTACTAGTTCAAAGAGCTTCCATGAAGAGGCTATAGACAGCAGAGAGTGTCTGCTGCGTGTGCATGTAAGAGGTAAGTAACAGGAGAAGAAAGTAGGAACAAAGCCTCTCCATGTACCTCTGAAGTGTTATTCCCACAGTGAAACTGTGGGTTATAAAAGGAGGTTATTAATCACCCATCCCCAATCCAGTTACCTCATTCAAGAAGTGTCTGCTTCTCAGCCATGGCTTTTCTGGAAGGAAAGCTTCATAGCCAAGCAAATTCCCTTGCCACACTCCCACCCTGCTACTTGCCCACTTAAATACCTGTGAGGAAGGCAGATACAGCATGAAGGGGGTCCTTTCCCTTGCTTGCCCCTGACTGCCTGGGGCCATCTGCCTGCGACAGATGAGCAGCTCATCACCCTGGTCCTTTGGCTGCAGTCACTGCTGTACAGTGCACGTGAACACTGCCACTCTCCGGGGCACCAGGGAAGTCTCCAGCCTCAGATTTCAGCTCCTTGCCCAGCAGATCCTGAACGCTGGGTGCCTCCTGCCCGTACACGCTGGGGGAGCAGGCAGAGCCTGCGTGCACCTCCCAGGCGAGGCTCCTGGTGCACAGCCAGCGCCCCCCAGTTGCAATCAGCCAGGGAGGGAAGAGGCACTGCATCTGGAAACCACCTCACTCTGTGCCATCCTTTCCCTGCTTCGTCTCTTTTCCCTCTCCCCAGCTCCATTTCTTGCTGTGTTTGAGCCTGATTAATTCCTATGTGAAGAATCAAGCTGCTTGGGAAAGATGCTGCACCTTGTGCAGGGTGTCTTTTATATGGACTTGTGTGGGATAGCTAGTTAGAGGTTCAGCTGCTTAGGCAGGGTGAGGGGACATGCAGGCTCTTTGAAAATCTGCTCCTGGTGCTGAGCGTCCAAAAGGCCTTGCTGATCTGGCTCAGCAGGGTGCTTGGCCACTGGGGTGTCCAGCCTTGGCTTGCTTAAAGTGCTGTGGCATTGAGGAGCTGCCCTTCACCCCAGGCTGATATGCTGCACCAGGCTGATCCCCCTCCCTGGCTCAAGCCTGCTGGGGTTCATGAGGGCAGGGTGGGCAGCGTTGGTCCCACTTTAGCCCCTGCTTTGTCTGTGCTCAGCACAGAGCGCCGTGACTCTGGATGCTGATGATTCGCCGGTGCTACCACACCCTCTCCTCCGATGTCTCCTAGCTCCTCTGGGCGATGGATGGGGAAAGGATGCAGAATTTAGGTCATTAATGCGCTAACTGGCAATATAAGAGAACAAGATTCAGTTTTTGCTCTGCCACAGGCATGCTGTTAAAACCACTTCTCTCTGCCTTAGAGTCCCACCCTGTGAAATGGGGGTGACAGCACCCCACTGCCTCATGCTGTACGTGGACGTGTTAAAGAGGGCATGGTATGGATGCGCTGGTGCCAGCGGCTGTGCAAGCGCATGGAGTAGGTGAGTGACGGATGGCGGCGGTTCAGAAACCTGCTCGGTGCAGGGAAGGCCTCGATGTCACTTCTTGCGCCAAGGTCACTCACTCGGCAATTCTCTGACGGACATCTGTGGCCTGCTGAGATGGTGCAGCAGCCTCCCTGGCACCTGTGCTGGTGGAAGCGCCGCGGCCACACGCGGGGAGGGGGATGGAGCAGCTCAGCAGCGCTGCCGAGGTCCGACACAACAGCCTTTTCCCGTGTTGCACACGCGGTCTGCAGAGCCAGGGAGGGAAGAGCCATGTGCCACCCTATAGTTAGGGTGCTGAATGCCCGAGCAAGAGCAAATCATTATTTGGGAGGGCGTGTAGGGCTCTGGGAGCCGCTCAAGGGAGTAAGAGCAATGTCTCTGTACTTGTGTCCCTTTGCCCTTCCCATTCTTCCCGTCTTGAGCTATTTCATGCTACGAACCCTGAAACAGGCAGGTGTTGAGCTCTCTGGCTTCTCCTGCACACCTCTGAGAAACTTAAGCCACACGCTTCCACCTCCTCCCTGCAGCTCTCCCAGTGCAGTTCGGGCTCTCCTCTCATCCTCTTTCTCGTGCTCACCCACCAGATCTTCCTCCTGTTTCTTAGTCTCTCTCATTCATCGCAGCCACCTCCCTCTCCCTGGCATATCGGTGTGGGCATCCTTCGAGCAGCCTGCTTTGGCACGTGCGGGCTGCGAAGGAGGCGGGGAGGAGCTCTGACTTGTGTCAGGACAGAAAGGCTGGGGACGCCCAGGTCTGTGGAAAATCACAGAGCAGCCCCCAAGTCCCTTGGGTATTACTGGGAGCCCTTAGACGAGATCCCCACCGTTTGCTTGTTGCCCGCCCAAGTTTTGGAAAATGCAGTCTGGAGCAACAGGCACCACCCCAGTGCCTGGACCAGGACAGAGGCTGCCCAGCTGGGGCATTAAGGGCAGACAACCTGCCATACTGCCAAGAGGGACTGAATGTCTAAGATGCATGGAAATAAATGTTAAGTGCAGGTTCAGCCCTCAGAGAGACCTCCTCCAATGCGGCCGGGTCATCGTTTGGGTACATGCTGTCTATCCAGGACAGCTGGCAGCCGTCAGCTCTGCTGCAGCAAGAGTCAGACTGAGTTACCCCCGATGAGAACCTGGCTCAGTGTTGGTGATACGGTTTATTTTTGTGCCGCTTTGTGCAGCCCTGTCTCTTTCAGAAGTCTCGCTTGCCTGCAGAGTGCAATCCATTGCAAAATAGTAGGTTCCAAAGAATGAAAAGCTACTCCCTTCCTGCGGGGTAGGAACACTTTTAAATGGTCAGGACTGTACATCTGAAAACTGGGAGCCAGAGGTAGAGGAAAAGACATCCAAAAGGAAAGAAGCAGACAAAGAGGGACGAGAACAGAAAGACCTGTTTTCCCAGAATGATTTGTGATATTTCCATTTATGGAAAAAAGCAATCCACTGAAAGCTTTCCTTCAGTCTCACTCTCTAATTTAGCAGAGGTTTTGGCATGATGGCTTCTAGAGAAATAAATAAAGGGGGCTGGATATAGCTGTTGTCTCTAAAAGCTCAGAAAGATGGCTTGGTGTTGGCCAAGGATTCAGTACCTCTTTCCGCCACACGCTGCCTGTATCACTTTAGGCAAGTCACTTAACCCCCCTCTTCTTTCACTCAAAATGGGAATAACAGTATTTCCCTGCCTCAGGAAAATAGCCTGAGGATATTTATATTAAAAATATGAAAGTGATCAGACACTGGATCTTTTGGGCCAGATAATTCTCCCCACCTTCCAGTTCGTGCTCATCTTTGATGTGACCTTCTCCCAGATAAACACGAAGGCTGTGCACACGTGAAAGCTCTCCCAAATTCACACTTGTGATTCCTGCCTTAGAAGTAATCTTCGTTGCAGATTAAACTAAGATTTGCTATCTACCCATGAAAGAAATGCGAGAAACGGCGCACAAAGGGCAGGTAGTCAGACACGAACACAAACATTTCTTTCTGCTCCAGGACCCTGTTTCTGAGCAAAGTCTGTTTGGTACCAGGTGGTGAAATGGGGCTCAGAGCCAGCCTCTGGGCTGGGAAGACAAATTCCACAGCTACGTGGCAAACTGTTGGCGTGTCTTTCTTACACGTATTGGCAAAGGCCTTCCAAACCAGGAGAGGAGGTCTGCTGCCCCGTCAAAAAACGACACTAGTGACACTGAGTTGTTAATGCCCAACCTGACATGACTTCAAGAGGAAGGAGTGAGGTTTCATGAAGTGCCAAGGGAAGCACAGGGAAAGCCCTTCGAAGGCATTTTGATTGCTCTCCACCCTTCCAAGAATGAAGCACTCGAGAGCACTCATTGTTTTGGGGGATTTGGAGCTGATGAAGAGCACTGTGGCAGGGAGCACAGACAGTGCTCGCGGGCATCTGCTTTTACCCACCTGTGCTGACATGCCCAAAAGAAAGGCTGGCTTTGCAAAAGTGCTCGTTATCCCTCTCGGGGAATCTCTCCATAGATAGCACCTTACAAAAATCAGGCCACCTTTTCACATGCCCAAGTACACGTTTAAAGGCCTTGGTTAAAGTGTGTAGGGTTATACCAGCAAACGTAGCCACTGTGCCACAAGGGATGGTCATTTTGGGGCTTGAGCAGGTGCTGCTCTAGCAGCTCTGACCCTGCACAGCGGCAGGGGATGCTGTGCTAGTGGCAATACCTTTTGACTCAGGCGGGTAATTTTAAGACCGAAGAGTCCACAGCTCTCCTTAGGGACAGAGGAACTTTCCACTACAATGTGAAGCTCAGCGGGGCAGCAAATGGGGTCTGCAGGGGTGAGCCTGGGGCAATAGCAGAGATCCCATGGGAACAAAGGACCATCAGAAGTCTCGCCACCTTCCCATGCAAACGCAATGTGCCTGCTTTGATGTGGTCTTCTCCAACATAAACATGCAGCAGTGCATATGTTAAAAAAACCAAACAAAACCCTAGCAATATAACCAGTATGTTGCATACATAATTCTCTCCCTGGGGAGAGGATAAAAGAACAAACCACATGTGGCTGATATCAAGCCCCATCACGTAATGTGCCACTGGAAATCATTCAGATATTGTGGTGAAGAAGCCTGTAAAAGAACTGATGCAAAATAGAAATTGATCTTATAGTTATTGAAAGAATATCCCCCCTGCCTACAAGGTAGAACCATTATACCAGCTCTCCTCACTTTATTATTAATAATCATGTTTATTACAGCTGTTGCCAAGGATCAGATGATAAAGGGAGTTCACTGCAGTAAAAACGGTACAAACACTGCCTTACAGACCGTTGGAAGGGGTATACCACAGCGCATTAGCAATGACCAAAGCTACAGCAGTAAAGTGGCCTGATAATACCAATTCTGGGGAGATGACTTTAGTCAGCAGATGGTTAATAAATAGAAAAAGAAATGCAGACATAGATGGGCAGGGGAGAAAAAAGTGGGAGAAGCCGGTATGGGGTAGCACTGAGGAGGAATGACGAGGTGGAAGGAGAGAGGTAGAGTGAACGGCCACCGAGCACTGGGGAGAGAAGTCCCATCCAAGACAATACCAGGCTCTTGTTCTGCCTTTTTCAGCTCTTACTCCTCACTTGCTCTCTGCAGCCCCCCCCCGGCAGTCAGCCGGCGAAGGAGAGGGGGCTAACGACAGAAGAAGACACCACATGTGCTGCTGGAGGCAGCTTGGGTCCCCCGCAGCAGAGCCTCGGCAGTGTGGGAGTGCAGAAGAGCCCCATCACGTCCCGGCGTTACCCGCGTGGTCCCCCTGCAGCGCTCCGCCTGCCTGGCGCTGCAGCTGCGGCGGCGAACGGGGATCGCGCTGCATTACGGCTGGACCCTGCGCCTGCTCTCAGCCTTGAATCGCTTTGCAGTTTTCCTTGGAGGCGGCAGCCTCCTCGCCTTCCCACCCCGCTCCGTAATGCTGCTGCGTGCTGCTAAGTAGCCGATAGTCTCTGCCTCAGAGCTGGCTATAGCTATTCCTTGTACGTGGGTGGAGATGCAGCGGTAGCAAAACCTATTATTAAGATTATATGAAGATTTCCATTTATAAACACCCTCTTTTTACAGGGTTGTAACTTTCAAAAATATCCTCGCTGTGGCTTGAAATTTCCCATGCTTTGTCGCAGGCAGAGAGTGAGATTGGCTGGGAAAATTGGGCAAAGGCTCTTGAACGCGTTTTGGTGCAAACACAAATCCAGCACATTTGAGCTTTACAAGCTGAAACATTGCGGGTGGCTGGTTTTCAGGGACTGCTAGACATCTGTCCAAGTTACAAATGAAAAACCTCAACGCAGCAATAATGAACATCATTCAAAAAATCCTTTTTTGCATACATCCAGTACAAACATCTCCCTGAGTGAACAATTGCCTCTATTTTCTAGACTTTGCCAGAATCAAACCTGAGCTGAATTTCTTCTGAAAACAGTACTAAACACAAAAATGTATTAGGCTCATCTAAATCCTCTAAAGCTGTGGATAACTTCGCTCCTCCTAATGTTGTATTTCTCGCATTTCCCTGCTGTGCTGGCATTCTGGAATTGAAAATAGTTTTATATACACATATATAACAAATGCATGTTATGATTTCATATATATGTCAATGAAATAATTTGGTTTTTCTAACTGATATTTTCCTGTGTGATTCAGTGAATGTGTAAAGCATTGACAATATCTCTGATTCCTCAGCAGAGAGATTAAAAACTATTTCTACAGTTGTTAGAGTGACTAGTGTCACTCTAGGTAGGAAAAACATATGAACTTTCTGGTGTACAAGCCCTGTTGCAGAGTTTTCAAGGTATATCAGCTGAGTTGGTGAAAGCTATTGCCTTCGCCTTGCAAGAAGAGGCAGAACTGGTCTTTAAATGAGCTGGGAATCAGAAAAATAATTGAGAAAAGGGTTTGTAAATAGTTGTGCTCAGATGTTGTAGCATGATGTTGGCTTTTAAACTCCAGGAGCACAACTTAAGTGCTGGAGCTGCTGGGGTGGAGGATGGAAAAGTGAAGCCAGAAGTTGATCAGGACATGGAGAGAAGTCCAAGCAAAACAGAAACAGCAAGTGAAAGAAATCAAGATATTACAGAGGATTTAAAAAAAAAAAATCTGACAATTTGTAGCAAGAACATTTGTATGTGTGTGTAACGAGTCAAATGTGACACTACAACTGTGAGCCGAGTGGCAGAAAGGGTGATGCAATTATCTGCAGTGAGAGAGAAATGATGTGCATGAGGTGTGGGAGGAGAGGAGATGCTCCATAGCTACCACAAGCAATCCCAATCCACGGCTGTACATCCAGATGTCGGAGGAAGGGAGATACTAATGTAAGCTTGGAGGGAAAGGGGTGGATGGAATGAAGGGAGTATTTAAGAGCTGTTGCTTCTCTTTTCTTTTTTTTTTTTTTCCTATCACAGCAACAATATTGTAACTAGGACAGGTTTTGCATATAGGGTTACAACATCAAACTCTCAGAAATCAGAGCATATAAACAACATCCTAGCTGGATGAGGACATAAGGACTGAACTATCTCGAACTTGAACTCAAAGACCCAGAGCTCAGGTGGATTAGTCTCTCCTCAGAAGTACGCAGAGGAAATCCATGGGCCAGAAAATGTATAATTCATCTCATCGTATTGGGTTGCATTTTTCTCCTCAGGTATAACTGCGTTGCTGATCTGTGAGCATGCATCAGAGGACAGAGCCAGGCTCACCTTGTACAGTAGCTCATGTTTTGGGTCAGTGGTGAGAATATAACTCTAGGGGTGATTGGAAGTTACCGTGCACAGGCATGGATTTACGAGGCAAGGAAAGAGGGAAAACCAGCCCTCCTTACACCATGAAAAGTGGCCTGTGCAGCCTGGGACACAAGGCTGTACAGTGCCTTGGTTCAGATGTGGGCTGAGCCCCTACCCTAGTGGGAACTTGGGCTTAGCTATTCCCAAACTCCAAATCTTGAATCTTGCAATTGTAATGCTGTGTTCACAAGGTTTTTTGAATGCAATTTCCTTAGCCATTTTTAAATTATGAAGGAGAAGAAAAGGCAATTCAAATCTTTCATCTCCAACTCCACACTACATTGACACATCCAGAAGGATCTACAGGGAGATGCTGTCCTCAGTTAAACTGGTGTAAATCTAGTGTGACTCTGAGCTGCTTCTTCAGCAGATATGGTCACAACCAAGAGAGGAATTAGGCTTGCAGCTGGTAATTAGCTTATGAAGTATGTGGTGTGCTTTAGGGTCCTTCAGGGTGCAAAGTGCTATATAAAAATTATTATTAGTTATTAATAATAAAAATACCCAAGAACCCGAGGGAAATAATCCAAAGAATGGAGCAAGTCAATGACAGAGGCAGCTTTCAATCCATCCTCCCTCTTCTGTGCCACTTAAGCTCTCCTCCCCCTTCCTTTCCAAGGCTCAGACACATGGAGGAAGGGAGAGACCCCCATCACACGTGTTTAGCAATTTGGCAGTCTCAGCAAGTCTCCTGTGTTCTCCCACACAACATCGTCAGCCTGCAGTAGGAATTGTCAAATCTGTAACATAATTGACAGCCAGCAGTAGAAATTTTGGGGAATAGCAAGGCGTGGGAATTCCTCAGCTTGCTTCCCATGGGAAAACTGCAACCCTGCCCCGGTCGTCCTCAGGGCCTTTCATCTCATTGCCCTCCCTGCCCCTGGGAAAAGGACTGGGCAGGTAGGCACCACTTGCTTTCTTTAATGATCTCTGGGTGAGAACTGGGGGTCCGGCCACGGTCGCCTGAGTTGGGGTGAGCGGCTCCACTGGGGATGCACAACTTGTTTTGGCTATTCCAGCCCAGCAGATGAGTGTGAAGTTTATTTTAGGCGAGGAAATAGAACAAGGGAAGGGCTGGGTTTTCTCTAGCACTTTTTATACCCCAGGGAACCCAAAGCCCTTCATGCAACACTGAGAAAGATCCCCTAGCGCGGTGGCTCCGCAGACAAGCATGGCAGCCATTACGCGCTCACTGGTCTCGCACACGCTTGCCCTCGGAGAGCGGAGGCGGCTTTACCCAGGCAGGGAATATTGGTTATCCCTTACACCGTTCAGAAAGCACGCTGGGATTTTTGCTGTCCCTTCAGGCAGCCCACCAGAGATGGCCAGGAGGGAACTTGGTGTAGGATTTCCTTGGCAGAAAGCCCTGCTGACTGCGACGCTTTGGGTTGAGCTGCAATGTGCAGGGCCATGCACTCGTGGAGCTTTTCTGCCCTGTGCCCTTTATGCCCTGAAATGCATCACCTACAGTCAGAAAATGAGACCCCCGAGGAAGAGGTTAGGACTTTCTAATTTTGCAATTTCCTCTAGCAGTCACTACGTCTCGCCCTGCAGCATTTGTGTTTCAGGAGAAACCCAACCCAGAGCAGCTCCACAGCTGGGCCAGAGCTACCCAGCACTGTGCTCTGGGGAGCACCCGGGGATGAGGGGAACATGAGTGTGCCGAACGTCTTTAAGATGCTCACCCCTGGTAAATCCACTCCTGACCTGGACCTCACTCACAAAACGATCCAAAGCCTCCCAAATTCTCCTAAACCAATAAAGAATAAGAAACTGGAGGGAAGACGGGGCAGGAAGAGTGGAGGGCTGACCTGATGTACAGCAAGAACCTTCTTACAGACAGCTGGGGAGGAAGCCACTGGTGTCCCCAGCTATCCCAGAAAGGGGAGCTCCCTGCCTTGGCAATGTCTCCAGGGTGGGGACAGCCTCCATTGCAGCCCCTTCATTGAATCCAAACGTGGCTTAATATTGTTTCTTGCATTTCCCAGCTATGCTGGGATTCGGGATTTGAAGAGTTGCGTGGGTTGCATGTATGGGTCCCAAACAATTCCAGGCTCATTCTTCCCTGGGATTATTTTGGTGCAATTGCTGGTAGGGCAAATATCCGGAGTAACAACCAGACTGGTCTGTGAAAGCTGTAGGAAAGCAGTGCCCTCTGTGCTAGAAGAGCCAAGACACAGAGTTTGCTTTGTTACACACGAAAAAACCATCATGCTTATTTTTGACTTGGGTCACTGGAGTTCAGAAAGTGTTGGTAAACACAGTCTATATCCCATAGGGCTGAACAGGGTAGCTGGCCTGTGTGAGTCTGATCAAATTGTGTTAGCACAGTTATGCTGTGGCTCTCAATGTCTCCAGACAAGCTGCTGCTGTTCCAACTTGCTGCTTTACTCATAATCCAGATCAAACATTGGGTGTTAAAGTAGATATTGCAGAGATTTGATTTTAGGTCCCTTTTTATGCAGCTGAGCAAAAAACAAATGCCAAGCCTTGCGAGTGGTGTTAGCTTTTAGAGGTTGCTATTAGAACATTAATAATTTTATTATTGTTATTTCCTCTGGGTTGCAGGTACCCCAGTGATTCACAAGGAAACAAAGCAACTTGGCCCTCTCCTGAAGTGCTTACAACAAAAGTTAGACTGAAGCACAGCACTGGGCTTATTTAACAAGCAAACAGTGCCAGCAGGGTGTTTGGAAGAGGGAGGTTTATAGCAGCGCAGGATCATGAGACATTTACGGTTGTGTGCGCGTGTGTATCCTGTTAGTTTATGCTGGCTTTTAAAAAGAAAACCGTGGAGGGGGAAAGTGTGCTAGATTTAGGGGCGATGCCTGCAAGAAAGGTGAGCGGAGGTCAGCGAGAGAAGGATGATTTGGAAAGGGGAGGTTGAAGGGGAGGCTGTGAAGGAGGAGTGTGAAACTACCTGTAGCACAGCCAGAGAAGGCATATGGGGGAGCAGGTACTGCTGCTCAGTCATAATAACCCCTTTGAAGCTTGACTGCAAGCCGTGCTGCTGCACCAATATTTTTTCATCCATTGAGCACGCTAATTTATTACAGAAGAGTCTGTAGGTGTGAGCTATGTGCTAGGGCTAATCTCTGAAGCGTTTTCAGCTATTCTACACATAACATTACTCTTGCGGCCTGGGGAGGAGGCTATTCATAATGGGATAAAATTTACTCACAATACTAGACTAGGGAATATTATTTCTAATGTGATCTGGTCCAGTTACACTCGGTTAGAAACCTGAAAGGCTGTTGCAGGGTTTTGAATCATGTCCAAGCCAGGTACCAAGCCGCCTTCTGTGGCCAGGATTGTATTACTTGGAGACATGCCCATCAGAGCTTCTTACACCGAACCGTACCTCCCCACCTACCCCACACGTGGAGTAACGTAGGTCTCAGAACTGAAACTTCCCTGCTTTAAAGTCTGTAAAACAAGAACTTGTCTCCTAAAGACTGCCAAACCCCAAAGTCCTTCCAGATTTGCCCACTTTTCCTTGGAAAAAATTACCAGTGCTCCACTGGAATCACTGGTCTGAAATTCCAACCCCTTCCTCAGTTTCTAATTTACTGCTATAGCTCCAGCAGTCTGTGAAGCAACAAATGTTGTGCTGCACCTTAGATCTTAACCTCATTATCTTACCTTCGAACTGGAGTTGCCAGTCAGGAAATGTGCCAAGATCAAAGAATGGCAGCACTTCAGTCTCACTGTGTGTTTGTCTCTCCATGAGTAAATCCCATTTTTTGCCCGTGCTACAGCCACTGCTGAAAGTCTTTCTCTCTTGAAGCTGGTCAGAGTTTTTCAATGAAGATTTCTCAGAGGGGTACAGAGACTTTGACCTGTTCACCTGAATCCCAGGTGAATAAGGTGAATACCTGACCTATTGGCTTACAGACAATTTCAGTGCATCTAACTCGTGGTTTTGGTCTAAAAAAAAAGCCTTTAAAAAGCATCTTTGTCCCACCCCATCATAGAACAGGAAGCTTTATAATTTCAGAGTTTTGTGGGACAGGAAAACAGTTCTCCATGTTTTGCCAGCCTGGTCTCTGCATCTACCTGACTTCATGTCAGCTACCATGCACCTTATTTAGCATATGTTTGCAGCTTCTCTTTGGGTCCTGCTGGGACAGCTGTGGCTGCTGAAGGCACAGCTGGCCAGCTGTTCCTTGGGGACTGCTTGTCCACGTAACTCTACCCACAGTTGCCACATCTCAGTCTACCAGTCTGTTTCTTCAAAACCAACCTCTGAGATACATTGTGCACCAAGACTTTGTCCTCTTGGCCCTCTTGATCAGCACAGCCTTGGAAGGCTGCAGCCTTGGTTTTGCCAAGCCAACATTAGAGTCATGTCAACCTCAAACATGAAATTCAGTCTATGCATTAGTCTCTGGTCCAAACTCTCTCTCCTGGAGCCGCTTTTAATGAACACCAAAACAAGTTTTGGCCAAGCTAGAACCAAAACCATGTGGGTTTTCTTCTCGCTTCCTCTGTCACCTGACATAACAAATGCGTTGTGTAAATGCTTCTTCAGGGCTGCCCTCCATTCCTACTGAAGGGTTCCTCTTTTCCTGTAGTGCACTTCACAGTGTGCTGCGGAGCAGAGGCGGTTAATACATCAGAGCAAGAATGAACGACTTTGCCTAACCACTGGGATCCTGTAACAACCCCGGCACTCGGAGATTCCCCTGCGGGGGGGAGAAGAGAGAGCATTTCTTGACTAGCTGGAAGCCCTGTGTACAGAATACCTGTAGAGACTGGCAGGGAAAGTGAGTGAGCTGGGACTGGATGCCTTCCAAGCATCAGAGCAAAACTGAGTCTCTCAGTGGAGGATGCTAAATTTTGACAACGGGAAAGAAACAGACAGACAAAGGGTGAGTGGGAGGGAAAAGCCTTTCCCTGCTAATGCTGTCTGCTCGTAGCATTAAGCATCATTATGTATTTCCACATGCCATCATGTGTACACAACGTTTTGCTGTCAGCTAAAAAGGCAGAATCTTGCCCCCAGGATTTCACAGTACAAAGACCCCAGCCTTTGGGGCACTAGCAAGTGAGGATGCTCAGCTCTTCAGTAGAGGCTCTTGGCAGCCATTAGGTAACAACTACGAGGCCTGGATCCTGCTTCTGGTGAGGTCAGCGGGAAAACAGTGGGGACAAGATTAGGTCTGAGATGTGCAGGCTGGAATGAGGGAAAGAAGTGCCTGAGAAAGGTCACAAGCTGAGCTATGGCATGATCATGACTTGTTTGCTCCTGGCTTTGGCCAGCTATTTCTGAATCATTCCTCATTCTAAAGATGTAATATAGTAAACAAAGTTAATAGTCAGAAGGGGCAAAGCTTGCCAAGGGCGTAGGAGAAGTGGAAGTCATTAACATAGGAAGACTAGCTGCAGTAAATGAGTCCTGAGGGCAGGCACGAGGGAGGTGAATAAAGTTGTGCAGTGAAAGGAGGGGAGAGGGCAGCAGGAGAGCAGGAGCAGAGTCATTGCTACAGGGAGATGGAGGGGGGCCGGGGAGGGGGAGATGTGCTGAGTGAGCACCGAGTAGGGTGGGAGAGGAAGGAGGGAGCAAGCTCCGACAGAGCCACGTGAGGCCTTGAAGATGAAATGAGCAACTGAACTTTGATGTAGAAGGAGACTGGAAGTCGGCACGGGGATTCGAGAAGAGAGTGACACAAGTGGAACAGCAGGTAAGGAAAAGATAATGTAGCTGCTGCATGCTGGGTGTTTTAGTGTGAGTATTAAGCCTCTCCTATAGTCCTGCTGGGCCTCTCCAGCTCTGAGAATTGAGTGGGTTTGTGCTTTCATGATCTGGTCTAAATAGCTTGGTAAAACGTTGCCTCTATATTGCTTTTACCTAATCAATCAGGCACACATCAGGAGTGTTAATTTGTAAGGGGAGGCAGTTGCAGGGAAAGGGCTGTCTGTGAGCAGTGAGATGGGTGCCATCACAGCAGCAGAACAACATGACACCGAGGGGCTGAGGATCTCCCATCCCGGCCCACAGGTTGTAGGGTGCAGAGGATTTCTACAGAGAAGAAAGCAGTGGGATCACCTCCAACCTCAGGACCTCCCCAAAAGGCGACCAAGGGGGTAATCCCAGCAGTAGAGCATTTCCCACACTCTGCAGGTTCCCAAGGAGATGAATACCGCGGTCTCTGTTGTTTATTGCAGCTACCCTAGATCATGTCCTACCAAGGGTAGTTCCTGCAGGACAGAACTGCCAGCATGAGCCAGAAACATTCCTGTTCCTGTGGCTCCCTCCCGGGAGAAGTCCCATCTCCCATTTCTGAAACTCTGAGTAGATCCTATGTCTCTTTTTTTTTTTTAAACAGCTCATCTCTCCTTTCACTCCTGAAGCAATTTTCTGCATGTGAATTTCTTCTATTTTCTTGCTTTCTGTGATCTTTCAGACTTCTTACAGTCTTTGCTTTATTACTCCAACTGTGGTGACTCTTTCTTCATGCTGGCCCTTCCTCTTTCTTCTCCTTCTTTCCCAAATATTGGCATGCAGTTTCCCACCTTCAGCTTCCTGATCTCTGAGACTCTGTCCTAATAAGCCCAACTTTTCCCTCCCTACCCAGTGCTGCCTTGCTTAGTTTGCACCGTTGTTTCTTCATCTCAGGATTACACTAAATCTTTGATTCCCTTCAAGCATTCTCCCCACATGCTTTTTAGTGCTCATCTGCAGTTTGACTGGCTCCCTCCTTTCCTCTCTCAGTCCATTATGGCAGTACCTGCAGAGCTGTGTTAATCTCCATTTCTGTCCAACACCATCTGCATCAAAAACCAAACCCAAAACCAAACAAAATCCATCACTTCAAGATCTTCTTCAGGATACTTTGTCCCGCCTCTGATTTTCAGTCATTTGGGTTATACTTTCGGAAACAACAGTATGAATCCCTCCTTCATACCCAGCAGGAGACTTGGGGCAGTTTATTATGGATAGTCTTGTTTGTTTCTCAAGCTGCTATTAGCCCTTCCTCCCTGTTTCTCTGACACTGGTATTCTTCCCAGCACACCCATGTTGTTCTCACCTCCTAGTCCTTTTCCAGACAAGAACAATATACTTTTTTCATCTTTCAATCACAGATTGCCCTGATTTATCTCACTTAGACTTAACACCCCCCTTTCCCAAGGCTTTCTCGTGCCTCTCCTCCTACTCTCTTTGCAGCCCTGGAAACATCTGACATAATTCAGTCGCTCAAGAAAACAACTACTTCTCTTGACCCTGGTACCTCTCATCATTTAGGCCTATCTCCTTACTCCGGCTTTTTACTTCACTCCTGTTTCCAGTAATTCCTTAGCTTCTGGTACTCTGCTCAGCTCTTTGAAAAGAAGCCATTATCTGCTGTGTCCTCAGGCTCCTCCATCGACACCGCTGTTCCATTTAACAAGCACCCAGAGCCTCCTTATTCTTCATAGAGTGCTTAAGAGAGTCACTCCCTCTTATCTCTCTTACATGACTGTCCTCGTCCATTTTCGCCGTAGGTTCATGCAGACAGCAGTGCAGAAATCTAATGATCTCCTTTCTGCTAATGACGCCTGGTCCCATTTCTTTTTTACCTCGTGGCAGCCTTGTGAAATGGTTGCCCACTCCATCCATCTTGGGGTATTCATTGCGATGAAGGTACTCTGGTTTCTTAGCAACTGCTCAACTTTCAAGCAGTTCTTTGGACAGGGATGCCTCTTCTGTGCTGGGATCCCTTCTCCGGGGATAAATGATCCTTTAAATCTTTTTCTAATAAAAATTATAATCATACTTAACATTCATACTGTTTTTCATCCGTAGAGCTCAAAGCATTTTGCAAAATCAGTAAGCACTGTTTTCTCCACTGTAGAGATGGAAAAGCTGAGTCACAGAGATATTAGGGCCAGTATTTTCATGTGTTCATTCATTTTATGCATCTTCATTTCTGGGAACCCAGTCTGAAATAACTTAACCTAATTGCTTTGCCGTAGGACTTGAAAGGGAGCAGTAGGTCTTCAGCACCTTTGAACAGTATAGAATAGAACAGTAGGTGCAAAATATCTCAGCTGAGGCACTGACAAATGAGTACCTATGAAAATGTAGTTGTATACCATCTGATCAAGACCACACAGAGCTCAGTTACTTCTGGCATCAGAGCCAGAGACCTCCATTCACAAGGATACCGCTGCTTCAGGGTCTTCTTTCTGCCTTAAGTGGTGGAGACACGTGATGGTGCAAAGCATCAGGGTATTTTAGAAGTTTCAGAATAAATCTTCAGTTCACACTGTGACATATCCATACCTCCTCAGTTGTTTTTTTCTGTAGGAAAGGGAGAAAACAACCCTGCCCTAGAAGAACTAGTGGTCTAGCAGCCAGGCTTAATATTGAAATGGTGGAAACTTTCCAATGAATGGAAAATTCAAAATTCTTCTTCTCACCCAGCAAAGACTTCACCCTGGATTTCCTGTATTCTAGATGAGTTAAGTAATTATTTGTCTCTTCTGATTGCCTCTTCTCTTCCTCTCCTTTTGACTAGTGATCCCATCTCAGATCTAAGCTACCTTTTCCGCTGAGACTAGAAAGTATGTTCCTGCAGAGTGCCAGCTTCAACAAACTGACATTCACAGACAAAAAATGTGTTTCAGTAAAAAATTCCTGACAGCTCTACCAGCCACTTTAACGTCAATAGTACTCAAATACACATACCTTTTATAACTGCACTGGCTCTTCCCTGCTTACCTGCAGCCTCTCTTGCCTAAGAAAGCTTCTGGATTTGTATCAGCTTTTCTCAGATAACTCCTTCACAGGTAGAATAATTCCTCTTAATCTAAAATGCTTCAAATCATCCATATTTCTTTCCTGTCCCTCTTTGAAACCCATTCTGCATATGCTAGGCATAACCTGGGCATTTTTGTGAGTTTTTAACTCATCTTCTCTACCTAGGTATGTCACAACAGCAAATCCACCAGTCATAACGTCTACAGCATGGTCTGACCTTTGAAATGTTCTTACGCAGGGCTGTTCCAAATTTGTGTGTACAACTAAACACAACTGCTATTACATCTTTTAATCTCAAACTCTTAGTTTCCCATTCATTTCAAGGCAAATTTTCAAATTCCTCTCCTTTATTTTCCAAGCTGATTTGCTCCAGTCTGTGCCATCACTCACATTTCTCTGCTAGCGCCGGCTTCCTCAGTGTCCCACAGCTCCAGCTGTTGACATATCTTTTTCCAATACTGTTTCCTTGGCCTGGACTAATGTTTCCATCTCTCTGCTTTTTGGACTCTCTCTCGCTTTCCCCTCTGTCTTGATTTCAATTGATCTCGGATTTGTTTTCAATTGTTTTTTTAAAACTTCAGTCTTGTATTTTTCCACTGTGAACCGAGGCCATCCTGCGTCCTTCTAGCACACAGTACAAATGTTACAAAAGATGGGATTGAAAAGCAATGTAAAAGTACAATTCCATGCATGATCAACAGAAAGCCCTTCTCTCTTTTGAAGAGCCTGGGAGATATCCACACCCTCAAAACTATTAACACTCACTCCCATCTGTTTTCAAATAATTCTTGGAGGAAAATAATGATTTCCCTTGGTTTACTTGTTGATTGACATTTTTTGTCAACACAAGGGCAATTCAACCTCTGATTTGTTTGCTAACCCATTTCTGCCAGCATTGCTTTAAGTATATGAGATGTGAAATTCAGTTCTTTTCTGACTGGACACATATACTAAATTACTTTTATCCTATGCCATCAACTGGAAATGGAAAATGTTTTAGTTTCCATTGCCCCCCCTCAAGAAAGAAGGTATCAAATATATGCCCAGAAAAATAGATACTTTTGCAGCTCTTGCCATTGTGTGTAAATTCGAAGTTTCCCTCAGACAAAAATTTCCAGTAACAATTTGGTAGTGGCTTTAACTCATTAATAGTAGTGTCTCATCAGAGTGAATACTTTTTGATTATAGATTCAACATTTGCTTTTTACAAACACGTTCACTTAAAAGTTGCTGTTTGAGTGAAAATCCATGCCAGTAAATATGTTGCTGGAACAGCCACAGAAGGCAGACAAATGGAGTGGGAACACAATTGAAACAAATTTGTTTAAAGTAAACTGAATGATCACACACAAATATTTGATGTGATATTTACTAAAGCCTATCTCCCTGCCCATCTGATAACCACCACATAATTTTTGCAAAATAAGATACAACATCCTGACAACAGGCCCATCAGCACGTAACCTGTCCCTTCAAATGGTAGGAGTTAACCAACAGTGGGAGATGTAGCATGCTGAGTTTTCATTAAAAGGGTTGTCTTAGGGGTTAGTCTAAAATTCAGGTCACATACACTTTTCACTCCAAATGCACGTATATGCTCAGTCCTGCTTTAACTGCAACCGCAGAATCCCTCCTTCATGAAATAAGCCATTTAACAAAGAAAATGTGACTGCAGAATCAATACTTAAGGATAATGATAGGCAGAGTGTATGAATTGCTACCTTCTCCTGGTGGAAATATATCAGCTTTCTCAATTACTGGTCTGTCCAGCTGTGTTTCTTGGCTGCTCCAGGAATGCTACTGTTGTAGTACAGCGTAGTCTTACAGGTGTTGTTAGGAGCACCACATCACTATCCTGTTTATTGGGCAGCAAGGGACTAGTGCGGGGGAGTCCAGCGGCAGTTGAGACAGTTTAAGTTGTGTGAGTTATGTGCTGGCAGGACAGAGAAAATGACACATCACAGCAGCTTACGCTGCCTCCAATTCACTCAGCTCAAGCTGTGAATGCAGCCAAATGTGTACAATTTGCTGGCATTTTTATTAGTTATAAACTTCCATCTTCTCCATCTGAGCCAGTGAAAACGCTCTTGTAGCTCGCTGGATGAAAGGCCTTTGCTCCTGAGCGGAGAAGTCCTGAAATTAAATCCCAGATGTTGCGTGCAGTGACATGGCTGCAGTGCAAAGTAGTGGCTGCGGGTAAATAAAGATGGTATTGGAAACTTATATTACTGTTTGAAAGAGAGATGACAGAGATGACAGTGTCACCACATCTAGCTCTGGATCAATCATGTTACCGTACACCATTACATGCCTAACATACAGACTATAAGCCAGCTATAAAACTGATAAGCAGCCCTGGGAATCACACACATTTCAAAACCAACAAAACACCAAGCGCTCATCTACCATATGTAGCACAGTGACACTCTGTGCCATGGGGCATACTAGTGAATACGAGCAAGCAAATTTGGGGCCATTTGCAAAGTCATTTGACTGGGTTCCTCTGGCTGTACAGCATTAGGTTTGGAGTACAGTATCTCTCTCTAACATAGCCCCATTTCCTAGCTGGCCTGGGCAGTCAGCTCCAGGGAAGTGGGATTAACAGTAACCGATATGCAGGGAATTACTGGAGGTGACAGTAAAGAGGAGATGCCTGCGACCAGTGCAGCCACTGCTATGGCAAAGGGGGAAGCTTCTGATCATACAAGAGCCCAAGCTGTTACCAGCAGTCTGCACAAAGCTGCAGCCCTACGGCCGGTGTCTCTGGAGCATCAGCGTGCCGTACCTCCCGGAGGTGCAGCCTCTCCCAGGAGCCCGGAGTTTGGGAAGGCTCCTCTGGCTGCCGGTTTGACTGCCCTGACTGGACTAGATCCAGCGGGCCAGCCTAAAGCCTTTTTTTGTGTGTTTGTCTAACATGTATCACAGTAGGAGAGCCTAAAGCCTTTTTTGTGTGTTTATCTAACATGTATCACAGCAGGAGATACTGCTTTGTAAAATACTTACTGTTTCTAATTACAACCCAGGGTTTTCCAGAACGGTGGCATTGGCTGACAGAAGTTCACGTGGTCTCATATTGCCTTTTACTGTGTTTCTCATCCTCTCATTTGTCCAATAGACCATTGAACTATTGAGCAGCCCTGGCTGACACAGTTTTGCGGCTCTGCAACCTACAGCAGTAGATCCTCAGCACATGGGGACTATGATCCCCTGTCACGTTTAGGAAAAAAGAAAGAGTTTTTATCTGAAACAGCTAAATTGGTCGGTGTTGCTGTTAAAACTTTCCTGTCCACTTTGCACTGCATGATGAGAGTAGTGTACTCCCTGAGCTGTTGTACAATTTCCCGAATAAGGAGCCAAATAAATGGGATTTCAGAGGGATATTTTTCTCCTTGTCCCTCCTGACAGGGCATTATACCTTGGTGCAGGAATCCAAATTCAGTAGCATCCATGCTGATCAGAGACAACTTCACTGGGTTCATACACTTGCTCCTGCTCCCAGGACTCTGAGGGTGGCCCGGATGGGTTATGATACGGTGATTCCTCCAGCCTACCCCTTTGCTAGCAGAAAGGCGTAAGTTCCTGTTACATATGCAGAAACCTGTAAGAGGTGGATCACAAAGAGGAGTCCACTCATCCCCAGGAGACAGGGGAGCCCCATGTGCATCTGACTACAGGGACTAGAAATAGGGTGCGTGGGATTTCAGCTACTGGTGCAGAGAGGCATCAGAGATGTTCCCATGGGTTCGCAGCCTCCAGTGTGCACACAGTGAGCTCCCAAGGAGCTTGATCCTCCAGATCACATTTTCCTACATCTCTTACTCTCTAGCTACTCTCTAGTTATTGTGATAAGGTAGATGAAACACTGCTTTCTCTCTACTTGTGTGCACCACCTAGGAAAAGTCATACAAGGTGCTTCCTTTGGCTTTCTTACAAGTATATGGCCCAAGCAGGCCTTACAGCTTATGTTGATTTGAGATCTAAGATAGGCTATTTTCAGTTCTTGATCAGTACCTAATGAGGACGGCTAGAGTGAGGAGCTGGGATAAGTTTCAAAGGTGTGATGCACAAACCACTAAGACCAAAGTATTAATTTTTAAAAAGCCATATGCCTCTGGAAGTTTGGGCATGGCTGTTCTTCAGTGATGTACCACATTCGTTTGAAGTTCTGCTGGGATATGATATCAAACCTGCCCCCGGCTGGATAAAGCCCTGAGCAAACTGGCCTGGCCTCACAGCCGATGCTGCTTTGAGCGGCAGTTTGGACTAGAGACTTTGTGAGGTCCCTTCCCACCTGAATGCTTCGGTTATCCTATGGTTCAAACTTAACCAACACAACTGTCTGACGGACCTTTTCTTTACCAACACCCCCTGCCCTGTGATTGGAGGGCGTATATCAACAAGCACAACTGGAGGTGAAAGTCGGTGCTATGTTGTTGCAAAGCCTGGCAAGCCAGTGCTAAAATACATACACAGCACGATATGACCAGACTATAAAAACCTATAGAGCAACTGTAAAATTTCATCCTACCACAGGATTTAGCTGCTGAAACTTGTGTTATAACTAGAACTTACAAGGAGAAAAGCAATCAGACTGAAAAACATGTATAGGGAAAAACCTATACTGGCAGGTATACCTTTACCAGACTGGCAACATATTGACAGACTTCTGTCAGTGCATCATGTATTAAAGTAAAAGAAATGTCCATGCTAGTCTAAACATAGGAAAATGATGAGTGCTCCAGCAGATTCACCCCATTGGCTGGTCACAATGTTATTCATAACTGGTAAGCCTCTGAGAACGTTTTGGGATGGAAACTCAGCTAAGATTTATGATGCATTATTATTTCCAACTTACCAGGGAAACTGAATCAGAGAAAAAGGACTGAAACTGAAATTTAACTCAGGCCAGGGGCGTTTTATTTGGCTTGGGGTGATCATGGGTCCCACCACATTTGAGAAGTGCTATGCGCAGAGCAGGAAAATTGGAATCCTGAAATCCCAGTGAAGCAATCTCAACAGCCAAAAAGCAATGCACTTCACCGGATGTTCCTGCATTCTGGTGGAAAGTAAAAAATCAGCTTGTAGTTCACAAGAAATTGCAGCAAGAATCCAAAATCCACTGACTCTTAAAACCACCAGTAAATCCCAGTTCCTTCCTTCTCCAGCCCTGGGCATAAGGTTTCCTCAGAGACACGCCAGGGCATTTCTGGGCACGCATTTGCTGTAGAAGAGAGGATCGGGATTATTAGTTTTTTCCCTTCTCCAGTGGGGCTTGTACAAGTTCATTCCATTACTGTACTGATGAGACTGGTGCAGGCAACAAGGTCATGACTGCAGTTACCTTGGACCTTTGAGGGTCTCTGGGGAATTGTAGCCCTTTCCTCTAGAAATGCAGCTGCAAGCTTTCAACCTGCATTTATCTTACAAAGCAGTGTGTCTCGAATAGAAGTTCTGCACAATGGGATTCTTCATAATGGACTTGACAAATCTGGGGCAGTGCATAGAAAATCTCCCTGCAAGGAAACAGGTTCAGGTGCACCGTCACCGATTTTCACTCTTCAGCAGATGGAAGGCTATTTAGAGGTGGAACACTGAAGATAGCGTTATTGCCAAGACTTGCACCCTGGGGTTGAAGGGAAGGGAGCTGTCAGAGATGGCATGCTGGTAAGAAACCATCAGACCACCCCAACTCCATTGCAGCAGGAGGATTGAATGATCAGTGACCTTGAGCAGATACCTCTTTTATGGAGGTAGCGGGCTTCATAAAGAATTGTTGTCCCTGTGGAATGTGTCAAAGGAAAGATATGAGATGTGTCTGGGGAAAGAATCTAAGATGAAACAAGAAGTGTACAGCCATCCAAGCAGATGGAAAGCGGTAGCACTGACTGGCCTGACAGACTCGTTTGTATGTGCATGGTGAAGCCTGGAGATGAGCTGCCAGGGATGGCTGAGCACATTCTCTCCCTGAGGACTTCTGGATGGGATCCTTAGACTGGGATCTCCCTGTGAACTCAATGAAGCATACACCAGTTCCAGACTGTGTTGCCATGCTCAATAGTCTGTGGGAGAGGAGTAGTGTAAAGACAGTCTTGCCACTCTGGACTTCAGAGGTTACTCTGGTGGGGGTCAGGATCTTCACTTGTCTGCTGTAACGAAGGCAATGTCCCAGGCAGGAATAGAGTACCAAGGGGTCATACAGAATAAAGCTAAGATGGGCATGCTTCAGCTTCTGATGAATGGCAAAAGGAGAGGGATGAGCAGGCTCTTCCTTCTGTTGCCCCGTCCTGCCAGTAGCTATTGGACTCTGTAAGGCTGCCGAGGTATTGCTAACTCACTGTGTCAGAATCTGCTTGTTAACTCCCCATGGATATAAGAGAGGAGTGAGGACTCATTTGGGAAAAGGCAGAAGGAGAGGGAATATGGAAAATATCTTGGAAGGAAAGCCAAGGACAGTCAGATGCTTTGGCCGGGATGTATATTGAATAATACTTCTGAGTTGCCCATAAAGTCGAGATCCTGGCAGAGGGTGGATCTGGATGCTAACTCAGCATTTGTGTGCTATGGTGAGAATACCATGGAGACTCAGTCTATTTTCCTCATTGAAATGATCAACTCAAGTGAATTAACTTGGTTTCCACCTCGCCCAACCTAAATCGTTCTCCTTTGAAGTTCTCCTTCCTCATTCATGCTAAGTTTGTGCCCTATATATAAAATCCAATGTGTCTTAAAGGCAGCTGGAGCAGAAACCACAGAGGGGACGCAGAGGCCTTTTATCCAAAACAGACCTATACAGAAAATTAATCCCATTTTTGGACCCTGTAACAGCTCTCGGATTAGAGAGACAGAAGAAGGTAGCACGGCTGGACTGCTGACTATACCTCAGCTTGATGCCCTTGAGAGGGACTGATTCAGGGGACTTTGCTCACCCACACTAAAATACTTGGTGAGTTAGAGGAAGATGGAAAGGTGGAAAACCTTGTCCTGATGTTACACAAGCACATCGCGTAACTTAAACTGAGGGATCAGTTCAACTCTGTAACCGTGAGCAGGCATAACTGTAGTGAAGTAAAATTGTTATAAGAAGGAGTGAGAAGGGGTTTAAGGACTGACTTTTCTGTCATATCTCTCAGGGAGAAAATCTCAGTGAAAGCCACCAGTATTAATGAAAGCCAATTGGAACTTGATAGGAATTATTTTGCTATTTTGTCAGCGTTGGTTGGAACACAGGGATTTAGGAAGATTTCCTTTGTAGAAGCACATCTAGGAACACTGTGCTGTCTCCTCTGAGCTGTGAGATGCACAAGCCTTTGGGAATTTGTATTTCTCTCAGGATCTGGTTTGTATTCAGCTTTTCAGATTTTTATGGGAGACCAACAAACCCACTTTACTGGCACCCATTAACTGGATGAGAACGCACGAGCACAGACACAAATCCTACCTACGTGCTGTGAGGGAACCAGAAGGATGGAAGGGAAATTCCAGTTTCCAGCTCTTAATCACTGCACCTTTTCTAAAAATCACCCCCATGAGCTAAGGAGAGGAGAGCCACGATGGATAAACAAATACCTTTTCACAGTGGGGTAAACTGCCAAGTCCCAAAGAATGGGCTTCAAGAAAGTCCTTCTCAAATCATTAAACAGGTCATACCAAAGAAATGGCACATGAGGAAGTGGCCTCTGTTGCCCACTCTCATGATGGGTCCAGGAACTGGAGTGGGAAGGGGACGCAGTAAGTGGGGACCAGCACAGCATGTAGGGATCCCAGAGAAAGGGACATGCTACAGCTGAGACATTTCCTAACTGCGTTTGCTGGTATTGCACTTGGCTCTCACCAGAGGCATTCGTTGCTCTTTCTCGGGAGCACACAAACAATCCCTCCCATTTAAAAGGAAGGAAAAGGAAGAGCTCAGCTGCAGGGGAGAATAGAGAAATCAGAGAGCAAGGGAGGGAGCGGTGAAGGAAAGAGCAGGTATAGTGCACGTCCGATGATGTCCATCTGTTCCTCATTAACCAGATGTCCCCCACCCACCTCCTGAAGTGCCATTGACTGTATATTGTCAGGACAAGAAGGGGATAACAATGCCACCATGGCGCAGACATTCATACACCAACAGGAGTCCTGCCATGCAGCCATCCCTCCCTCTACTACCCTTCCAGATTGGATGCCAAGTCCCTCTTTTTCCTAATCAGCTTTTAAACAGTTACAGCCTCATAAAGCTTCTTGCATTATAATTGCCATGTGTTTCATCCCGCTCTGAAAATGGCAAGTTATTTCAGCCCAGTTTACCAGAATCAGACCTTACTTCCTGTAAGTGTGTCACCACTTCCTGCAGTATTTAAATGAGAGAAGAGTGAATCCTTGATTTAAAAAGTGATTTCTGCTTGCCAAACTTCATCATTTTAAGAGTCAGAGAGTCCTTGGATTCACACCTGTATCCAAAGAACAGCAATAGATTTATGGACAATTCAACCTACTAAAGATTATTCAGAAATGCAGGAAGAGCCATAAATTACTTTGTCTATGTTGTTAGCCAAGGATCATTTATAATAAGAGCCCATCGAGTCATCCTTACTCCAAGGGTGATCTGTGCACTGGTCTGTGTGTGGGCATGTCAGCGTAGGAAGACTGTCTCATACCCTAAGCTGCATTCACAGCCCGTTCATGGGAAGCCTTCCCTTACCTCCATGTCCCTGATGAAACCAAAGCACTCTGTCCTCTACTGTCTAAATCATACCGCAGCACAGCTCATAAATTGTAGTGTGCAAATGGAGCATCTGCTGAGCTGCAGCCACAGATAATGTGATGCTTCCACCTATTTACCTTTATAAAAACATGCAGGTTATGCTGTGCACTGTGTCCCTGACTCATGTAACAGCTAGAAGGTAACCTGTGTCCTGATCTTGTCTTTTTGGTCTGAGTTCCTGTGCAGGGAACTTGAATGGGTGGAGGAGATCCAGGTGGACAGGTGTCCTCTAGAACCAGCAGCTCTGAACACTTGCCAGATGAGCAGCTGAAGGCCCCAATTGCTTGTTGAGATAAATATCTCTACCTCTTTCAAAGTCATTGTACTTATTGAGCCTGCAAAACTACTAGAATAGCAGTAGGTTTAAATGCCTCTTCCCTGGGTGCCAGCTGTTGAACAGCTGGTCCTGAGCCTCATGTTGATGTGGGACCTCTGCATGAGTTGTGCGCTCTCCTTGATGTCACGGCGTTATTACATTGCTGTAACTATGAGAGTAGCTTCAGTGTGGATGCCTGCTCACTACTAGGCAGAAGAGTCCTTCATATGTCATTGACAGTAGTTGGTCCTTGAACCATGGTGGGTGATGACTGAGATCGAAGACAGGGGTGGTGGGATTGCTGAGCCCTATGCATGTTACAAAAAGCTGAACAAAGCCAGGTAAGGATGGAAAGGATTAAAGAAAGACTTGGGTGAGGAACAAAACAGGAAACTTCATCATCAAGAGACAGGAGAGAATCATGGCAGAGAGGGGAGTGAATGGGTTTTGAAAGGAAAAAGCCTAATTTAGTGAAGGGAATAACCATGGTCAGAAAAGACAAATTATGAGCTGGCAGTCTGAAGGCAGGAGACCCCCCACTGAGTCAAAGGGAGAGGGAGCAGTGGGTGGGGACATTGTGTTTGTTGTTTTCTCATGATTTGTATTTTCTGAGAGATGCCGGGTTCCGACATTATGTGCAAAGTTCATCTTTATCACACATGTCTTACATCTAGCAGTGCCTGATGAATTAAAGTGTAAGCCAGAAGGCTCATGCCTCATGATAAATTCTGTGAAAGGCTGCACTTAAGCTACCTGGGGAAGTTGTGCGAGCCTGCAGGGAGACGCAACTGCAGCAGGAGGTCAAGCTCTCAGGAAGAGATAGTCGATAGAGATTCTGCGCCCCTCAAACATCCCTGGAGATGCCCAGTCAGGTGTAATACTTTTTTCTCTCTCTATGCTCCAGAGGCTAAAAGCACATTGGAAACTCAGCAGCTGGATTCTGCGGCAGCAATCTGATGATTGTCCAACAAATGGCTCCCAGCCAGGTTTGTGACAACCTGATCAATCAAATTCCAAAAATTCCTTTTTAGCTCTACGGCTGACATTGGAAAAGATCTGGGAACATGTTTGGGAATTAACGTGGAGAAAGAAATGAATGGACAATGGTGAGATGATTCCTTGTGCTGGTGTGTGGAAGAAAAACAATGTGAGGTGCCAAACTGTGTCTTTGCCTGCTTCACGTAGCACACATGAAGCTGTGCTGCGGTGGCAAGTTAATGTGGATGCATTTCCATGTCTTGTTTTTGCAGTAGAAAAGCACACCTGAAAATTTCTCCAGGTGAGTTACAACTGACATGGAAAGCCTGAGGAGAATGCTGGAATCCAGCAAGACGTGGAAAAGCATACCCACAGTGACTGTTATTGCTATTAAACACCATCTGTTGCAGATGTACACAGGAACTCAGTACTGGATCCTTCTTACATCACAAAGGTTAAATGAGATAATCTGCGTCTTAGTCTCATACGCATCATCGCTGACAATAAGAATCAGTGGTTTATGCTCACTTGTAGTAGCTATGGATTTGACCCAGTATGTCAACTTCAGGCCTTACTTCCCTGACACTGCCCAAGACTTCAACAGCATGGATTTTCTTTTTCTTTTTTCCTTTGCTGTTTTCTTCTTCTCACTCAAAGCATTCTAGAGTTGGTTTGTTTTTTAATAAAATCTTTTTTAGGTACCAAGTAAGTCTGCAATTGCAGCAAGAACAATACCCCAGTGTTCTCTCTTTCCTGTTTGGTTCTAACAACCTCTGAGTATCAAACGGGCTTTGCTTTGAGAGAAAAAAGATAATAAAGAATGACTTAAAATAGCTCTGCTGAGGAAAATATGAGTTTGATTTCAACTGCAAAGGGAATAACTTTTTTCCTGGCTCACTCACTCACTGACTCCAATAGAAGACCAGCAAGATCTGATGTGGCTCCTGCAGAGACCTCCCATGTTCAAAGTATCTGGGAGCTTGCAAGAAGTACTGTAGAGCTTGAATCAGCTCTAATACATTACTGATTGCAATCCATGACATTTCTGTGGTGCTTTAGAGATCATCTATCTACTTCACACTTGGAAAATAGGCAATACCCTTCTGTGGTGTGATAGGCAGTGGGGCCAGGCAAACAGCGCTCTGGAAGGATGGTGGAGTGGTCTGGATATGGACATAAGACTTGGCGAAGAGTTCAGCTCTGCCGCAGTCTTTGTGCATTCTTGGCTAACCACTTAACCTTCCCGTGCCTGAAATTTTTCACATATGGAATGGGCATGCGAGCATTTTCTAGTGCTCCAGGGACACTGGGTGACGAAATGCATCAAGGAGTGAAAAACCATGCACTAGCAGAATGAATTCTGTTGCTGTGAGCAGAGGACAGCGATGATGGCATGCATAGAAAGCACAAGTTGAAACCTCACCAGCAGCATTGTTTTTGCTGATAAAAAATGGGACATTTCCTTCAGCAAATCATCTGTTAGTCTTTGTTTACCTGACCAGTGATGGCACTAGTGGGTTGGGAATGTCATCCTGATTGGCGCCAGTAAAACTTTCATACCACAATCTGCCACTCTCTATTCTGGAGATGCCATGTGTGTCATGGAAAAGAAATTTATTTTGAGAGGTTTAAAAATGTTATTGAGACTATTCTTATGTTCCTTCTCTGTGAAAGCAAGCATCAGTTACTATTCAGCTAACCACACAGACCTCCCAGGAGGCCATAATGATCTTTTAAAAAATCCTAGAATAATCTTTCTATGCATAAAAATGTCAACATTTTAAACTCTTGCCATTCAAAGTGACTTCTGCAGGGAAGCTGTGGATTTCCAGCTTTCTCAGTGGTATCTGAAACAGGATAGATGGTGTGGGGGTTAAAGGCAGATTTCTGCTGCATTTGCATTTTTCTGACCATCAGACCAGAAGAGATTGGCTTGGTCTCTGATCTGACCAAATCATAACTCAAAACAAAGCACTAGTGAAGCAGGGGACTCCTGGAACATGATGCCTTGTTACTTGCACTGTCTGACCTTTGGCCACATCCCCTAACTGAGGGCAGGTTTATGCATTTCTTGGCCATGTGAGGGTTTCCCTATAACAGGGAACTTACACCAGCAACATGCAGCAATGTTGTTAGCAGAGGGCAAGATCTCCTTCTGACTCTATGGAGTCAGGCAGCAATACAGTTAACTGAAATGGCATGAAGTTTTCTGTTCTGAAAAAAAGAAGTCACTGGCTCAAGACTGGATCTTGCCTGTTTTGGGCCTCGGGCAGGTGTTGTTTTGGAGGGGACAAATCACAGTGTCTTTTAAACTAATAAATGAGACAAATGCACATTTTCCAGGGAAGAGATACTTCAGCCATGCGAAGAGGCTGTAACCGGGTGCACTAGAAGGCTAGGCAGCAAACCCTTCTCGTCATTCCCCTGACATACTTCAGCAGGGCTCCTGATGAGTTCAAGAGATGGTATCTGAGGAGCCCAGCATGACCCCATGACCCAGCAAAAACCTGCATGACACAGCAGAACCTGATATAACCAGTGCAAAATCACCACAATAACCTAGCATGACCCGCAAGATTGACCCTGTGACAACATTTGATTTATTACAAGTGACATGGATTTAATCACTCACCGGAGAATGCTGAATGACGCAGCACAGTGTTGCTCACTGTGGCTCTACTGAACTGGCACGCTCTGATTGGCTTCGCGAACACACCCATTGGGTGATTCATCCAATTAAAGAGCGGCCAATCTTCCCATCGCTAATGAAATACATCTCTATTTTACTGGTAGCACTTTCTAGCAACCCGTTTAGGCTTTTCTGCTGCTCTCATCACCCTAAGGTATGAGCACATCGTAATTGATGGACAGCTGGTTTGCAGTTGAGGTTAAAAAGAAAACCTGGCTTCTAACAGGATGGAGTTGAATAATTTGTGAGTTTATAATCAGAATACAAATGTTCAGTCAGCTAATTAATTACTATACTGGCTTAGCACAGGTTGGATGATGTCCCCCACCCCAATAACATTAACATAGAACTGTTAAGGACCGTGTGTACTAAAGAAACCAGTGTTAAAACATTGTTGTAAAGTGTGTAAACTGTATCTCAAATATGGTTTGAGATTTCCTGCAGACCATGAGAAAGACACTGTGATTCTTCTCCACTGGAAGGAAAAGTAAAGTTAGCTTCAAGGTGCATGGCAAACTGCCCACTAAGGTCACTAATGTACTAGCATACGTCAGCCAGAGCATAGATATAGGGCTTGGTCCTCAAATTCATTCCAGTTGTTTCATCCCATTTAATAGCACAAAACAGCAAAGAATTTTGCTTAAATTCCATCTGAAGACATTCTGTATGTAGGGGAAATCCTGGATGACATAAGTTCAGGGACATGTGAATGTGACAGCAGTTTAAGACTCTTTTCTCCTCCTCCGTCATTCTGGACCGAGTATAATCCAGACATGCTGGAAGACCTAGTTAACATGTGAAGGACAGCCAATAGGGTCTGTCGTGAACTAAACTGGTTCAACGGTACTGTCTTAACCCTCATAATAGACCTATTTTTTCCTATTGGAGCCTCAGTTTCCCTTACTCCTTTTGCATGTCCCTTGGTCTAACATCCATGAGGTCCCGGCTCACTTCCTTCCCTGCATGAAAATTAAATCTCCCCTCAGCTGTAGGCTCTACCCCAATTCCCCACTCATTTTGCTGCTGTGGTATTAAAAACTAGATTCTCCCTCATTTGCTCTCACCATCCTCCTAATCTAATGCCCTGTTGTTTTTCTCATAACAGCATGTAGAGATGTGAACTGATCTGCCTCCCATCTTGTCATCTTCTCTCACATATCCGACCCAGTTCCCAGGGTCTGATTTTGTACAACTATGAACATTTATTCTTGAAAATTGATCACTGGCCCAGAGGCTAAATGTTTGTTATCCAGAAAAAGAAAGACGACATTACAGTTATTCTTATTTTAGGTCCTGAAAAGGGCAGGAAGTCCTACTACATTAGCAGTGAAAGGAACAAGGGTGGCTCAAGGGGATCTTGGCAGGTTCATAAAGTCACAACATTTGAAAGCAAAGTCCACATTTGATCACCTATCAACAATTTATCAATAGCTCAGTGATTAAAAACAAAGCTCTCTCACTTCATTAAACACATTCAGTGCCATTTGCTCTACATTCCAAATGGCTGAACTGATGTTCCATTGCAGCCTATTTTTAGTATTTCTGATTAGTTCATTATTTGGGAAAAGCTACTGACTGTGTATCTGTTGCAGAGATCTAATTCTTCATGTGGATCCCACAGAAGAGCAGGACTCCATATAGGTCTTAAGAATTTTTTTGGATGTGGGTTCAACCTCTGTCCCTGCTGTGGTGTAGCTTGGTGAAGTGATGGCCATGGAGCTTTCCTCTCCTTGAGTCCTTTTCTTTGTTTTTATTATGGGGAAGAAGCCATGTACACCTTTTTCCAAGAAAACTAAGATCAAGAATGACAGAAAACTAGCAGTCTCAGTGAGAATTAAACAAGATACTCAAAATAAGTGATCTCTTGGGTGTCTGAGTAAATTACCACCTCCAGATCAGATTTTATTTATTTTCAGAACAAACTATTTCTTTGCTGGTAAATCCTGCAGTTTTGTCATAAATCCAATGAATTTTCACTGGTAAGCAACAACCCTAGAAATGGAAGTGGCCGTGTATCCCCAGGGCAGATACCACATGGGCAAAAGCAGTCCAGCATTGCCTCTTCAGCAAGCTTCAGCCCTCATGTGAAAGAACAGGATCTGCCGGTCACATGGAGATTAGTCTCAGTGTCCTTCAGCCCTGCCTGCTAAAACTGCAAAGGAGAAATCCAGTTGTGATGGCACCTTCGGGCTCCAGTTTTCTCAAGCACTCGGAGACATGTCTGGGACCAAGCTCCCCTTCAGAACCCCAAATAATACAGTACTCCTCCCACAGGAACAGAATGAGGTGTGATCATTCGTTCCTTTCAGACCACCTGTGGTTACCAAGTATGGGGAAAAAACCCCTCCAAGCACATAGGCATGCCCATATGGGGATACGGGAATTAGGTTTGGGCTGAGAGCTGAGAGAGGCTCTTACTGTAAGTCTCCATGGCACAATGTAATGTGACCTTGCATGGGTCTTGGAAGCAACACACCTGAGTAAGCGCTGCATCTTGACAGCTCTCAGACACACTGCTAATTTGCCTGTGCAGAGCACCATGCTCGAGTAGCCATTAGGACTTGAAATGCCTAAGCTAGCTTGCTTAGAGTTATTCAGGTATCTCCTTCTGTCGCTGCCTGGTGCTGGGCAGACGTGCCCTGTTCTGCATTCTGCTCTGCCTGGAGAAGGAGATGAAGTCAGTTCTAGGTGTAATACCCTCTTACTGATGTCAAAAGCAACAATGCAGAAACAAGTTTTACACATTTGCTGTCTTCTGCTTTGCTGCCTTTCATATGCCATTTGTCATCTTAGATTGTCACTTCTTTGATGTAGGGACAACAGCTTTTGTGTATGCACAGTGTCTAGCATAAAGGTGTTTCCACCCTATGTGAAGCATTTTGGTGCAGCCGCAATGGCACAATGGCAATAAAAGGTGAAATACTCAAAAACCCTCTGCCGAAGAGCAGCAGCCAGAAAGGAGCATTAAGTTTTGGTTCCCCTGCTTTATTAAAGATAATCTTGCCAAACCATGGGTTCTCTGGTATGAAAACTGTACTCCAGGCCTCCAGAAGGAGGACAAATTCATGTGCTTACAGCTGTGAGGCCAGCAGAAAGCCTCAGTGTAGGAGGTGGCCATGTCTGCCTTAAGTTGCTTACATAGATAAATTTCTTGACATCACCAAGTCAGGACAAAAATTTTATACTCCAGCTTCTTTGATTCTTCCTCTCCCCAGTTTTCCTTTGTCAGACTATACCGCATGGAGCCGTGACCACTGGTCACACTTTCCAAATTGCTGCAGGTCCATGGTTGGTTGGTTTGTGTGATTGATCCTGCCCTGTCTATGTGTGTCTAAACCCTTCTTTCTCCCATGGGCTGGAGCAGTGGGGAGAGGGAGAAAAGGCCTTTAGGGGTGGCAGATGCTGGCATCAGACAAGAGAAAATCGGTCTCGTTCCACAAGTCAGAGAAGGTGGACGAGGAGGTCTGTCTCTCCATCCATCAGCTTCAGCTGATATTCCTGCTTCTTTCAGCAATTCAAGTCTCTCCTACCTCTGAGTCCCAGGGTTTCTCCTGAATTACCCTCCTCTTTCAGACCATATTTCTCAATTATCTCCTTCCAGCACTCACACTGCATTCCTGTTACCACCTCCCCATGCCATGCCGTGGCCAAGTCCTGGGTCCCCTCTTGCCTAGTGTTTCCTTCTGGTGAGCTGTGCTTTCCAGCTGCCACAGACCCTTCCAGCCCCAACTGTCCCTCTGTTTCCAGCATGCAGAGATGCTTTCCTCCACAGCTGAGTCAGTCTACTCCCAGAAACAACCCATCCCTTCAGTTTCTGCAGAAGAGTATAAATCCTCCCTGGCCCTGGTGCCTTTACCTCCTCACAGTGCTGCCTCTTGCAGTCTTGCTTTGCTCTGAATGTTTTCCCCCTTACTGTTCCTGTAAATGCGGGCCAAGCTGTAATGATGCAGCACACAGAAAAAACACCTTTCTCCTGTGATCTTAGACAGCCTCTGGAATTAATTCCTGGAAAGGTGTTCTTGGCCTTTCTGAGTTATGCTTTCCTGCGAACACACGGACAAAGTGATGACTGAAGAGGGGAAGAGTGGAGCAATGATTGGGGAAGAGTGGTGCAGTGGTTAGGCGGTCACCTGAAATTTAGGAAAATTGTCAATCCCATGCTTTTCCAGTGTGCTGTGCTGCTGTTTGTGTTGCAGTCCACTCAGCAGGGTAGACATATTAGTTTCTCTGTTGCTCCCTTTCCCAACAGTAAAACAGCTGCACTGCTCTGCTCTGCTCTTGGCAGTTGTTTCCTTCGAGACTATTGAGTACAGCTGCAATGGAGGTGTCTCAGCTAGAGGACACTGTGTGACGTTCAGCTCCAATTGATCTCCAACACCAAGCCTGTTCACAGCTGCTCTGTTACCCCAAACCCTTGCACTTCATGAGAGACCCTGTCATCCTCCCTGGTTTCCTCCCAAACCACCTTTGCTGTGAATTTTCTCTTCCTTGAAAGGAATACGTGGCTCCTACTTTTGGAGGCACAGGGAAGCAGGAGAGATTTAAACAACTCCATAACTGGAGTGCAATCCCTCCTAGCCTGGAAGATGTGAAGCAACCTAGCCCTGGTTATTTCTTGAGGGAGCAGCTACATGCCTCCACTTCTGTTGTTTTACAGGTCAACTTACAATTTCTCTTTGTGCTGCATACACTGAGATGATAGGGCTCCAGGCAGGCAAATTATGTGAGGATTATCTGGGACAGAGGCTTCTACACCAAACTGTAGCATGCCCCCCATCCCAAAAGCACACACTGCGGGGGTGTTCTGAAGGAAGTTGGAGGAGATACGAGCCTGGAGATAGCTATTCCTGGACCTTTCCTCTCCCCCAGGTGCATTTCCACAGTGTGTTGGGGATCTCTGTCTCTCAGTCAGTCGTTTCCTCTGGACACCAGCCCCTCTTGCTGTCCCCAAAATACTCTAAACCAGCTCTTCACCCTGCCTACAATCTTCCCACTGTCTCTGGCCAAGTATGAACTTCCGAACACAGGGAAACCATCCATCCTGCGCTCATGCCATTCAGTAAAACTTCATAGTTGCTTCAACCTATTCCCTGTACTTTATTTCACCTCTCAAGCATCACTCCTTAGCCTCTGAATATTTGATTTCTGTCTCCCCCCACACACACACCTTCACGTGGGATGCCATTCTTTTCTGCTTGAGTCCTTTCAGGTGCTACTGGTCTTGAAGCTCCCCAATTACAACCACTTTTCTTGTGATGGTGACACCTTAAGAGACAACAGCAGCTGCCTATAAAGGGCCTCTGCCATCTGTTTCCCCTGCCACTTCTTTGAGACAGCTCTAGTTATATACAGAAAAATATTTATCACAGTTCATTCACTCCCTCACTCAAAAATGAGCAAGAGAAAAATGTCTGCTTTCATGATTCTGCCACTGCCCTTCAAATACCCGTGACCCTCAGCCTAAGGAAAAGGGCAATGCTTGAATCTAAAAGGAAGCAGCAGAAATTCTTGATGATTGATCCCCTGAGACCCTGTACTCTGAAGGCAATTCTGGGGGGCCTCTGCATTCGGACATGACTCCTTGTGGCTGTCTGAAAGGCAAAAGTCAGAGCCAGGCCACTTCACCTCGATCACCAAGCTTTCATACCGACCATATCTGAAAGGAGATGCACATGTGCACGTGTGCAACACACGCACATGAACACACTTAGTTTTCAATCCTTTTCCACCACCTCTCCATAGAGGCTGAATGGGATGGGATCAAGGGGAGTAGTTCCTACCCAGGAGGACTATGGACTAGGAATGTAAAGGGAAGAGAAGAAATGTCATCAGGGGTGAGGGCTGAGGGAGAAAATGGCAGACATGAGAGACGATGTGAAAAAAAAGGGAAGAAAAGAAGAAACAGTGAATTCTGAAGGGGGCTGATGGAGACAATGAAGAAAAATTGAAACCAAAAATGAAAAAAAAAATTGAAACTAAGAAAGAAAAGTATTAGGCAACACCTTCAGGAGGAAATAAAGCTCCAGGAACAGGTTCTCAGAAATTTCCTAGTTACAATGGACAGGCCACAGTAAGGTTGCAGGAGTCAGCAAATAGGGTTGGATCAAAAGTGGTTTGATTGATAGTGCTTCGTCTATGATACTGAATGAACATGACCATAAACATGGGAAATATTCAGTGTTCAAATGTGATCCATCACACTGCAGCTACAGTGGTGGTATAAACAAGACCTGAAAAAACGAGAGACTTTCTCTGAGTGATAGCAAATTTAAGAATGAAATGTAGTTATGAAGCAGTGGGAGGAGAAAAATAAAACAGACACTAAAAAAAATCATGTTCAGGAGGAGAATGAAAACTGAGAAATAGGAAAAGAAAAATCAGAAAGGGATAGAAAATCCAGGGGACGGAGGTGGATAGTGTTATTCTTTATTTGACAGAATGTATACTTTATACAACAAGCTAAATCAGAAATTTATAGTTGTTTGCTTCTAGCAAAAACACACATCAGAAAAATTCCTACCCATGGATAGGATGGCATTGCATTCTCAAGTTTTTGTATACCATCCTCATTTTCTGTTTTTCACAGCTAGCAGGTAGGAGTATATGCTCTGGGGGAATAGGAGGTGCAGGATAAAGTCCATATGCTTCTCTGGGGAGTTATAGATTTGATAGGAAGCTAGTATAAAAACTTCAGCAGCCTGTGCCACAGAAACACAAGTGGATTTCACCTATCCTGCAGGGCTTGTTATGAAAACTCTGATTGTGTAGTTTGGAATTTTATGAGAGAGCTTTTCTGTAACACAAAGAAGATAAATGGGGCTGGGAGACAGAAAGCTGTCAGTAAATAAAAGAGATTCAGTGAAAGATAGAAATGCAGAAAGAAGAAAAAGAGAAAGGTGAATGGCAGCAGGTTCACGGTCCCCTTTGCCATTTTGCATGCTCACTGATCCAAGGTGAGGAGTCTGTAAGAGGATTTTTGCCCCACAGGGAGGGCAGCCAGGTTGAATTTTTCTAATGAGGGTGAAAGACGATGAAAATAGAAATAGTTAAAAAAGGAACTGCTGGACTGGGTGAACAGCTGGCATAAATAAGTGCAGAATCTCATTAACTTTGGGGCTGTTGCACCCACTCACACTGGAAGTGAATTTAACCCCTGGTTTGCTGGGTCTGGCAAAGCGGGGACATGCAGTGACCTTGGGGGCATGGCTGTTTAAAGCACGCACAGCCCTTCCTCAGCCTCATTCTCCCCTTGCCTACACGCTTGCAGCGTAAGCAGCGTGGCTCCATCCGAGTCAGTGAGGTTGCATCAGTGCAAACAAGGGGAGAACTGGGCCTTCATCTCTTGTGCATAGAAACACTACAGTATTGTACGTCATCAGATGCCAGTTCAGTAGTCTTTTCCACAGATACAAGAGAAAAGAGACAACCTCGTTTCTAATTTAGTCATGATAGCATCAAAGAGACCCAAAGCCTATTGCTTTCTGGGAAGCAGGGACTTCAACAATAATAATTCTTCACACATCTATAGCACCTTCCCTGCTAACTACTTACTTTATACCCTGGGGTGTGAAGAAAGAGGACTCCACTTAATTCCATATGCTCTTAATTGCTCTCTATCCCAGATCCTTCCTAGAAAAAATTGATAGAAATACCTAAACTCGCTGTTAATTTGTCAAATTAGGGCAGTCATTGACACCAGCAGAAACGCAGGCCTAGTTTGCATCTTATATTGCAACTGCATAGCATAGCATCTAGAAACAAAAGAAATGCCAGACTAAGTAAATCTGAGCTCTGTTTAATCCCTGACAAATGTTTCAGGGAAGAGGCAAGAACCACATGGCAGTCAGATAGGGGATAGACTGCCCTTGTGAAATGTTATCCTAGTTTTTATGGCGACTGGCTTAATTGCTGAATTACGAAACACCCAAAATGCTGTTCACATCCATTAGGAGGATGTTTAATTTTCGTGAACTCTGTCATAAATGCCCACTTGCTTGCTAAATGTTGTTAAAATCTTGGCCACGGGAGCTCCGGTGGCAATGAGCTCCACAGCCCTCATACGCATCAAATGAGAAAGCTTTAACTGGGTCTCCGGTGACTCACGTCAGGTCCTCTTGTCTGTGTGTTACAAAATGGGGAAATCAAGAGCTACTGATCCATCTTCTCTAGCCCATTCATTATTCAATACAATCCAATCACTTTCCCTCTCATTCACCTCCTTTTCCAGGCAAACACGTAGAGTCTTGCAGACTGCCTTCATACACATGGTCTTTCCTACTCCTCCTTATGCCTGTCCCCCTTTTATGAACCCTCTTCTGACTTTGCAATCCCCCCCCACCTTGGATGGCCCTTGCTTCTGCACTCTCTGCTATCCCCCCTGCTCTACTCTTTACACCGGGGGACTTGCTGGTGGTGGGTTTTCTGTCTACAGCCATGTGCTGCACCGGGCCACTGACAACAATATCCCTGTTTCTGGCATCCAGCGAGCCGCCGTGGTTTATGTAGAGCCCTGCACGGTACGCAATCCCCCTTTTCCCACCGGCCAGTGGTACCCTCTGACCTGACTCACTGAGGTTCATTCAGCCGATTGTCGAGATCCACTGGGCCTGGAGACCCCAGCCCCATTCACCTCACCCCTTTAGGCATTCC
>NW_008825609.1:855414-863104 GCF_000699105.1 Pygoscelis adeliae
CGCCCTGTAAACAGCTTGAAAAGGATGACTGTTTGCTGAGACACTTCTTCCTGACAACCGGAGATCCTTCACTGTAGTGCACAACAACTGCCCCAGGGTTATGGCTACAGAGACCCTTATTTTCCATTTGGGTCCTGGCCTGATCCATGTCTGAGGGTTGCCAGGGAGGGTATTTAGGGCTGCCGTGAGCTCCTTCCAGCCCAGTTGCTGGCTGCATGCAGATGAGCCAGCTCATCAGCTGAGCTGCCAGTGAGCCCTCCGGCCACGGGAGGTTGCAGGCAGCAAAGTGGAGGGATGTTGGCTTGACCACAGGCAACAATCAATGAGGGGAGCAGAAGGAGGGGCTTGGGTTTCACCCCCCTCAGAGGTAGCTGGGCTGCCCTGGGGGCAAGAGAAGACAGCGACAGCAACTGGTGTCATACACTGCTTTGAGGAGGGGGGAGACACTGGCCGGCAAAAGGACGAGGGGGAGAGTCAGAGAAGGGTTGGAAAAGACTTGCTTTAGAACGTAGAAGCAACACAGGTCCAAAAGGATGGGGTCCTTCAGCTGAGGGGAATGACTGTACGTGAGATGGGGGAAATGACGGCAGAGAGAAGAGGAAAGAGGACAGAGAGATGAGACGGCGGGAGCAAAGGGGACAGAGGAGAGCAAGGACAAGATGATATAACAGAGAAAAGAGAAAGGGGGATGGGCCTCAGAGAACTTGGAGAGAAACAGAGGAAATAATGAAGGAGAAACTGCTTTTGAGAGAAAGCACAGAAGAGACATGAAGATGAAAGAGAAAAATACAGAGGAGAAACAGGGGAGGGAAACAAGAACAAATTAAAATGGAGATGGATAGAATGAGTCAAAGATGGAGGGCAAGGAAAAAGCTGGGGTCATACAGGCAAGAGAAAAATAACTTTTAGGTGTACTGTATTTACAAGACGTTCTGTGTATGGCTGGCCTGTTCTGCACTCTGTGTTTCCCCTGCTGGGTAGCTGTCGCCCTGGGATCGGGGTTGTGGGGGGGAAGAGACAGAGTGAGAGCCCCGCTGCTAACCCATTCCTCCGGCAGCAGCCCCCTTCCCTCCCCGAAAGCCCCCTGCAAGGGGGAAGGTTTCATGCCCGCAAAAGGCAGAAGCACATCCCCTGACAACGAGTGCAATATGGAAGGGAGAAGCAGTGCAGAATGGAGCAGCAAGGGCTCCCCCTGGGATAAACCGGGTATGCTTGATTGGGAATCTGCTCTTAAAACAGGGGCAGGGGGCAGAGCCATCTGAGAGCCTGAAATGTTCCCTGCTCCCCCCGGCAACCTCCTCGCTACTGCTTTTAAATTAAATAAATATGGAGATTCTGCTGTCAAACCCCAGTGGTCCTCCTCCCCAAAAACTCTTGCTTAGATCGTACCAAACCGCAGCGAAGTGAGACATGGGCTCAGAGGGTTGCATGGGGAAAGGGATGGGTTAAAAGGGAAACATTGGATAGGAATAGCTCCTGGTCTCCCTGGCAAAGAGACATTTGTTCTATCTCTGTGTAATTTCTTTATACATTACTGCTGCCACACTGCATCTGCATGTCCCTCCCACTGTATTCGCTCTCACTCTCTTCAGCAAGGCAATTTCTGGTGCATTTCAGGACAATATTAACCCATTCCTCTTTCTCTGTCAGTAGGAAGATTCATAATTTAGAAGTAATTTAAAAGTCAGTTCTAGCAACTCACTGGTGACGAAGAGCATTTCCTTGTCAAATCTTACAAAGGAATTGAGCTTGCAGGTCTCAGCCCCTCAAGTCCCTACCTTCTCGGTGACTTACAGCCAGGTGTGAATTTAAGCTGAGAGGAGAACCAAACCCACCCAAGTCTGGGATCCTGAGTAATTCTCCCTCACCGTCTGCCACCCCACTTTTTAAAATCCTTTGTCTTCCTCTTTATCCAAGGCCTGTCCAGCTCTGCATCCTCCTCCCCAGCAGATGCAATGCCAGCAGCAATCAGCTATGTGCCGGGCCATTGCCTCCTGCTGCATCTCAGGGCTGTGCTAGGCTGCTCCTGGACCTGAACCACGAAGACACGGAGACCCTGACTTAATCTACTGCTATTTTCACTGTGTGTTCAGAAAAGCCCCTGCATTAGGACAGCAAGAGTCAAGGGAAAGGACCCCGGCAGATTTGTGGATCCTTGGAAGTAGGACGGCAGGCAATTCCGCAGTGCAAAACTAGGGTTGCTGACAGAAACGAAGGGTAAAAGAAAGGAAATCGGGAAAGGTAAGAGGGAAGATAAGGAAAAAACCACTCATAAGATGGGTGTGAAAGGAAAGAGGTGGCCCAGGAGCAAACGGCAGTGGGAGAAGGCAGCGCGAGGAAGCGACACAATGCCAGAATTGGCTGGCAGAAGCTTGTCCACTGCCTGTGCCCTGCCTCACTTTGCTGTCAGCTCTTCATTTTTGCAAACACTGAAATTGCACTTAACTCTCATGCGCTGTTCAGATATAACAAGCTGGAAAGGGAACAGATCAGCTCATTAATTTTCCTTGGGAAGGGTCTCTAGTCAGGAATTATATTCTGCACCAACATCCATTCAATTACTTGCCTTCACACCAGTCAGATCTACAGGGATGTCTAACCCCATGCACATCACTCATGCCTGCCTGCCCTGGACTCTTCTCTCCCTCCTTCTTGGTATAAAAGCCTCCCAGACCTATACCTTTCCTAATAATAATGACAACATGACAAAACCAATAACCTACAGATATAAAATACATTTCATTTGCTTGCTTCATAAGACCCTGATAAGGCATCGTCGCTCACTTTTTGAGATCCTGTAGGAGATTTACAGGAGCTAATGAAAGACTTAGACAGAGCATCACTCATAATAAAAAGTGGTTTTAAAGCATTTGGTGCCAAGAAGGAATTAGGCTGGAAGATCCGCAACCATTTCAAAGTTGTAAGAGGTGCAGTATCCATGTGTGGCATGGACTTGCAGATCTCAATTGCTTGGTGTATATGTGTGTTTATGCCTACGCAGTTAAAGGCCATTTTTCTTGAAGGGCAAAGATTTTTGAATGGCCTGGGGACATATTTGGGCAACATCAAAGACTGAGAAAAAATTATCTCAAGAAAGATTAGGAAAAAACCCAGAAATACGATCTGCAGTAATGTGAACCGACACCACCTTTCTGCTCTAGTCCCACCATGGAGCAGGGGCTCACTGTAGGACACAAGAAAGCGGGGGAAGAAATCCTGATAGAGGAGGAACATCCCAAATGACACTCCTCTTTGGAGCAATACAAAGATCGGAAAATGCTAACTGAAAGTCCACTGTGGGGAACAGAATGACTGAAGAGAGGGGAACCTGAAAATTGAAAGCCCGGGGACCAAATTCTCCAAGAGGAACTTGCAATTCTGACTGTAGTGTATCTGCGTGTACAGCCCAAGACTGAGTCCCTACATCCATTTTTGCTACTGGATATCTTGGCCAAGAAGAGAAAAGACAATTTAGCACAATGTTTTGAACAGGAGGAGTCCACCATCTCTGACAGCCTACAGTGTTGACTAATGCCAGCGTTCCTCCACATCCCCAGAAATTAAGGCAACCTTGTCAGAGGTTTCCTACCGGTAGCAGAAGGCAGTTTGGGCTCCCTCTTTGATTATTTTCTTGTCACGAAGCCTCCTGCCCTGCTCTTCACTACCTCCCCTCACCCTATAGACCTGCCCTGACACCCACCCCAGGCAGCAGAAGCATGTCTGTCCCACACCCTTTGACAGGTGCCTTTGCCACACCGTGGGCAGGGTGTGAGCAGAGTCCAAGGGTTTTGCCCTTTTTACAGCCTCCTGGGACCAAGCCCTTCCCTCCACAAGTCTGCCCACCCTCTGCATCATGGGGGAAAAGAGCCTTTGCTGCACCCTTCTCCTTCCTGCTCACCAGCAGGCAGCTTTCACCAGGCAGAGCAAGTCAACCAGGGACACCCTTCTGATGCCTTCTGCCGAGAAAGAAGATAAGCCCCCCTAAGGTGATCAGATGTGACAGTAAGAGGCCTGCCATCCAGGGGCTGGTGAAGATACTTGGCTGTGCTCTTCTGGGAGCAAAAGAGTGCCAGCCACCAGCCCGTGCAGGTTGTGGGGATGCGGGAAGCCAAGCGGGGACATCCCAGCAGCGGTGGTATCAGACGCGTGCCGTGCCGCCCCATGAGGCAAACCCACGCCCAGGCCCTGCTCGGCATGTGGCTGTAGGGCTGGTTTTGCCTCCTGCTGAGATGCTCTTGCTACCGAGCCTTTATCCAAGTTTTGGTGCAACCTGTGCCCTCAGGCTAGGGACTCAGAGCTGGGCTCAGCTCCTGCGTGGTGCATTGCACCCTCCTACCCCGCTCACCACTTCTGCCCAGCGTCCAGGGGCTGGGGGAACAGGCCAGCCCAACCCTCACACAGCTGGGGCAAGCAAGAGCACCCTGCCAGGCTCATGCAGCTTGCGCCCAGGCTGCATTTCACACCCCTCGTGCAGGGCTGCCGTTTGAGCCCTCTGGAGAGCACCAACAAGGAGGACACGGGAACGGGCTGGCAGCACAGCACTGGGGGGGCTGGGGGGACTTCGGAGCTTTTAATTGGAAGCATCCTGGCGCTTTCCTTTGTCATGCAAGCCACTTCTCCACAGTGCCTGTGGGGTCCTGTCAGATGTAAAGGAGAAGGAGCCCCGGCCTCCTCCAATCTGACAAACCTCACCCGCCCCTTCCTCCTCCCCCTCAGACCGTGTCCCTCTGGGTACGGCTCTGTGGGCAGATAGACATGATCTGAATGCACTGCCTCTCCCGGCCGGGGTCCTCATACCTCCTGTCTCCACCCCAGCCTCCCTCCGCCCTCCAGCTTGGGGACACGGCTCAGGAAGGGAGCTCTCCCTTCCCCGCAGCCTCCCTTCCCTGCATGGCTTTGCATTTGGGCTTCCTTTTTTTTTGGTTTTCCCCCTCTCTCATTCATTTTTAATTAAGGAGATGTCTCCTTCCCCGGTTGTAATGAATAGCTGTGTGAAAGGCTTTTCATTTTTTATTAACATATACCTCTATATATTTATCTATTTGGAGGAAATGTGTGCATGTGTGTGAGCGAGTGTGTTTAAAACATCCCCCATTAATTTACTGCTATTGATTTTCTGGCATGGAGACAGCATATAGTATTCAGCATAGAGCTCCTCTGCAGGATATGTTAAAAGGCAGCAGTTTGGGTTGACAAAGGGCACTAAATGCAGTATGCGTCAAATAGACCATCGCTCAATGAAGTCACTTAGCTATTCAAAACATGTCCAGCCATCACTCAACCGTTTGCACCAAGAACGGGGGGGAAATTCGCGCTTCTTCCCGGACACAACCATTTCCAAACAGCAGCTTTAGCTTGCTTTGGTGAGACACATCAGGACATACATAGTTTATTCCCCCCCCTCCCCCCTGCCTTCCATCTCCCAGTGCCGGTCTTTGAAAATCAGTTCTGCGGTACCCGCTCCCCGTTCTCTCCCGTCGGGGAGCTCCAGGCACACCCAGCGCTGGTGGACACCGGCAGACACAGACATTATCCCTGGATGTCCATAAACCCCCAGCAGCCCACCCTCCAGCTGGGAGCCGATTCATAAACAGGGCTTTTACAATGGGCTGCAATGTGCACTCTTGTGCTCTCGCTCTCTCCTTCTCGCTACGTGTGTAACATAAACCACGCATTTGCATCGGTTGCCCCTATCCCTCCAGCACAGGCTGAAGACCACCTCCCCAGCCCACACATACGCCAATAGCAGTACTGAGCAACACATATTCAAAAGTGAATCACTGGCCCCTCTTTTCTTTCCCCCTCCCTTAGGAACGTCTGATTCCAGAAGTTCGCTGCGGCGATGTCTCTTCTGCCATCAGACATGTCACTGAGTTGCTGTTCAGTTTCACCACATCAGACTTAGGCTGATTTTTCCATTCAGAGACTTGTTTATTTTTAGCCTTTACCATAAACCTTAAAAAAAAAGCCCCAAACAAAAACCCACCCGCAACAGCAAACAAACGGGGGAAAAATGCCAGCCCCAAACCAAACCAATCGGCCGCTAACTGGACCCCTCTGCACCCAGCCCAGTGAGATGTGGTGGCTTACAGACATTACGAAATGCTCTGAACTCTGCTCGAGATGACTGGAATCGTTAGATTTACTGTACGAGGCATTTTGGACACAACAGGGTTGCCTCCCTTTCTCTCTTTTTCCCTCCTAAAGTGAACTAATAATTGCACTCGAAGTGCTTTGCAGTCACCCCCTCCCCACATCGTCCCTCACTCCCAGTCTTGTCTTTGCAAATAAGCCATTTGCAAAGAGAGCAATTATTTCACTCTGTGGTTACAGCCGGAGCACAGCAGTAATACAGCATTTTGGCATTGCTTTCCCAGGCAATACAAACAAGCTGAAGGCGGGCAGACCACACAGTTGCTTTTTGGAAAGGTCTTTCGGTGTTTTTGTAACACGCACATTATTCCAGTCGGAGGGGGCAAGTGAATTTTTGGGGAAGGTGGGGGGTGAGGAGGGTGGGGAAGAGGAAGGGATAAGGGAACAGAGCACAGAATGTTTTGCCTGTCTTCTTGCCTCTGCGCCCTGAGTAACTGAGCCCACCGGTCTCGATCCGTGGTGAAAGGAATGAAGTGAGAAAATGGTGGAATGTGGAGGGATTTATTTGGAGGGGGGGAGAAATATGGGGTGGTGGGAGAGGAAAGGGGGGATGTGTGGAGATCCAGAATCAAATACCTTCCAGGCAGCAGGTTCTCCATAATCCAGAATGGGTCATGACTTCCTCGTTCTTTTTGCTGGTTTCGTTCTCACTGACAGTTTTAGTCTTGCAAACCCCTCTGGAGTAAAGCCAGTAGTCGGTCCCCACAGCTATGGTCATCAGGCTGAAGGCAGCGAAAGCACCAACGGTGGTTAAAAGCATCTGAACACCTCTGTCAAAGAGCCCCATAATTCTTCATTATACAAATACCCAACCGCCTTCTGATTCTTGGGGTGTGTGTGTTTAATAAAATAAAAGAATAATAATTCCGACTAATAATATAATGGATATATATAGAGAGATAGATATCAAAAAAGGGAGGTAAGAAAGCCCACGGAAAAGAGTGTAAATTAGAAAGACCACACGGGAAGAGGCTTGCCTTTTAAATCGGAAACGTTCTGGTTGAAATATAAAAAAAGGAAAAAGGAAAAAGAAAAAAAAAAAGAGAGAAAAGAACCAAGAAAAACCAAACAAATAAAGAGAGAACCCCCCCCAAAACGAGACGCCTTAATCCCTTTTTCTAAAATTCTGGTCTCCAGTTTCCATATGTAATGGCTAATTTGGAGATGGCTTCCACAGTGAACAGGGGAGCAGCAGCAGCATCCTCAACACAATCTCTCATTATCTGGACCTAGACAGTTAGAGACTGTAAGAGCAGAGATGCAACCTTCAGTCTTCTTGCTTAGCTCTGCAGCCTGCGCCATGAAAATCCTTTTCCTTCCCAGTTATCTTCCTTGGGTTTTTATTTTTTTTTTTTTCCCGGCAGCGGCAGTCGCTCCAATCCTCTCTCACTTTTTCTCGCTTGCTTCTCCTTCCTTTCGCTCGCTCCTACCGCCAAGCCAGACCGCCCAGTATACTGTAAGCCCTTGATTTCAGCTGAACAGGTGCCGAGGTCTCGCCTCCCATGGCTTTTCCGCACAGCCGCGGCGCTCGCTCCCG
>NW_008825609.1:863964-874237 GCF_000699105.1 Pygoscelis adeliae
CCCCAGCTCAGCCTCCTTCGCATCCCCGCCGTACGTGGCCAGAGCTGCGAGTGCAACCCGCACACCGCAGTTAGACCCGCACAAAACTTCGGTCGGCCGTTTCTCTCCCCAGGAGACGGGTGAAATGTAACGTGGAAGGGTAATTTAAAAACAAGCATTTATTACTGTTATTATTGCTGTTGTTGTGTTTTTAAGTGCTTGCTCTTCACTCTTCTCGGGTTCGCTGCAAGTTGCATACGTTTTGGTGTTGCTCGTTTCCCGTCCCTCTGTCTCCCCCCGACCAGCGTTGCATGAATCCCTGCGTTCTGACTTTGTCTTTATAGCTTTCTGTGAAATCCCGATGCCTGCTCCACGAAGCAGACATTTTGGGAAGATTCTTTATGAGAAAGGACGATTTATTGTTATTACTATTATGTTGTTAAGGAAAGGGACCACAAAACTTAATCCCTTCCCCCCGCCCCCTGGGAAGCAATCCACCTTTCATACCCTTTTTTTACACAGAAAGATGCATGAGCTGAATGGATGCAGACTGAAATCTATCACTGCTTAAGTTTCCTGTGTCAGACACGACCCGACAGTACCGGGATCATATACAAAATTGTGCAATACTGACATCTAAGTATGTCATAATCCTCTCTCTCTTCCTCAGCAGTATCATTACACCAGGTTAATTACATTAGTCACCTCCTGGTTCTATACATGTAGCTGCTCATTAATGCAACAATCATAAAAGAAAGAAATAATCTAATTCTTGATGCTACCGATTTTGTTTCTCTCTGATCGGATTCATTGTTCAGTGAAAAAGAGACCAGAAGAGCTGCTTTAGGTTCACTGCTGTTCTGTGCGGGTGAGCGGGGCTGAGGAAAGGGGGTGCTGGGAAGTTGAACCAGTTGGAGGGCTTCAGCCACGTTGCAATTTCATAACTGCATTTATTTCGCCTCCTTTCTCCTTCTCTGGGTGCAGACTGGGACTGCTCTTTCAGGACAATCTCCCCCAGGACTGTTGCACATGAAGGGCTCTATAGCAAGCAGCCGGGGGGCCATTGGCTGCCCTACAGACCACTGATGGTTTCCTCAATTTGGAGGGCACAGACCAGGCTGCCCTTGCAGATGAGACTGAGATAGGGGTGTTTACCAGCAAGCACTCATGGTGTCTGGCATCAGCCATATGCAGATCACCACCAGCAGGCACGAAAGGCCCTGGGGGAGGCAGGAGATAGAGGGAGGGGTGGTAGGAGACAGTGCAGGTTGAGACCACTGACACAAGGTTGAAGAACAACCACAGTCCCTAGCCTCACCTGGGGGACTCCTGGCCTTGCCCTCTGCCACAGGAGCTGGGGGTCTCTTTCTGCACTTACTGAGCTGCCAAAGAGCTGAGGATGGGCAAGGGGGCAGGTGGCCCCAATGCACCTTTAGCACTCTGGGTACAGCCTGCTGCAAGAGTGTGGAGGATGGTAGCTGTGGACAGGCTCTCTGAACTGTTGTTCTTGGTTCAAAGGAGTTTGAGAGGCAGAAAGATGCAGAGAACACCCCTAAACTGGTGGGAGATTATGGTTCTACAGGGATGGCCTGTGGTGAGGAGGAGGCTCTGTGAGGCTCTTAACTGGGGAAGCTAGAGAATATCACTCGAGGACCTCTCCTTCCCTTCTGAGACATTTTCACTGAAAGAAGGAAGGGGCCTTGAAGAGGGAAGGCAAAAGGGAAGAATAAGTCATTCTTGGGACTCTGAGCCATTTTCTTTTTCTGTTGGTGGTCGTACCCCTCCAACACCACCCCAGTATTCAAGTCTTCTCATTCTTCAAAGGAGGGTAGAAAAGCTGGGCCAGGAGCCTAAAAGACTCTGAAGAGGAAAAAACTTCAGCTGGCTATTCTGGCACCCAAATCCGTCAGGCACCAACACTGCATGTGTGGATGAGAAAGGCACTCTGGAAATCTGTGGAGCTCATAGCTCCAAGGAAGGCAGACTCCTCAGTTACTCTGTACTCTCAAAAACGTGTGGCACAGCCCTTCTAGTAATGCCACACAAGCAACCTGGGTGGAGCGGAAGCAAAAAGGTCTCAGGCCCTTTGAAAGCTCACCCATGCTCACACAGCAGGGTCATTCAAAGAGGAGAGGGAGAGAAGGGGTGACGCTATGTGTTTTCACTTGGGGCTCACCTGTGTAGCCCATGTGGCTAAGTGTTTATTTTACTGCTATGAACAGTAGTGCTGCTTTGGGTCAAGGGTATGCTGGGCTGCACAGACAGAGGTTATCTCCGGGTTGAGGAGCTTGCTTCTGTTGGTACCTGAGTCTAAGTGAGACTAGTAGGGTGAGCAAGCAGTCACTGCAGAGGTTGTGGATTTGGGCTTGCAGGGGACCTCAACACTGTGAGAAATTACAGATTTCATTTATAACAAGAAAAATATTGCTGAAAATGTCAGGTTTACTTATCTTTCCATTTAACAAATCCAATCAGATACAGAGGATGAAGCAGCAGCTGGGCCAAAATGGAGACCCTCAAACCAATCCGGAACTGTTGCCTTTATTACATATTTCTACAGCTTTGACAAGTTTGGGTTCAAGTGACTACAGCAACAGGAGAGGGGCCTCTTCTCCTCAAAGAAACTGCCAGTGTAAGAAGGCCAGGTTTGCAGGGTGGTGAGTTCTTTAATCTCTGGCTAAGAACTGTGAGATCTGTGAGGGCTCAGTACATCTCAGGATCGGGACTAAACACGGCTTCCTGCCTCACGCTTCCCGATTTCCAGAAATAATTCTCTTCCTGCTACCCTGCTTATATACTCTTAGACCATTCACAATAATCCCTCTACGGTTCTAAATGCCACAGGAGAAGAATGGAACACAGGCAATGCAAATGCCAGAATGTCCTGTGTGACTGCTTGTGCTGTGGCTAGATGCTGTGCTGAGATTTCATCTTTCCTACAAAGGATCATTAAAAATGATAATACAAAACAAGAATACAAAATAAAAACGTTGTGGCAGATTTTTACAACAGTCACATCTTACTGAATAGCGCAACACAGAATGACATCTATAAAAGAGTAAGGAGAGAGAAATTAATAGTCTGGAGGAAATAGAGAGATTTTAAATTACATTTTAAATTACTTGAAATGAGAAGCTGATGAGACAGGGAGCCGCAGGAAGTCTGCTTCCAATGGCAAACCAAGAGTGCTGCTATTTGTGGAGAGAAGGGGCAGTGCCGTAGGAAAAAAAGGGGCACAAGGAAGACGCAGGAAGGGAGATGAAGGGCACGGAGTCGGAAGCAACTCCATGGGATGGTAATGGAACGGAACAGAGTCTTTGTGCATTGAGTGCTGCAGTGGAGCTTTTCAGCACATAGGACAAAATCAGACAGCGATAGTATATGAAAACTGGTATCTAGGAATCTTCATCCTGGGGAGGCCAGCCCAGAAGGAGCTGCTGTAATGAGATGTAAAAGAGATGGAGTTGATGCAGCTGTATTCACAGGCGGAGCAGAGGTGTTAATAGACAGATGCACCAGCAGAGGACATGTTAGGAAAAATACATTGGGGTTAGGGTAATGATTATAGAACTGGAAGCCAATGGGGCAGAGAAGATAGAAGTGAGATATGATGTAGAAAGAGAATTAATATTTAAGAGATTTCACTGGAATAAGTTGAAAAAAGTCACATATCTGTATGGTTGGACAAGCAGAGGGGGTGATCAGAGCAGTCACCATTAGCGTCCAAAGCTGAGGGTCCCAAAGCACTTAAGAAACATTATTCACATCACATCTGCATGCTGGTGGTTTTCTTAGACCAATTTAACAAACCAGCAAACTGAGGAAAAAAGATTTGTGTTTTTGCCAGAGAATCACAGGTGGAGATGATGAAGATAGATGGAGATGGAGATGGAGATGGAGATGGAGATGGAGATGGAGATGGAGATGGAGACGGAGATGGAGATGGAGATGAAATAAAGATAGAGATAGGGAGATAAATACAGATGGAGAAAGACTCAGTGGTCCTCTCTTCTTATCTTCAGGTTCATATAACTTGAGGATCAACATGAAAGGCAGTTTAAACATCATATTCAAATACTACAGAAGATTCATCTCTAGTGTAACACTGTGACCAGAAAGGAAGAAAAAAGAAGGGACATACAGGGTACAGAGGTCTAACAATTAAAATGAGTAGGTTTCCATGCAAAAGTGGTGCTGGTGCTGCCCTGAGAGTGCGTTAAAAACTCCTGTGTTAGACAGGAGTGGAACCCTGGCAGGGACCAAGTATAAGGTTATAAGGCTGCAATACATAACTCCCTCAGTTTCTGACTTATATCCTCTTCCAAGCTAAATGTTGTGCCAACAATTCATTTAGCCTCATAACACTCTTACAAAGCAATGTTCACTAGTTTGCGGAGGCACTGAGGCACTGAAAAATTCAGAACATAATCTCAAAGCCCACCAAAGCGAAAATATTTGCAGTGATTTTAGTGGGATCTGGGTGCTGTTATAAATGAGTTGGGTACCCATGGATACCCAAGAAATCTGCTCCAGATTGAGTCTTGAAGCTAGACCTCCTGCGCTTTCCATGCAAGACTCCCTTTTCTCACGCAACCTTTTCTTCCATTGAATGGTAATCTTTGAAATGTTTGCTACTTGAGGATGGTTGAAAAAAAAGTGTCAGCTTATAGTCCTGTGGGTTGATTTCTTCAAAAAGGCAAAAGGTTCCTTCTTTACTTGAAAGAGATAGTGGGAAAAGACTGGGATTCCCAGGATGAGTTTTCCACCATGATGAATTGCTGGGATGTGAACTGTTGTGCCTCTCTTTCTCTCCATGCTGTGCTGAGATTTGTATGTACAGCAGCCTCCTAATCAATAGGAATAGAAAAAAAAAAAAAATCAATGCCTGCAACCCATTAGCTCTAACAGAGGGCAGGCTGCTAACAAGTCACTCTAGCTGGAATTCCAGTATTTGGTAAAGTATCCTCAGTGAGGTTATACGCATACATACAGATACAAACTTACTGAATAAGACTAGCAGAGAAAATCAGTTACGAGAACATTCCCCATCCCACCAGCATGTCTATCCCCACATATTTGCATAACTATGTTAAACTAGAGACACTATCACGGCCACCCAGATGCTGTCCCTCATACTTTTCCACTCCAGAGCACCCATTTTTCTACACTTGATCTATAATCCCGGGCTACCTTCATGCTGGACCATCCTGTATATAAATAAATACATGTCTCTACACATTCTTGCTTCTTCATAAACCACACACCATAGAATCCAATTTCAGCCCCACTTATTCACAGGCATACAGCCATTCCTTCTCCTTTGCTGTATCCCCAGATCCTTCATGGAAACCTTCTTTCTTCTTCCCATTCATATCCAAAATCAGGCACAGATAGTTCCCACTGACATCCATATACATCTAACCCTGGAAGCATATTCCAGGAAACAAAAAGTTGGTGAAAAGGTTATGGCACAGGTTTTGTAATCAGAATCTGCTCGACGGTCCAAGGCACAGGGAAAGGGTCTCCAGAATGGATCAGAGAAGCAATGGGTCTCACTGCCTATTGTACATGAAATATGGGCACAAGTAACTGTCTTGCTCCAAATAAAGCCTTTGTCCATCCATCCACTGACTGTAACTAGAACAGTCTCTCACTCCTGATTTACCTCTCATGGTAAGGGATTGTCTCTCCTGGTCAACTTCAGAATCCATGAGTTAAAAAAGTAATCATTTCTTGACAAACAGGTTCATGAAACTCCAGTGAGGAAATGTGCAGTGGCTGTGGTTTGGTTCTTAAAGAAGAAAAAAGACTGTTTTCATGTAAACATAGCAGTAATCAAAGAATTGCAAAGAATAAGGCAAGAAAGAGAAAGGCCTTGGTTTTTTTTCTGAAATGAAGGTTTTCAGAATCTTCCTGGAAACATCAGCACAATGACAAATGCTGAGGGAAAGGTGAGGCCTACAGTGAGGATGGTTCATGTTGACACTGATCAATATTCTGTGATATCAGGCTTTCTTCCAGTGTAAAGGGGACGGGGACAGCGATGGGGACAGAGAAGAGGATCCTGTGCAGCCTCATCTATTCAGTATCATCATTTAAAGCCACAATCCAGCCCAAACATGAGCTTTTGTCATCTGGTCCCCAGCAGCACAGAGGTATCCCTGGGGCTTCCTGTATGGGGCAGACTTGCTCTCCTAGGTCTGGTGGTACTGATGCAGGTAACCCTTCTGCAAGGCAGCTATATGCACTTTTGTCTTCTTTAGGACATCCCTAGCTCTTCGTCTGTCAGATAGTGTAGGGTATCAGGGGAGGAATATTGAACTTTTAATTTTTCTGATGCTCCATAATAAATTAGGGTTAAAAGAGACTCTTGAAGGAACACCCTAAGCAAAACAAGAGAAGTGGTTAGTCTCTGCAATAGTTTTTTTTTGTCCCTCTAACTTTTCAGAGGGACAAAGCAAGAGAAGCACATATCCCAACATCTATTCAGGAGCTCAATGAGTGGGCAATTTTATAAAACTCAAAATCACTAGGTCCCACTGATGTCAATAACAGGCTACTGATTTTAATGTGAGAAGGGTTTCTTTCTGTAGTCCCACATAGTCAAGGAGACATCCCATGATATGTACATGTACTTTAGACACTGTTTCAGAGAAAGCCAGCTGGTGTATTGTGTCCACAGAGCCTTTATATGAATTCCTAGGATTTGGTTTTACATTGCCATTGTAATGGTTTAGGATCCCCAGTGTGAATTCCTATAGAGGAAGTAGGTTAAACACATCAGATTAAGCCAGTCGGATGCTAGACTAGAGCATTATGGTGATACAGAAGAGTATACCATAGATAGAAATCGTAGAGAGGTGATGTTCTCTGCCTTGGGAATAGAGGCCTATTTTAAAAAGAAAGCAAACCACATACGTCTATTTAGGCTTCTAACTCCATGTTCAGACATCGAAGAACTGTCCTGATTTTCAGTTGTGCTGAGCAGTCAGCATCTCACATTGATTTTGCAGAGATGTAGAAGCTCCAAATACATCTGAAAATCTGGATGTCTGTTTTGATGTCTAAATGTCATCTTAGCAGATTAACTTTGACCTTGTATAACAACAAAATTCTTAATAGAAATTAAATCAGAAGTCCCAAGGCCAAATGCTGGGCTCATCAGGATTTGCCACTTTCAGTCATTCACTGCAGCTAGTGACCACTTGTGAAATTTTCTGGGAATGGTCTGAAAGCAGAGTTTACTCATACTGTGGCAAATCATGGGAAGTGAGGAGTCTACTGCAGGGCAAAGCAATTCCCAGCAGTGCACTTGTCTCATCCAGCTCCACCAGACCAGGCTCAGGGCCTTGCTGATGCCTCTCTGCTGGCTATGTGGGTCTCCTTGGCAGCACAGACCCCAGCAGAGGCTGGCCAAACACTCCAGCCCATCTTCCAAGGGTGTGGGGGTATGGTTCTCCTTTGTGCTTCTCTAATTTGTTTGCTCCGTTGTCCACTTCGACACAGTGAGCAAGTTTGGCAGGGGGCATGAGGAAGCATGCCTCAGCCATGCTCCCCCCTCTGTATCGGGGACACAGGACCATGCACAGGGGAAGACAGCTCAGAGGCAGGAAAAGGGAATCTCAGGCTGGTTACTCCCCGGGTTAAGGGGGTGGCTGGGAGATGAGCAGTCCCCTGTGCAGAGCTGGTCCTCCTCCCATGCTCACCACTACTGCATTCTTTGACAGGGCACTTTTCCAGGTTGCTTGCATCTTTTAGGTAAAACTGTTCAGTCACCATCTTTCCAGTAGCCAGTCTGAAGCGACAAACCACTTCTCTGTTTCACAGACCGTTGGGACTCTTCTCTGCAACTGACCTATATTAGTTATAAGCCTCATTCGTTCTGGCCTGCGCTCCTCTCTCTTCTCCCACATGGAGCACATGCACTGCTCCTCCCCCTCAAACAAACACCTTTACACATCCAAGGACACTGTAAAAATAAAATGATCACAACCTGGCCCTCCGGGAACCTTGGTTTTACAGTTTGTCCCGCTCTGATGCCAACAGAATTCACAACCCAGTTCAAGGGAGACAGACAGTGAGTGAGAGCAAGCAGGCAGACAGGCACAGACAGAAGGAGACGGAGGAATCAGGGAGGGATAAAAAGGAGCAGAAGAAAAGAAACAGGGCAACCAGAAGGAATAAGTTGCAACAACAAGGGAAGGCATGTAAACTAGGAGTCTAGAACACAACAGAGAAAGAGAGATGGAGTTACAGGGAAGAGTAAGAATTTAAAATGATAGGAAGTTGAAGGAAGAGATAAAGAAGGAGGCGAAAAAAGACAGAGGAAAGGACAGAAGAGAAAAGAAATGGTCAGCGGGGAGGGGGGAGGTCAAGTTAGGCAGCAAAGCAAGGTGGTATCTATGGCATGAGGTGGAAGAATTAAGAAGGTGCCTGTGAATTTGGGCACTGCTTTTTCACATTTCCTTTCCATTGAGAGTACGCTGTAAGGAAAAGGGCAAAAGGAGAGGGAAGAAAAGGATAAATAAATGCCTGAGCTGCCATCGTAAACAGCTCCTAGCAGTCAAGCAGGTACACTGGAAATAGGCAGTCCACAGGTTGCTCAGGTACACAAGCAGGCAGGAAACAGTCTGCACTAGCACAGTGGCATTTACACTCCCAGGTCCACTGGGTCTCTCTGTGCACTGACAGTGAGCCCTGCATACGTAAAAATGCTTCTGTTTAGTACTGGGGCATTGTGCTCTGATGTCTGCCCTGCATCCTCGCTCAGGTCCCAATAAGAAAACCTCAGCCCCAAACACGAGTGCTGTTAGTCTCCCTTCTTCTCAAATGAATCCCCTTCTCCCCCCCTGCCTGATCCCAGTTCTTGTCTGCACTCCGAGGGCTGCCTTGCCTTCCCGTGCCTCTCCTTTCCCCCCCAGTTCATCTCTAGCCTTGCTCTTTTGTTCCTCTGCTTGATCTCTCTCCTCTCTCTTCTTCCTCACTGTCAGTCATTCAGCTCCCCCTTACACAGGCCTATATAAACACACCCCCACACCCCCCCACACTCTTTATTTCCATCTCTGTAGTAATCCACTTACCTATTACTGTAGTACCTAGCTGACACACATCTCTCTCCCACAGACAATCCGTCTATCTCCACACCACACACCTGCCAAATATGCTTGTCTTTCCTTCCTTCACAGCCTTTCTCTCGCTGTCCCCTAGTCAGTCCATTTCTTTGTCTCCCTCCACCCAGTTCTTCTGCCTTTCCCTCTCTACAATCCATTCTTCTTTCCTTCTCCTCCTCTCTGCCCATCTGTCTGTCTGTCCCTCCTTCCTGCAGTTCTCTCCAGCTGATACACATGTACCCCAGTCCATCTGCCTCTCTCCCCTCTTCTTCCCCCCCCTTCACACATGTCATCTCTTTGTGTCTCCCACACACCCAGGCCCACGCTTGCTCTCTCCCATACTGAGAGGAGGTGGCGGCAAAGAATTTGCTGCTGACCGCTGCATTGCTAGGAGGCAAACACATGGCCGGCCTTGTGCAGGCCAGTTTCTGCCTGAGTGCCCCAAGTCACATATACCCAGCATCATCGCCGGCACTGGGAAAACAGATGGTAAAATAAATGAGCGCAGTCTGATAAAAGGAGGAAAGGGTGCCTGCCTCGGATGCCCCTCACCCGCGCAGAGACACACATCCAACATGCGCACAGCTCTCTCACTCCTATAGCAGTCCAGTTCCGTGCCAGAACTAGCCAGCTGAACAAGGCATAAGCTCTACCCTAGTACCAGATGGAGAGGAGAGGGGTAGGAGAAGGTGGTAGTGGGGAGAAAGACCAGTGGGGTTTTTTCTGACAGCAGCTTATAACCGTACAAAGAAAAGTACATGGGGGGATGTAAGCAGTCTTAAGGTAATGGGGAGGGCTGTTAGCATGGGAGGTGTAGTTGTGGGGACGTATAGTTACAAGACCTGCATGTGCAGAGAGTTAGGAGGAAAAAGGCAAGAGGCACGGACAGTGTAGAGGAATCAGATGTCAAAACGGTTGTGGACCAAGACAGCATCCACTGATCATTTCTGTCTTGGTGAAGAGGGAAAGCCACCCGACTGGCAGTCTTAGCTGGGAGGGCCATCAAGAGCAGAGACTTAGTCCACTTAAGGGAAATATCCCCAGGTCTCAATAGGTGCAGAAACTAGAGGACAGAGTCTGCATTACTCTGCTTTTGCTCATACCAGAACTGTCCTCCTGCCCTTACCCAGTTTCATGACTGCGGTGGGTTGACCCTGGCTGGATGCCAGGTGCCCACCAAGCCA
>NW_008825609.1:875111-876866 GCF_000699105.1 Pygoscelis adeliae
TCTCACTCCTCTCTCCCAGCTGCTGTTGCGCAGCAGTTTTTACCCTTTCTTAAATATCTTATCACAGAGACGCTACCATCGCTGATGGGCTTGGCCTTGGCCAGCGGCGGGTCCATCTTGGAGCTAGCTCGAACTGGCTCTGTCGGACAAAGGGGAAGCTTCTGGCATCTTCTCACAGAAGCCACCCCTGTAGCCTCCCTGCTACCAAAACCTTGCCATGCAAACCCAATACAATGACATTGTCCAAGAATGCTCCTTTCCCTCCTCCACTACCTCCCCAGACATCTGCATCCAGAGACCAGCATCCTTTCCTCTGCATCTACCTGTTACAAGAAACCCACGCTTGTCACCCATTTCCAAACCCACCAGCGTTCCTTCCCCATCTAACGTTTTCACATTCCTTGCAGCTTGATCTCTCTCTGCTGACAATAGCACTGAAAAGCATTATCTTAACCCTGTAAGACATCTTTCCTAGATACTCTGTTCTGCTGTCCTTACAAGCTGATTTTATGCCTGATGCTTCAACTGCAACCTGAACTTCAAACCTTCCAGTTTCGCAGTCCCCAAACTGAAGCCACCAAAACATCAGAAAAACAAAGTCCCAGAAGCAGCACACAATGGCTGCGCACAACTGTTAGACTGAGAGAAAGTGACGCTTCACAGGAATCAGAACAAATCAGCAGAAGCAGAGAAGGGAGGCCAATACAGAAAAGAGATTCCTCCCATGCAGAGCTGAAGGCATTTTTTATTGTAGGTAATTTTATTCATGAACAAAGTGATTTCTATCTGCTCTACGTTGACCTCACGCACAGCGCATTTTTCTATTTTTCGAGGTTAAATATTGATATTCTGGGGAGGTCTTCCGCCGTATGAACTGATCATGAAGTTTTTGTTGTGAGGTGTCAATGCTCAAGTTGTAGTTGGCACTTCCGCTTGGTCGGGTGAGGTGCAGGTTCTCTTTCCATCCCCTAAATGGATGAACGTAATGTATTCAGGACGCTGCAGCACAATTAGGCATAAGTTTATGTGTTGTTCCCTCCCACCTCAAAAAAGAAAGAAGAGGTTTAAGCAAATAGATCACCCCACTTTCTGGCAAAAGGAAATAGAGAGAGCACTGGAGCTAATTTGTGTTTTAAATGATACAAAGATGTGTGGGTAACAATTGTAGGCGTCTATTTCCCTCCACTTAGAAATCCCCTCGGAAGAACTGTACTCAGTCTGAATTTCCAACACCTCTTCACACTCTTCCACCCTTTTAGTCTGATAGTGTCCTTCGCTTACCTACTCTATTTTTTCTGGTCTCACCTGGATATGCTGACTCCAGCCACTGCTCCTCACAGCATCACAGCTTGCTGTTCTTACCTCCCCACACTACCCCTAGGCTTATCATTCTGGATTCTCGCTATTGCCCTATTAAATCCCAGCATCAACCCTGTCAGTCAGTCTTTAACTCATCCTGCCTTGCTCTAATGCAGGCCCTACATCTTGAACCTAAACTGATGGCTACCACTGACCTTACTCATCACGGCTCTGAATTCCCCAAACTGACCTTGGCCCTGAAGATCTCTGTTCAGTTATTTATTCTTACCACCTGCCCTCCCACCTGCAGTGTCATCCAGCTCTACTCTGTATCCTCATTTTCCGTCAATGGCTCATGCAAAAATTACTTTTCCTCCCACTTTATTTCTATACATCATTCTACAAGCCAGGAAAAGCCTTAGGTCTTCCCACCCCTAATTCCCACCCTCCCACCCT
>NW_008825609.1:876950-889480 GCF_000699105.1 Pygoscelis adeliae
TCCCCTACTGCTCCTGCATTTCCCCTGTTTGGGACACAGCAGCTGATCAGTTCTGCCTATATACCTACTCTGCTCACAGTCCCTAACTCAAAGTCCTCATATCATGTATTTTTCCAGTACTTGTGCAGAAAGATTACAGGCTCCACATTTCTCCAGTTGACGCGTATCTGGCTGGAGGGAAACTCATCAAACTGACCCCATCCCTGACCCCAGCTTGACATGTAGGGTCTGTCACATTTCCCTTTTAAACATTGCCAGATTTGGATTTGATCTCAGAGACCAGGAAAGAGAGCAATTCCAGGCTTCTCTTGACAAACAGCTCTAGGGGAGGAAATACGTGAAGCTGTGACAGAAGACTGAGAGAAAGACCCCCAAGGAGTAAAAAAAAACCCAAAACCCAAAACAAAACTCCAAGTCTCTGTGAGAACAGCCAGTGCCTGTGAAAGTTTCACTGCGGCAAGCTCTGAAGAGCCAGGATGAGGCTGCCAGGACTCAGCTGGGGGTCTCCTGCCAGGAAATTACACTCTAGACTGAGCAACATCCCCATCTCTCAGGTGATTGCAACAGGGAGTCACAACACCTAGAGAGCCCTGAAAAGACTAGAGAATGAGTAGCTCTCTTCTTTCTCCCTCCCCCAAGCATTGTTGTTCCGGGTCAACAGAGCCAAGGGCAACCAGCACAGAAGACATTGTTCTCAAGGCAAGATGACAGCAGGAGGAGGAAATAGGATGCGAGAAGCAGAGAGATGATGTGCCCGTAGGCTAAGAGAGACATTGCAGGGGCCAACATGGCTCTTTGAAGAGCTCCTGCTCAGACTCCACCTCTGCTGCAGAAGGTCCTAGAAGTCCCTTAGCCCCAGCTTCCATGGAGTACCATCTACAAGATGGAAAAATTACTTGCTAAGAACAAGCAGAGGTGGATATTCTCCATCAAGAAGCGGATATGAGATAGGAAAAGAAGGACTGAGAATGCCTGGGGAGAGAGGGGTCCCATCATGGATGGTGTCAAGAACAGGAATGTCTTCCTGCTACTAGCAGATAATCTGCCATCACACTGCTGGCTTTATACAGGCAGATGAGACAACTGCAAGCAGTTGCCACCTGAACATCATAGATACGGTAATTATTAAAAGCAGAGCACAGTCTTGAGCAGGGTATGAACCCCCATGGATCTGCGTAAGCACCAGTAGAAAGCAGTTGCTGCCTACAGAACAGAAATGCAGTGTTTTCCCTGCTGTCAGCACCTGCGTCAGGCTCCTGGTTTCTCTTGAGATACAGCTCTTAATTGGGATAGATTGTACGTTTTCTGCTGTAGCCCAGCCCAACTCCCAGTTTAATTGCTAGTTTATGACTTAGCCTGTTTTGTGCTTTCCACGCTACTTCTTTCCCCACTTAATCTAATGGAATTATAGAAAGTATTGCTGGGAGGACCTCAGGAGGCCACACAGTTTATCCTTCTGCCCCAAGGCAGTATTTCATTTTCAATAACATCATGTGTCTTTTGCTATGAGGTCAGATCGGTCCAAGATGTATAGCGGGTAAAGAAATGAAGCTTACCCAGGGGACTCAACTGGCATAAAAGACTAAATCCAGCCCTTTAAGTCACTGAAGTTGTATCAGAAATAACCCTGGTCCAAATGGTGTCATTTATCAGATCAGTTTTCTGACAGATGTCCTTTCTAAAGTTTTAAGTCTCTAAAATGAACAAATCTCTAGAAGAAGCTGTTCTGACAGCCCCATTTCAGTATATTTAATGCTTTATTACAAACAGCAGTGACCACTCCATTGTTAAGACTGAACAGGTCTTATCACAGGATGATCAGCTTTGAAACTCCTATTAAGTCCCACAATAAAACCTGATCTTTCTGGAATTTTACATCCTGCATTTCACTCCACAGTAGAATATGTCTGGCAAGACAAAACAAAACCATTAAAGCATCTTTAATGTGACAACTCTACACAAACGAATTTCCAGTAAAATTTCGGAATGTCAGTCAGCTTCTTAAGGTTTTTTCTTCAAAGACAATTTGACTAAAAATTCCACTTTTGTTTTCTTTCATCTATTAATCTCTCTAAGAAGAAATGTCTTGCAGCCTTGGGAATAGATAATGCAGAAATTAGAAGGATAAAAAAAATCAGTTGGTGATGTATCAAGCTAAGTAAAGCAGGGCACAAGTATAACAGGGCTTCTGTGCAGCAGAACCATGAGGACCAAAGGAAACGTAAGGAGGAGGGAGTCCAAGGAGGAAAGTTTTTTGTCTAATCAAAGAAGCAAGCAGGAAAAAGAAGGACTATTTATCTCTTAAAAACGGTTAAAGTCCTGTTTGTTTCCTCCCCCTTCTTTTGAAATTTCAGTTCTGGTTGAGCTGGGTCTCTTCTGGGTTGTAAACACCCATGCTGAGCACCCGCAGCACTGCACAGTTAGACAAAGTACGGGAGCTGTAAGAAGGCAACAAGCTTCCTGGTCAGCAGACAGGCTTTCTGCCTTCCTCCCACTGTTCTCCACAGTGTCTGTAATTCAGAGTGATGCTAAGGCTATAAGCAGCAAACGTGCATCCTCACCTTACAGATGTGACCGCAACAGTTACTAAACACAGTAAGAGAAACTTAATAATGGCTCCAGACTCTTACTCATCCTGCTTGTCCAGCTCACCTACTCACTACCCTAAACTCCTTCACACAGACACAAAACTGTTTTCCACAGCCTTCCCGCAACTGGCTCCCATGTTCTCTACCCACTCTTCACTACTGTCCTCTATAACCAAGGTCACAAATAAGCTAGGAAAATAGAACAAGCATCACCTGCATCATGCTGGTATTATATAGCACATCAGCCAGGAAGGACAATTTATTATGCTTTTAAAATGCATTCAGAAGGACTGAGATGATTATTGTCAAACACACCATTTTGAAAGCCATTAAATTGTGTCTACGTTAGTGCTTGAAATAGTCCTGGAAAAAGCAAGTTGGGCAACATGCTTTAGACACAACCTCTTTTCTAATTCTAGTCACAGCCTGTGGAAAGAGGGAAAGGGGCAGTGGGTGAATCCCTACTGCTAGCTAATTAGATCATACATTTCCTCTCTCAGGCAATATATCTTTCCCTGCATGGGATGCATTTTTCTTCACTAACCTCTCAAAAGCAGATTGCCTATAAATCACAAATCACCACTGCAAGCATTCCCTTAATGAGATCCTCCAGCTTTTGCATACGTTTAATAAAACAGCGTTCACCAATCTTCATCTTACTGGTTGCATTTAGACTGTTTATTTGAAGTTATGGGAGGTCCTTCTGGTGCAGAGAGATTGAACTCCCTGGTTAAAGATTGCATAGGATTCACTTTATCACCCATTCCCAAGGCGTTCACCCCCCCTATATACCACGTCACAGGTGGCATACACACCTGGCATGCTGTTTTCAATATGAAAAAATATCCGTCTTGTGTTGTAATCATATCATCAGTAGAACCAGGGGGAAATGAGCTGCCAAATCAAAACAAACCTTCTTTAGTTCTTTAACTAGATCAGCACAGCATCCAAAATAACTTTTATTCTTAATAGTCAGACGTACTAGCACCTGCAGGCAAGACTCTACTCAGCCTATGTAAATCAACAGACACCCCCCCAGAATTAACAAGACAAGCCACGTAAGATAAAAACGACAGTAATGCTAATCCAATTCAAAAAAGAGTGAGTCTTCGTTACCCTAAGCCCATGGAGGAGTCCTTCCTTCTTTGGAGGAAGCAAGAACTTTCCCAGCTGGTTCTGTCATTTTGTGAGGTGGCTTCTAGCAAAAGAACCTATTCATTTTCTTTTCTTGTGGGCTGAGCTCCTACTTAACCTCTTTAGCTGGTATTCATGCTCCCTAGCTAATTCCCAGCATCAACACACTGTTGCCAGTGAAATAAGCCCAGCTGCTTCTCCAGATTCTTGGAGTGCTTCATAAACTCAGCTACAACGTCTGCAGCCATATTTCTTATGTTCAGTCCAATGTACTTTTCCTAGCATTGGGCATAAAAATGGTTATAAAATGCACGTATAAAAGTCTTGAAACACAGATTCCTGAAAAGCCTGTCTGAAAAATCACTCAGTGCTTACTCTCTACAAAATTCAGTTTCCCTTGCCCAGGGGAGGCTAACATAATCTGGGAGAAGAGAAAGGTTACAGTTTTGAATCCTCGGTGTTAGGCTCAGTTACGAGGCAGTACCTTACCATGGATGCTTTCACATACTGCATTAGCAGATAGACTCTCACACATGCAACATCAGTACTCCACACAAAAGAGCAGTTCTCTCTAGGCTTTTACCCTTCCTGATACAAAACTTCCACCCAGACCTGGCTGAGTCAGAGTAACTTAGCCAGGTCGTCTCTCATTTCCCGAGTCCTGTTTCCACTAGCGACATCAGAATCACGGTCGTTAATCCAAACTTAAGCAGGGAGAGTTTAACAACAAAGAGTACTCTGATTCTAGTAAGGGATTGAGAACTGAACCTAACGAGAACATGGTATTGCCAAGTTCAGCTGACAAAAAGAAAAAATGACACAAAAACACATAAGATGAAAAATGCATGAAGGAGGAAAGATAATTTGTTTAAAAATTTGGTCTCGTCCCTAGAATTGTTATCTGACCCCATTTTGCAGATAAGCCAATTTGGATGTGCTTGTAGGAAGTCCTGCTTGCTTCAAGAGAGGTAGCTTCTCGAGAAATCTTGTGACCTGGGACCAGCAGAGGGCACTGCGTTACCAAGTGACAGCAGTACAGATGCAAGACAGTTCCTACCAGGCAGTGAAAGTGAGCCACGTTGAAGAAAAGAACCAGATTCTAGCAGTCAGAAACACGTATTAGTCATCAGCATATCAGTCCCACAACTGATAAGGGTAACACTGTTAAAACAGGCCTCGAACTCTGGGCACTCCTAGAAACACACCTAAATCCAGCTCGGTCCCCACACATCTCAGTCTCCATGTGTTGATTTTAGGGCATAGGCCTCCTACTGAAAACTCTTTTCAAGTGGCAGGGCCAAATCAGTCCTGCCCTGCAACATATGTATCAAGGCTGGGTTGCTTAAGTTGAAAAACATCCTGTCAGCTTCCTCTCTCCTTCTCCAAACCTCTAAATCCTTGCTTGTAGCAGCAGGAAGTCTGTTCAGACAAGAGACAAGACAGTATCAAAGCAAGGAGCTGGCAGTTTCCATTCTGCCCTCCCCTTTTACTCCCCGCCTCCTCCAACCTAGCAGACTTTCAGCCAGCAGAGAACCAAGTTAGAGGACATGAAAGGAATGCTGAGGTAGCAATTTCAGAAGAGTGTCTTTCCATTGCTTATTTCTAGTTTATTTTGAATTACCAGAAGATGACCATGAAGAAGCAAATAGCTCATCTGTTTTCTTCTTTTGGTATTCCATCCTGCAGGGTTCTAGGCACTAGAAGAAGCTTAGAGGGTAAATAAGTCATCCCAGTCACGGCCCTCAAGCTAGTGAGTGAAAAGTTTCCACTTTCTCTTTGTACAGTTGGTGGAATGACTTTGCCAGGATGTGGAAAGGGGCCTCAAAATTCTTCATCTCTTTCTGTAAAGAAATAAGAAAGTTGTGAATGACAGATGGAATAAGCATTTGACTATTTCTGTTCTAACTGCTTCACAAAAGACAGATTAAAACTGAGGGTGAGTTAGATGACGAACAAGTGGAAGAGTGCCCCCAATTATCTTTCTTTACCTGAAAGAGAACATAACTTTACCAACACCCATTTCCACAGATGGTGAAAGGAGCAGATACTCACCACTGATATCTCACAGTATTCCAGGCCATGTTTCTCAGCCCACTCCTGTGCTTGTTTCTGCTCCACAACTCGACGACCAACCAGGTCTGTTTTATTCCCCACTAAGACACCTACAGAAAAAACCCCATGAAACAAAGGACAACCACCCACCCAGAAATGCTGACTTACTAGCAATAAACACTGGAACATTTGTAGAAGTAGCTGAAAAAGTTGGAGGCGTGGAGAACGGTCTACAACTAGCTAGAAAAGGTTCCACAGAGGAAACATATTTACGCCTTATCTGCTTTGTGATAAAAGCAAATGAGTTGGAGGAAGCCATGCCTGCCCCTGGCTTAAAATAAACACTCTATGCCACATCTCAACGGGAACAACTGCTGTCATACAAGAGGGGAGCAGATAACAAGAATCTCACCCATTTCTTACCTGGGATGTGCGCTCCAACTGCTTGAGACCTCAGCTTCCCCAACCACTTGGCACAGTTCTTGAAAGATTGCTCATTAGTGACATCATACACAAGGCACAGGACATTGGGTTGCTCCCACTGCACAGCACGAAGGAACATTGTCAGCTCTAATGAAACTGATGTGGTCAACAGACAGTCTGTAAACACGGCCAACACAGATGCTAAGACAAAAATAAAAAGCCTAACATACAGGAATCCTATGCCCTGGCTGAGGTTTCACATTTCAGTTGAGCTGACTAAATGGATAGCTGGCACTGGAAGAGGTGGTCTTGCTCTCTTTCCCCATTCCTGTCTGCACAGTCCTGCTCCTTTACTTGTATCAGCTCTGACACTCATCTGATCCCTGGGGAATCTGATTCTTCATGCTGAATCAGTGCAAAATTAATCCTAGAGAAAGAAGTAGAAAGGTTTTCTTCCAGTTTGAGAAGCTGAGCCAGCTTCTAGAGGGGTCCCTTGCAAACCAGACCTAGTGCAAGGGCAAAAGTGGAATTGCCTCTTGTAAAGCAGTGAACCATTAGGTTGACTTAGCTATCTTATGAAACCTCACACCAATTAATTGATCCTACATCTCAAAATGAGATAACGCAATGAGAACTGTTGTACAGTTGTAAGGACACAAGTGCATGAAGAAAAAAATCAAGAGCAGTATTATGCTCAAGGACAAGAATGAGTCCTGTTGGATCAAACACATCACTATAACACAAAAAAATCCCACTGTTGGAGTAGCAGCAAAATAGATGTTTTTCTAAGAAATAAAAATAACTTTAACCAACAGCAAACAGCGATTCTGAGTTAAACATCCCTATTTCTTTTGTAGGAAAACTGAATGACTGTCTGCCTTCCTTCCTCTGCAAAGTATTTCTAGTACCTTTACAAGTTTTAGAGAGGTAGAACAAGATGCACTGGCAACCGAGGTGATTGCTCCTATTTACACCAAAGACAAAGTTTGCTACATCTGCCAGACTGGGGAGTTCAGATCTTCAAAGCAAAAGCACTTCTTTGGAAGAAGAGGACTGTTACATAAGACTTACCAGTTTCTCCAGCATTTCAGAAAATAGATCTTTTCCTGCAGAGTCAAAAATGAAGAATTCCTGAAAGCAGAAGCAGAAAGAAGGCTCTTGCCAGGAAAAATGCAGTGTAGGGCAAGGTCTTGAAAGTAAATACTGGAACTTGTAACTCCTGCATTTTGTTCAGTACAGCAGTGTCGTGTCCCTAAGGGACAAGTTCCCCGCACTGAGAATACTCCAGTTCAGATAGTATGAGAAAAGAAATAGCTATTTTTCATGTATAACCAATAAAAGGGTTACCTCCAAGGTCCCAAGTCTGGTTTCCATCCCTACTGGAAGCAGAATATGTGGAGTGGGACAGTAACCTGCACTACTATACAAAATTATACACGTGGTCCACATTCCACTAGTGGGAGTATAGGGCATTAAGGAAAAATAACAGATAAGTTCCAGTTCCTGTAGCTCTAAGAAACATGAACTAAACCTGAGTGCCGTAAAGGACAGAACAGAATCCTAACAAAGCTGGCAACAGCTTTGGTTTAAGATGTCATGTTGGCTACAAGTATGTAAAATTTAAATTTTTAAGATTAAACTAACCCTGGAGTATCAGCCATTGTACATGATCAGCTTCATTTCCTTAATGCAACTTAATGGCCTTATGAACATGCAGGGCGATCTTCCACCAGAATGAGACTGAAGTGAGGTTTGAGCTCTAGATGTCGGTTTCTGACCCAATTTATGTCACAGAAAAACTCACCACACTATCGCTTGTCTCTGGAACTGATACAGCCTTCACCAACAATTCTATGCCCGTTGTCTGTCAAGAAGAATCACGAAAACAAGGATCAGAAGAGTTTTTAAGAGCCTGTCCGACTGCATACCAACTATGCATTGGATTGAGGCAATTCTTGCGCATCATTACAATCCCATCAAACAGACTGCTGGGAACTCCTCATAGCTCCGGTAACATGCTCCCACCTACATGTCCAAGCCACGTAGATTTGCTCTGATGGGGGAAAAAGATGGAGAATAACCAATGTCCAGAGATTTGCTTATATACAACTAACGGTATTAGCTGAAATCTGCAGGGCTACGTTCACTATCACGTTGCTGCTCTAAAGCACGCCTTAGAACATTTTGCACCAACCATGTGATCAGCTAACATATGGGACTGAGGTTATTTGTGCCTCTTCTACCTTTTATCTCATTCTGCTTTGTAGCTTGTTTGTTTGTTCTATTTCTATCCTTAACTTCTGGTTTCCATCTTTATTTCAATGAATAAACATATTTTAGGGGTTTTTTTCTCCACACTCATATTTTCCTTTTTTTACTTTACTTATATTTACTTTTATTTTTATCCTGCTTCTGATTAGTCATCACCATTGATTCTCACACTGAAAGACTGCAAACTGTATCCTCTTCATCTGGGAACAGCTTCTGTAGATTATAATTATCTTGGGGCTATGCAGCACATCTTCATGTTTGCATAGTGATAAGAGCACTGTCCACACGCACATTTAATAGTTGGAGTTAAAAGCTTTCTCCTTCAGCAATGCTTTTTCATAGAGCACTCCCTAAAGGGGGAAGCTCTCTAACACCACAAAAGCTTGTGAAAAAAAACAGCAGGAAAACTATAAAATTAACTAAATTACTCTGCATTAAGTTTCAAAATCAGCACCCACATAATGTAAAGACTTATAGAATATTAATTGGTTTATTTTCAGAATCTAGGGTGTAAGAGAAAGAAAACCCTGTAAGACCCCACCTTGAATGCCTCAACTTAAAATGATATTATTTATTTTGTTCTAGACCTTCCTAGTTTTCTCATGCAACTTAGAAAAATGTTGGGTAGCAGTTTGAGCCTGTTGTATGCTTACAAGTGTGTAGTTCTTCTGAAAATGAGCTCCATCATTGCGGAACATCTGGGCTAAAGCACTCTTCCCCACAGCTGGATCTCCTGCAAAACCAAAAACATAAAAGATTTTTGTTTCATCTTAGAGAATCTTATTCTCCCTCAGTTCTGTTACTCTCACATGCCATAAGAGCTTGGATGCTATAACTCTGAATACAGGCAAGATAACTGTCACGAGAAGCACAAAACAATCTAAAAGGTAATACCCACGTGAGGAAATGAATATTGCCATTATGCACACTGGTGCTGACATCAGATTTCTGCACTATGAATGACAGTCAAGGGCCCCCAGATGAGGGTGGAACTGCTGTTCGTTTAAAATTCATGTCTACCCTATAGCCTTTACCTAAGAATTAAAATTTCCCAGACATGTTATCATGTAGAGAAAAACACAATGTGATAAGGGAGACTGGGCTGCATAGGAGACTATTTCCTCTCCTTAGATTACCTATTTCCCCAGATTCAAATCCTCATTATATACTGAGTTTAGGGAAGAGACAGGTCATTTATATACTACAAAGTTGCTTCAGCTTGTAACATTCCTCCAGGAACTCTTCTTGCTGACCCTGCTAAGAGAGCAACTGTTGCTGACTCAATGCTGCTGGTGGCTCATTAGTTGCACCCTGGGCATAACAGAAGCAAATGTCACTTGGCTGGAGAGAAAGAACCTGCTGATTCATCCCTATATGGAAGGAAAACCAAGGGGATTTAGTTTTTGCTCTTCTAGAGCCAAGGCTTTCTGGTATGGCTTGCACAACACTTCAGACGAACCTGGCAGCTGCCTGATTTGGCCTGCTGTTACAAAACTCTGTAAGATCCAAAGCAATGGCAGAGAACTGCAGAATTCACATATGCCCATATCACTCCATGAAAAATACCATAATCCTTGCAAAACAAAGCCTTAACTTAATGCTCCCAAAGGGCTTATCCTCTCTTCACATACTGTCTCACTAGCCTCGATAGTTCAAAGGACAGGAACCAGGAATTAAATACCTCAGTTGTTCTAGCTTTACCCTTAGAGAAACACTCATGACAGCCAAGCCTGGAATACATGTCTTTTACGTTATGTTGTTAATAAATAAACCCAGAAAGGGGTATATCTTGATCCTATTACAGCTTCCTAGATGGTGTTTTGAAGGAAATTGGGAAAGCTATCTGCTCACATAGTATTATAGAGGAGGAAGGGTGTTTTGGATAGTGACAATTGCTCCTAGATGCATTAACCAAATGTAGTTCTTGTTTAAACATTTTTAGCATGCTTGCTTACTTTGGGATGAGTTGGGCTCATAATATTTAGACAGGAAAATCTGGTAAGTCAGCTTGTTTGTTCCCTGATCAGTTCAAGCTTGTGCTGAAGACAACACTCTGTTCTGAGTGGAAGTTATTCTGTATTTCAATACACAATTAGATCTGTCTTCGTAAAATGAGATAGAGAAGCATACATTGCTCCAAACTGCACAGGCATCATCCGGTGCAAATTCTTAACTAATGTGTTGCCTTTCTTCAGTTTGACAGCCCCAGTTGTTCTTTCCCTCTTCTTATTCTTTGCCATCCTCTTAGCCCATTACATCACTACACTTTCTCAAAATAAGTTTCCTTACCCTTTTCATTTAGTTTGGTCTCATCTGCCAGTACTGCATCCCACAGTATTTATTCTATCTATATTTCTGTTATTCTGCCAGAATCTGTAGTGTGTCTCTAAAACGCCTGCTACTACCAACTGTCTTTCTACAATGAAAACCTTTTCGTAGTGTCTCCGTAGTAAGCTCAAACAACAATATCTTTTACTCTGTGTCTGTAAATTACCCTTGAGATAACACAGGAATCGCTTTCTATTGTCAAGTTAATAGTCTCTCTTTTGCTAATAAAAGCCCTTTTCCCCTGTTGTTCTCTTTGACCTTGGTACAGCTCTCAATACTGTGAGCCACTCTATTCTTCATAACCATTTCCTTAGGTACACAAGAGTTCCCTGTTCCATCTCTGATGTTTTTGCTCCTACCTATGTAATTGCATTTTCTTGTTCCCTTTAGGTTGTTGCGGTTATTCATCTCTTATGTCTCTTTCACTATATTGGTCTCTTCTGCAAGAGAGAAGTTATTTTGGCTGGTCTGCTTCATTAATTTATTATTTTTAATAATACGTGGATATTATTGTAGCACTTAGGAGCACTACATACGGGGTAGGACGTTCCTGTTGTTTGTGTTGTGAACAGAATTGAAAAGGCAGCTCCAGACCCAATTAGGATTAAGCACATAACTGGGTCATCCAAAGAAAACCTATGTGAATCTAAAATGGTCATGGAATTGGCCTTTGGTAACACTAAACAACAAAACTTGAAATTGAGCAAAGCCTACATATTGGGACCTGGGAAACTTCTAAACTGAAAACGATGCATAAGTTTCAAATCTAAAAAACAGGCAAGATACTCATGCTGTCCATGGTAACTATCAACAGAAGCATGAGGGAGATTAATTCTTTTGCATTTGCCAAAGATCACACCTGGCTTTGTGCGAGTTGATGGTTAGCTGTTTCTGAGGTTAAAAAAAGGCAAACATTTTATTCTGGATGAAAGAAAACAGGTTTGGAGCAAAGAGTTAAGCCTGGAGTTATCTGCACACAAAGGTTTTATGGATTTGTGCTTCTGGCTGAGGCTGCACAGAGCTTCAACGGAGAGGGAGGGGAAAAAAAAGAAAAAGTTTTCTTCCCGCAGTGTTAACAGCCAGCTGTACTTACTTTCAACACCTCCATAATCCATCCTGACTAAATAAACTGGTGTCTTCACCTCACTTTTCTTTTCAGGTTAATCTCCAGTTTGCTTGGGGAAAAAGACGCCTCTGTGAAGTGCACATGCTTCGTCCTTCTGCTCTTTGCTAAGGCTCTACCTTTGCACCACACTCTCAGAATCATCCCAATTTCTGGCATGAATTTTTCCTCCAGCACAAAGGGAGCCTCCCACAAGAGGCAGGACTCGGCTGTCTATCCTGCTCCCTTCACACATTCCCCATCTTCAGCCCACCTTTCCACACTGTAGAAATACTCTTTTTTTCTTCTTCTTCTTTCTTTTTTTCAGATCCTGCCCTTGCATTTCAGCTGGTCCGACCACGCTTCACACCCTCCCTGAACACAGCTCTTGATTCTCCGCATGTGGTAAGAGGGAGAGGGTACGGGGTAGGTAACAACAAACGTGACTCCCACCGTTCCCGTCCCGAGGGAGCTGAGGTCCCCACCGCTCTCCCGTCGCCTCTTTCCCCACCTCTCCGCCGACCGGGCGACCGACGAGGGACTGAGAGAAGCCAGGCCGCCTCCCGCTGCTGGCCTCGCCCCACCCCACGGAACCCGCTCTAGGCCCCTACCGCCATGGGGGCGGATGGGCG
>NW_008825609.1:890521-891691 GCF_000699105.1 Pygoscelis adeliae
GTCACCGGCTGCGGGAGTCCCGTGATTTGGGTCGCTTTTCCCTCGGGGCTCAGAGCTGGAGTCAAATCGGAGCGGGAATTGGAACTGCCCTGCCCCTGCCTGCCCCCCACTTTCTTCTCTGCTTATAAGTGGGCCAGAAATCTGAATTTCATAGTGTTGGTTGGGAGTTGAGTTAGCGCGTTTAAAATAGACCGTTCATGAGGCCTGTGTATCCAATGTGGAGGTTGAGCGATGTTTCTTCTCAGCCTGGGTCAACATCTGATCCGTTATAATTTCCTCCAGTTCATGCTTTTTCTTGCTTTTGACTGTGTTACTGTTCACCAAGAGAGAGTTCTCTTCTTGCGCACCAATTTCTTAGTTGCTTTCTTCTTAGTATCTCAGAATTTTGTTCCTTTTTTCCCTCTTTGTTATTTTTGTAATCTTTCACACTGCAGTAGGTTGGTTCTTTTAATTATTGTTTTTCTTCTTTTTCAAATATTTTTACTAAGATCCCTCTTGACTACTCTTAAAACTATTTCTATGCCCTATTCTTAACCTTTAAACTGATCTTCTGTCTTCCTTAAGCAGTCCAAGTCAAACTTAATGGGTTTGGGTTAGAGCTGAAAAAGCTGACTGTGAAGCTTCCTGGTTTTTCCCCTCCTTCCAATCTCTGAAAGATCTTGCGCTGCTAGAAAGCATGTCATCAATAACAAGCAATACCTTTTCAGGGTATAAACTGCTGGGCTACACATTAGGTTGTTTACTGTGAAGCACAGAATCTGCTTACTATGAAAAGCACTAAGTAAGCTTGGGAAGAAGAGAATAATCAATAATGCATCTGTATTTGGGTTATAAGATTGGACATTCCAAGAGTAGGGTTGGTTGCAAATACATTTTTCCAAGTTTTATTTTAACCTCAAGGTAGTGCCTGCTTAGAAGGCAGCTTTTTGGGTCTTTTCTAGTATCAATGACCCGTTTTACATGTTTGGGACTCCATGACCTATCTGCCAGACATCTAGGTAGACAAGCAAATAACAAAAAAATAATAAGTACCTATAGCAAAATCAAAGGAGTCTTTTCTATGCACATAGACCCCATTGTTTCTGTGAAAAAATATGAAGGGGTTGTTGTGGTTTAACCTCAGTTGGCAACTGAGCACCACACAGACACTTGCTCACTCCCACCCCCCCC
>NW_008825609.1:891709-894588 GCF_000699105.1 Pygoscelis adeliae
TGAAAGTGAGAAAACTCATGGGTTGAGATAAAAACAGTTTAATAATTGAAATAGAATAAAATAATACACAAAGCAAGTGATGCACAACGCAATTGCTCACCACCCGCTGACCGATGCCCAGCCAGTCCCTGAGCAGCGGCCCCCCCGGCCAGCTTTCCCCCAGTTTATGTACTGAGCATGACATCAGACGATATGGAACGTCCCTTTGGCCAGTTTGGGTCAGCTGTCCTGGCTGTGCCCCCTCCCGGCTTCTTGTGCACCTCCAGCCTTCTCAGTCGGTAGAGCATGGGAAGCTGAAAAGTCCCTAACTGGTGTAAGCACTGCTTAGCAACAACTAAAACATGGGTGTGTTATCAACATTGTTCTCACCCTAAATCCAAAACACAGCACTGCACCAGCTACTAGGAAGGAAATTAACTCTATCCCAGCCAAAACCAGGACAGGGGACTTCTCTAGCCTGAGTGGGGAGAGACTTTAATTGTAGATGATGACTGTAGTGAAGTATAATGATGGAGTGACTACTAGGGGTTCCTTTAAAAAGGAAAAGGAAAATTAATCCCAGGTCTGATCATTGCTTTCACTGTTTTCTGTTCCATTCCTGAATCCTCCATCACATAAAACAGGTGTGCAGTTATTGATGTTCCCATCACTTAGGTCTAAATAGCTTACCTCCTTTTTCATCTTTTCTGCCTTCCGCGCCATCCTCCAAGAAATTCACTTGTCTCTGTGTTGATCCATTTTTGCAATCTTTGCACTATCCTTTGTTGTCTATTTGTAATATTGTCCCAGTTTACTGACAGGTCTGTATGCGAAGGCTTTGAGGCTCCATTATGATGTACTTGAGATTTATTGATCGTGGCTGTAATGTAGTGGTATCCATCAGCATTTACTGAGGTCTCAAACATCTCTACGATTTTACACTGGGATCAGTGCAATAGAAGGCATAGATTATGTTGGAAGTGAGGTTTTCATTGCTATTGAAAAATTCTGCTTGGAATCTGGCTATCTCCTTTCTCCTTCTGTTCGCTGCTTTTCTATTAGCACCCTGGTCCTTCGTCCCATTCCCTCATTTCCTACTTACCTCTGCATGCACTTGCACATAGAGCTCTTAATGGACTTGTGTCCTCTCTATTTCTGCTGTCCTTCTGCCCCACACTTTTTTTCCCTAGTCTCAATCTTTTCCCCTGCCTGACTTCTCACAGGTAAAATTTGTTCCCTTACTGGCATTGACAGTGATAGATTAAGGATGGAATTACTTATCTACACCTTGTAATCCAAGCAGAATCGCAGTCTGCAGTTAGCAGTCCACAGGGGTTGCTGCTGAATAAATTGGAATACTGGTAGCTGTGCTCACTGAAGCTTCTCTCATGTTGAATACGCGAGAAAGAGAGGGGAAGAGAAACCCTGTGGATTTAAAAAAAATCCAAAACAACAGAGTATGATGTCCTTACCCTAGAGAAGTGTTTATTACATTAAATCCTGTATTTACCAGCTAAGGAGAAATAGAGCACTCTTTTTATTCACACATTTCATTTCTTCCTCAAATAAAGCAAGATTTCTGTGAGTGGGAAGCGCCCCTTTTCTAATGTGAGCAGGAAAAATTGCCCTGACAGCCACAGGACCCTGAAACTTGAAGTCACATTCCTTTAGGCAATGGTCGCAAAACAGCAGATAAACTGCATGTGCCCATGTGCGGCTCGCGTTTCATCCGGCTGCGGAAGGCAGCGATGGTGGAACTGCAGCTCCAGCAGGAGCGGCAGGGAATTTCAGAAGCGAGGCTTTACAATGAGGATTAAACCAAGGTCATACAGTCTTTTAGACTGATGTTCGGCGTGTGCTTCAGATTCTGTTGGGCACTGCGCAGGTCACTTCATTGTCTCCTTCACAACATATACCTGCTAAAAAGTGATTTTTGTGGGGCAGAATTCACTAATATTCCTAGGACTCGTTTTTATAGTTACTCATGTATAGATGCAAACATTCTGTATATGTTCTGAGTTGAGCAGGCTACAACCTGTAAGTTGAACGTGCTGCCTAATAAAAGCTACTGAGGAACTAATGTAGCTTTCCTTGGAGTAAGCAATGCTTCTCAAGAGGGCATTAACGTTGAGGAAAGGAATTAGTAGGTCTTTCTGTAAGAAATCTCTTAAATACAAAGCGTTTCATCAGTTCTGTTTTAAATTTTATGTTAGTAAAAGGAAACAGTATGACAAAACATCAGAAGTATCTTGCAAATGGATGAATATTCAGAGTTCATGCAGCTTTTTAAATCTGTGTAGATTCTTACAGAATTGCCTGTGAGTGTTTACTGATATGTCTGGAGAGCTTTGAATACTGCAGGAACGGATGTGTAAATTTTATTGTAGATTTCCATTCTTTGCACTTTCCCCAAGTAGTAGAATAAATAGAAACTTCATCCATTTTCACGGCTACTTCATTGAGCATCCCCCAAAATTGCCTTTTGTCTCTCTTCAGAGTGGGGCTATTAGCAGAGAAGTATGAATTTGCATGCTTTCTATATCACTGTTGATAACGGCATTATAGTTCGAGGTCTTTGGATTTTGCTCTTTTGTGGTAGGGACTGAGACAGAGATATGAAGGCTTTTTGGCTGAAACTCGGTGCACTGTAATGTAAGATGATTATGAAATGGTTGAATCAGCCAAAGGCTTTGTTGGCAGTTACAACCGCGCTTCTGACTGATCTGGCATATCTGTCATTTGTTTCTGATCTACTATGTTGGGAAAGTGGAAGTTAGAAATCAATGGCGGTTGTGGCGTCAATGAAAAGTGGTAAATCATTAGATGTAGGGTAGGTACCCCTACAAGGCTGTAAATTTGGTTCGAGTATGCTAATTGTAACTGTTTTTTCCTCTCTTCCG
>NW_008825609.1:894635-910655 GCF_000699105.1 Pygoscelis adeliae
TTCAAATCCACAAGGATAAAGATAGGAGAATTTGGGGGGAATAATTGCTCTGCATACGTGTGGAAAAATTCCAGCTTGAATCGTTATTTGTTTGTTCTTGCACACAGAAGCTAGGAAAATTGGAGTCACAATTCAGTGTCAGGTTGCACTGAAAAATGAGAAAGCTAGGAAGAGTGCTGGGAACAAAGCCTAAATCTTTATTTAGTTTTTAACAATATACCCCAAAGCATTAGGTGTGGATAGTTGATCAGGGATCTGGAACAAAGTCTTACTGTTGTATAGATCTCTGCATGGGGGAGTATCTATGACAGGCTGAGGACTTGCTGTGGCCTGGTGTGTGGCCTGAACCTTTCTTAGCTGCGAGTACGCTATTATTGGAGCAATCATTGTCAATGCTCTTTTGCACAGAGTCGTGCACAGGGTGATTGGATGCTGATAATTGACCGTTGCGTATGCTTCTGCATCGTGGGGAAGGGGTTAATCTGTCAAATACAGAATATATGAATATATGACATCTTTAAATGAGCTACCCAAAACTCCAGTATGCCAGTCATTATGTCATTATGCTGTCTGCTTAGAAAGCGGCTGCTGGGTTTACACTAATGCTATATCTTATGTTAAAAACCATAAGACAGACTACATTCAAATAATGAGATTTATTAAAAAATAAAAGGTTATGTTTTGGTTTATATTCTGTTTATGTCTTTAGGGTTTGAATGTGCAAGGTTTTCTCTGCAGGCATGACAGATGGAATTTTTTTCCCCTTGCTGAAAACTGAGAGTCAGCCATGTCACTCCAGGACCTGGAGCTTTAACGGAAGAAGGAGAAGAGAAATATTTGAGACTCCTAATTAAATTTTCAAGAGTTTACCACACTCTGTTTTCTATCATCTCCACTCTTCTAACAGGTTAATTTTCAGGCATAAACTTTTCCACCTTATCCACGTCCTTTCTTTTCCAGGTCAATTTATTATAATGTATTTACATTATAATAAAACCTCGTCTGCTCTAAGCTTTTCAAATCCTTGCTCTAATCATCTCCAATCCTTCCTACTCTGGATTTCCTTTTCCCCAAGTCCCAGACCCTGAATTTCTGTGTTGTTCACCCTCTGGCCCCTGTCTCGGAGCTCTCTGTCCATGTATTGTTGCGCTCTCCTACTTCAAAAGCAAGGCTGCCCCTCCTGCCTTCCCAGTAGCTGTTCACTCCAGCTACTTCCTTCCCATTCGCTGCTGAGCCTTGCTGGGCAAAGTCTTTGTGACTTTCTTCCTACAGACGTAGGGCCTTGGTTCCTGCTTCTGATGAAGTCTTAACCATCTGGGCTACACAGTGAACTTACAAAAATTCTGAACGAGAAGGATCCTGAGCTTGTAAAAATAGGATACACACAGGAAAAAAACTGCATGGGAGCCCTTCGTTGTTACGTGCTGCGTGTTTTTTATTCAATAGACTAGCTGACATTTCAGGTTAGTTTTGACCTATCAGGCCTTCAGTGAGAAATAATTTAAGTTCTATTCTATCAGTTATATTCCTTTGGAGCGTTAAAAATGAAGATAGATTTGAACACTAGGATCCTCAACAGGCCAAAAAAGATGTAGACTCATTAAATCTATGGGCAAATGCTTCTTAAGACTCCTCTGCTTTGCTAAGAAGGCTGTCACGTGTGAACAAGAAAGTTAATGCATGCAGAGAGGAACAGAAAAACACTGGCTCTAGTAATGGAGATTGTTACAGAACATAATTGAACACTGACTGCAGCAAAGCTAAAAGGAGACTAGGAGACTTGCATTACAATCACATAAAATCTTTATTTTTCCCCCTAACCTCTGATTTCAGCTGTCTGACTAAGAGCAGGTGCTGGGCAATAGCTCAATTTCAACAACCCATGGCAGCTGAAAGAGTAGATGCAATTGTGCTGTATCCAGCAAAACTGAAAATTACTTTAAGGGGAAGAATGCAAATGTTTTAAGACAAAAAATCTTCATTCATCTGCAGAAGGAAGCGTAAAATTAGCACAGCCGCATAACTCTTATTCCTCTTTATATTAAAGCAGTAATAAGTGCTTGATAATTCACTGTTACCTATATATTTTAGTATCTTTCTAGTGATACCTTTTTTTAAACTGCATTGCGTTGTGAAAATACAGGAAGTGGAGTTTGTTAACAATTAAAATGTTAGAATTAAAAAAAGCCTTCCGGATAATGTTTCCAAAGCCTGAAAATGTCTCTGAACCATTTGGCTTTTCAGCAACCCATGGACCTTCCCTCCAGTAATCAACGGTTAAGCGTTTGACCTCTCGTCCTGCACCTCTTCTGACCTGTCTAGAAGCTCTAGTGGCAAAGTTGGAATTAATAGAGAGCTACCGTGTTCTTACCACCTGAAGGCCTAAGTATCCATTTGTTAATGGCAGTGTTGTACCACTGTAACATCAGTGAAACCGACTGTATTTTCGCACATAAACCATTAATTGCTCAGACTAGCAATTAAAAGAATTAGAGTTAAAAACTGTTGTTGCAGTAAGAGTTGGACATTCTGATTCAGGCACTGACAAGATCCTTTCACTTGGATTTTCCTAGGTGGAAGACTGAATGCGTTTATGAAAAAAACATCTTTTCTGGCTGCGTGTCCCATAGGCTTATTAAGTGCTTTCCAGTATTTTTATTTGGATCTTCTGATCCATTTATTGTTGTAACTCATGCAGTCCCTTCTATTTTTCTGGTGGCTGGAGAAGAGACTCCAGTATTTGTATTTATATGATGTCTTTTAAAAGTTTATCAACCTTTGTTAAGCTTTGTTACTTTGTTAACCAGAAGAGCACTAACCAGAAATGTACTTCCTCCCTTGTGAAGTAATTATCCCACATTAGGAGATCCTACAGTCTGGGAGAGTTTCGACAATTGATCTCTCATGCAAACAGCTAACCCCCTTTAGAAACCTTGGGCTTTGCTGTCTCTTGTTTAGGAGAAAAGTTGTTTTAAATGTTGGAGCTCTAGAGAGTGTTGGGATTTCTAAAGGGTGTATCTCTTTGGAAAAGAGAATCTGCCAAAATGCTCTCTCAGAATGCAGGTGCAGCAGCTCAGGTTCAAGCATGTGTCAGCAATGTGAGAGTCCAGGACTTAGAGGAGGTATTTTAATTACTGGCATGTGCTAAAGCCTGTGCTCTTGTGTCTGTGTCACCCATGGTTCCTGGGTGGTGGTAGAACAAGAATGTCGGCACATGCTTTAACCACAGCTGAATTTTGCTGTGTTAATGCATGCCATATAATTTCCTTTTCATTTGCAATTGATTTATAAATAAAAGAATATATTCTCTGTCCACTGACCACTTAAATCTCAATCTGGGATTTTAGAGTCAAATGAAGTTCTTCTGTGCTTTATGCTCATTAATAAAAATTTTGTGGGCTAATTTGTGTCTTCAGTGAATCTTGTATAAATTCATAATCTTTGATGTTATGTTGTTGAGGCAGAACTTGTTGCAAATATTGTGCAATGCCGCAGTTTTTAATTCCATAACAATATTAACTCTGTTTTGGACAGACTATTGTTAATGTTTAGATACTATAGCACAGATGCTTTCATAAAACTATGTGTGTGTTGCTGGAAAGGGGAACAAGAAGTGCATTTCCAGTCTTCAAAAGTATTTAGAAACTAGGCAAAAGTGTCCTTACTTCCCCCCCAAAGATGCAAAATCAGAAAAGGCAAAAGAAGCACACAAGCAAGTTTTGCTTTGATGACGTGAACGAAGAGTGGAAGCAATCATAAGACATTAGGCAGTGTTGAGCTCAGGACTGGTGGATAGACTGTAAATATAAATCCTAGCTCAGCGTCTGCAAAGTGGACAGGTGTTATGGCCTCCAGTCCACTGATTCCCAAAATAAGACGTGGAAGATTGCTGATCCATGAAGCTCCATGGACCCTCAAAGCGTAAACAATTATGAATTTGTTGGTTAAGAGTTTGGTAATGGTAAATGGTAGTCTGAGAAATTTTAAGAGTTGGTGATAGTCTGTTGGTACAAACCCTTTTCGTTAAATGCTAATGTCATTCGTCAGGAAATTATGGTTTGTCTATGACTTGAGGATTTGGTGGTTCTTCCATCTGAGTTGTAGCTGAGAGCGAGCTGTATTTCTTTCCTGGCACTGTATAATACCAATGTGAACAAGTAGTGTCTTTTTTTTTGTATGTGTAAATATAATTTACATATCTTAAATCATCCAGTTGTGTCTCGTTACAAACCATTGGCTGTGAATCTAAAGAAAGGACCTGTACTCATTATTTAAAATTTTGTCTTCAACATGATGGCTGGAGTTGTTTTTTTTTGGTAACTTCTACTGTATTACAACAGGGGAGAAAATTATGGAACACTTACTGTTCAGGACAAAGAAGAAGATGTAAGATGCCAATTAAGAAATTTAAGGTAAATGTTTCTTGGAGAAACTTCATTTTGCTCCTTTGCTTATGCATGTGAAAATTAAAACATCTTTCTTCGTGAAATAGTACATTGCAGGGTAATGTGGGTTTTTTTTATTTCTCAAGCGTACTGTAATCCACACTCTGCTGAAAGCCTGATTAAATTTTGTAGTAAATTCTGCTTTCTTCAGTCTTTACAGTAGTTTCTGTGACAGTCTGAAAGACATTAAAATGAGATTGATATACATTGTATGTATAAAGTTTTATGTTATATTTTATTGTAACTTAAAATTTTGCATTTGTTTGCTGCATTTTGAGCCATGACTAGATAACTTCCATCTAACAGGAAAATTCTGAGAATTTTTGTTATTGGGAAATGGAACAATTCAAGATTTGGGGAAGGTATGGAAGGAATTTGGGTGGGAAAAGTAAGAATCTAAGATAAACGTTGAAGAGCCAGCAGTGAAAAAAAGTAATAGTTTGATGATAATTGATAAAACAGTCATTTTAGGTTTGGGCAGAGTTTTATTTATATTACACATGTGTTTGAATTTTTCTTTTTTGCTTCAGTGAGAGAGGCATGAAATACTGAAATTTGAACTTTGAATTTAAAAGACAGTTAGGAAAAAAAGTGGTTTGAAACAGATTTTATGAGAATTCTGCTTACATAGTTTCTGAGTATGCCAGTTGCATATTTGAATAAACTGACAAAATGCATGTTTAGAATATCAGGTACTGTCACCATGAAAAGTAAAGACGGTGTTTTAGAGGTCTCTCTACCCACTGTAAGTGGTATCCGTATTGTAACTTTTTCAGTTTGAAAGTAAAAAGATATTTCTTTTCATCTTATCCGTTACTATATGGCTGAAAAATTTCAGGCCAAATCAAGCACTCAGTGTTGCTTGTTCAGGAGCGATTGAGGGAATAATGTGAAGAAAGACTGGTATAGGAATCATTGGGGTCTTCAGACTTTTATGCCAGTAAAATATCCCCATTAATGTTGCTGTAACTTACTTCATTTCACATAATGTACTATAAATAGTTTTTTAGACTCATTAATGGCTGTGTTTATTTGCTATTTGTTCTATTGTGCTAGTTTTTGGTAAAGCCCTGCATAAAATTTCAGCTTTCATGCCATCCAATGAAGGATTAAAATATAAATGCTTGCAGGTTCAAAGAATAGAAAGAGACTGTAAAGGGCTTTGTTTAATTAGCGATTTTTATGTCCATTCTCTGATTCCATGGATCTTTATTCATGACACTTCGATAGCTGGCTTCCCAATACGTTTTCTGTAGCCCTGTATACTCTTGTAATTACGCCTTATTGCCACTTGAGGTCAGCAGCTGCCGAGGAAAAGAAGTACATAAACTCTTGCTTCATTGCAATCCGTTTTCATTTGCTTTATTTACAATACTTAAAAATCAATGCATTCTTCAGATCCATATATACATTGTGCAAAACCGTTTCTTTTGAACGCAAAGCAGCTTTAGCAAAAAGTCTTCCTTGCAAGTTACTACAGAGTGAAAATCTAGAATGGCTTTAAGGAGTGTTTATTGGCTTCCCGAGTAGCATTGGGTAATGGCTGTGGCAGAGAAGGGTGTTCTGCACAATGAGATGGTGACGGGGTTTTAGCCTTATCTTTTCGTTCATGCTAAATTAGTGATAATAAATCTGAATGGAATAAGGTATTATTGCTGCAGGGAATATTTTGGGATCCAGAAATGGCAAATATCCTTCCTTTTTATTGCAGTAGTAACCAATGTTCTGTCAAGATGTGGGGAAGATGTTGCCTAAAAGTGATTTCTCCCCCGCCCCCGCCTTTAATCTTTGCTTTAAAAAAAAAAAAAAAAAGATAAAAACCATGAGCTTGGTGCCAAAGCTTGAACAGGATTTGGGAAACAATTGGCTCTGTCATAGGCTTACTGTTGGCTAGTCATTTCCTTAGCTTGAGTCTCAGTTTCCAGTACGTAACTCAAGGAAAGATATTCACTTCTCTGGTAAAGTTTTAGAAGAAATGTTTTGCGATGGGATTTTTTGATACACTATTTCAACAGTGGGAGTGTCAACAGTAGCATCACACCTGAATCTTGGTGGTTCCTTTCCTGAAATTCATACTGTTGTTTCTTGTGAGTATTCTGTTCTTCCTGTCCTAGATAGTCGCGTAACATTGCTAGTAGGCATACCCTGTGTTTCAGAAGTCACCGCTTTTTAATAGTTTACGAAGTTATCCCCATGCATGATTGGCACCAACTGATATTCCTGTCAAACCTTTTATCCAAAAATCCCCCTGCACCAGGCAAATTTAACAAATGATACAGGCAAGGATCGATTTACTGATCACCAAAACGCAGCAGGGGAGATGTAGGCTAAATATTAGGAAATACTTTTTAGCTGTAACACCGATTAAGTCCAAAGAACAAACTGCCAAATGAAGTTGGGTAATTGCCATCACTAGATTTTCCAGGCTATGAGTATGCCTCCATTTAGCAGGCATGGCTTAAAAGCAATGCAGTCGGTTTTGCCACAGTTCAGAACTTGGACTGAATGACTCATAATATGCATGTTTTAGCCCAAATAATTTTTAAAATTTCTTCCCACTTTACCCTAGCTAGGGATAAAGCAGCAGGGATGTCAGCAAAAGAGTAAAATTTTCTCTCGGCTTGTGCCGAGCCTACATGAAGTAAGAAACAAGTTATAGCGAGAGAGAACGAAGCCCAGGTTGATGTGACCTTTATTATTTTGACAGTGTCTTTCAGCACAATTACAGAGTTGCAGGATTGCAGAGAACAGAGCTGGAGTATAAAATAACATAAATAAATAGAACAGGAGCCAAAGCAGTCAGCAGGAGGTGGTTGGAATTGGGCAGTGAAGGATGGGTGAAGGGTTTGCATTGGTCAAAGCCTTTATGATTCAGCCACCATAGTTGCAAATTCTGGAGAAGGGAAAAATTTTTTAAAAATATTAAAAAAAGAAAATGTAAAGAAGGAGGAAGCATATTACAATGATTACAGAGTCACTGGTGTAGCAGAAACATCACAATAACAGAAGAACAAAGAAATCCAAGTTAATTAAAGGGAAAGTATGACTTGGGAAATCTTACAGTGAAATGAAAGGATTTTTTGAGGGTCAGGGAGAAATGCTACACATCCCAGACTGTCGAGACTGTCCACCGCTATTCATCCGAAGAACTTGATTAGTTCCCTGTTATTCCTTTGTAAATGTCAGCGGGATGAAGGCAAGAACTAGAAATTGAATTTTGCAGTGAGATAAATTTCCTTTATATCAGAGTTTGGCAAAGAGACTCATTAATGAGTCTTTCCGAGTATTCGTGTCCCTGTATTATAAATATATTACATTTAAACTCGATTTTGTAATGGCAAATTGACTGAAAACGACAGATTACAAAAACAGAAGGCTGACACCAACCTACGTAGCAATCTTGACCACATTGGTGATAACGAGAAAAATTCCTGTGATCTCAGAGGGCCAGGATTTTACCCTGTGGCTTTTATTAGTGTTGCATCCATAATATTTACATAAATGTATCTATCTGCAGCTTGGGGTTATTTTATGCTTTGGTATACACAATGCCTTTCAGCAGGGTGATAAGGCACGGAAAAGGCACGTTTGTATCCCGGTGAATAGCTGCCTGGCATACTGCACTCCGAACGCTGTATTACCCCGGGAGGTCGTAATTCCTGACTCCACCTAACCTTGGAACACGCGAACACTTGAGAGTACCTCGCACAGCTGTGTGTGCCTCAGAGCGTTAAAAACGACAGGCTGGAGGGAATCCCAAGAAGGGCAACAAAGACGATAAAGGGATTAGAGGGTGTACGGAGAGAGTGGTTTGTGGGTTTAACATAATCAGCTGAGAGGAAAATGGCAAATAGGGGAGGCAGTCATCTGTAAAGGCTCAAGAGAAAATTACTGAAGTGTGACATAATGCAGAGTAATGTCTTGCAACTAAAAAAGATAGAAGATGAAAATTAGGCATTTTAAAGAACGTTCTAACGTTCAGTTGAAAAACGCTAAACTCTTAACAAGTGAGACCTTTACTGACTGGTGTGTACAAACAGATAGCGCTTTTGATGACGTGTCCGAAAAACAGGTTGCCAAACGCTAACAAACCAAACTGAGAAATAAAAGTGTCAGAGGGTTTAAATTAAATCCACATTTATCCATCATTTTGAAAGATGTAAATCCAAATTAGGATTAGTGATGCAGATTACTTAACACAAAACGTGTATAAATCCTGTACACGGTGGGTACATAGATGGAAAGTGTGGCAAACTGAATTTAAGAGATAACATAAAGTACTTGTGATAGAAACCCAGACTATTCTGGGCAAAAACCGAAAAAGGCTATGATTATTGAATCACTGTGTGAATAAATCCTGCAGAGAGAAACGTGAACTGCAATGGATGAGACCCTTCCAAAAGGGAAAACTAGCTATGCAGATTCTATTAAACAAGTTGCCATACTTGCTACAGCTAAATTAAATCCTTTTTATAATAACTTGTATCTACAGAATATATTTGGAAAAGGTTATTCAGACTTGCAGCCAAATATTTTCTGTAATTCATTACAATAGCGGTATTATCACTTAACGGCAATGTATTTCACGGGTACTTTCTGATAGCCAGCAGACCATAAAATACTCCTTCATGAATAACTGCAATGCGCTTTATACTTTTTCCAGGATTTTCAACATACTTTAAATATTTCAAAGATGTTCCAGCGGAATAATCTTGTAAACTAGTTCACCATTTATTTCCCGGTGAAGGTTAGCCCAACCACGGGTGGCTTGTGGAGGCATTGTTACAAAGTGCATTTGCATATGCAAAACTTCTGAGATAATGAGGCACCGTATATTAGCCCCTGCCTGTTGGTCCTTCTTGTAAGTGTTTATTGCCTCTGACTGGCCTGTTAGCGAGAGAATCCTTGTGATTGACTACATCCTCTTTTCCAGTTGTCATTCGCCTTCCAAACAAAACTGTATCTTTCTTTGCACAAAAAATAGTTTTAAATTACAAGGATTTAGACTATTTTGTCATGTAAAATGATTTACTAGCTAGCTTGTGTCAAAGCTCTGACTTAAAAGGAGAGGGTTGTTTCACTGTGTTCAGTATAGTTTAGTAGTTTATACCAGCCTAATGCATGCCCGGCGATATTTTACTGAAATGACAGATGTAATTACAGAGGACATGTTGTAGGCTAATGATTCCTCTCATCAGATTGTGTTTTTTACGTTATCCATACAACAGCAAATCTGTTTAGGAAACTTCATAAGTAATGACTTACACTAATTTATTTTAGAAGATACGAAAGCATGAAGAGGGACAAGAAAAGAAGGACTTCCAAAGGATTTTTCTTTTTTGTCTTGACTTTTACCTGTAGCAAGGCTATGATTTGTCAGTCGTAATTTTGAATGCTTGATGTCTCATTTTTACAACGTTTAAAGAAAATAATTGAAATATTTTTAAATATCTGCAGAAGTTGAGCTGCATCAAGGAAAACATTTAAACTTACTGGGATAAAAATTTGGGTTTGTTCTGTCTACAGTGCATGATCTTTAAATTCTCGATGTGCTTTCTCAAGTCTATTAGTATCAAGAAGCTGAAAGTCGTGATGCGCATGTCCAGTGCTAATACACAAAATAGATTAAAAAAACGTTATGAGCAGAAATCTTCATTTTCTTTTCTCCTCTTTCTTATAAATGTTCTGAAGCTGACAGAGCTGCTTCAGCATCGCTTCCCCATCCAATCTGGAAGCTAACGTTTGTAGTTTTGCTAGGTAACCTGGCCTTGGCCTGCAATTTTTGTCCAGTTCGTCATCTCCTGTTCACATCAGCGGAAGATGGAGGGGGCTCGACATCACACAGAAGATGATCGTGTCTTGCATGAACAGGCTGCAAGTTTTCAACTGTTTGAAACTGGCAGATCAGCCACAAATTACAAATCTTGATCGGGCAAGAGGTAAGCTGGTGGAGCAATTTCTGAGCTGAACAGTCTTGCAGGAATGATAAAAGGTTTAAAGCGGGAGACCCAAGAGGAAATTTGTAATGTGAGGCCTCTAACTGGAAGAAGGCTGATTAGGTTGGGATTAACGCTTGTGATGATAGGTCTGAGAAAGATGGCTCTGTGGTGTTCAAAATCCGTGAAGATCAGTTCTTACAGCTGCTGTGGGCTCCTGAGGGACAGCGTTCAAGGGCCATCTAGTGAATTAACATTAACCCCTGTGAAAGGCGGCGTGTTTGTGATCATTCAGTGATGTACGAAGCTGATGTTTGAAACAAGGGGTAAAAGTGAGGCCTGACAATTCAATTACAGGGACACAAACAAATGGATTGCAACAGAAACACAGCAGTGCGATACGGAATATGAATGTGATGTACATTCGTGACTTTACATTTTATTTACACAGGCAGTTATAATCTGGAATTGGATTTGTGAACCAAAGGAAAAGCAGGACAGTATCTGTCATCCTCATCCTTTGGTCACAGTCCCAGCTGTTAACTTTGCATGGATTTCAAGCCTTTCCGGTGTAACAATTTGCTGTTAGAGTCAAATTTAAGAAAATTAAGAAATGGAAAAGAAACCTGTAATGTTGTATACTAGGGATACGGCCAGAAGAAGCAAAAGAAGAAAGCCCTTCATTCTCTTCTCATTATCGTGTATAAGTTCAGAGTAATTCCAGTTCAAAGTTAAGGAAGGGTAAAAGTTGCAGAAGAAAGAGATAAGGAGAAGAGGTGTTTCGTATTGCTTTGTTACAATGTACTGGCTTTCAGGCATCGTTTCACCTTTAAAAAAAGTTCTGGTCAATCTTAAATAAAAAAGTTAATGCTGTATCCTCTTGTATAAGCCACAATCATCCTGCAATATAGTTCTTTTCTTCCAGTTGATACTGCTTTTGTTTTGCAGCCTTCCGAGAATAACTGAAAATGTATCTGACGTGAGGTTGGTGGGTCAGCTGTAAGCTTACTTACCTGAATCAAGTTTTCTTCTGAAAATCTTGCCCACTGATCTGCCACTAATTTTAACGGGAATAAGGAGGACCCATACAATAAAGCATATGAAATTTCAAATAATGACACACTTCTCTGGTTCAGTAGCGCTGCTAAAGTTTAGCGGGAACTTCCCCTAGATGCTTCACAATTGCTCCTCTGCAACAGTAATATAATCATGATCTGAGAAATTAAGAGGCTTTAGCCTAGAAACAGGATCATAGTCACCGACATGCCAGTGTGCTATGGACAGGCAGTTTAGCTAGTATGTCACCTGACTAATATGTCAGTGGGTGATTTTGTATGTCATTTTTTCAGCTTCTAAACTGGGAAGCTATGTTAGTTAACCTTATTTTGCTTTCTATTCCTTTTCTAATTGCTTCTTAGTTGGAGATAACATTTTTTACAAATCCCAGAGATCAGGTAACACAGAGAGATGTGAAGTTTTTTAGATATTTTTTAGGTTTCACCCTATCATATGGCTCGTCAATATGGTGAAAACTTAGCAATTGCCTGCAGTCTAGGTGATTTAGTACTCCGACCACAAACCTCTGCTACTATCTCCTCCAGTGAGGAAAGATTTAATGCAGAAATGCATCTCTGCATGTCTTCCTTCTGAGACACACTTCCAATGTGTCTCAGGGATACAGAAGAAAGAGGAAAAAGGGGAAATTTTGTATGTGGGCTAATTGGATTCATCCCAAGAGGGAACAGAAAACAGCAGTGATTTTTTAAGCAATGCTGCGAGAGGAAAAGTTGTTCTTTTCTTGTAGTTCTCATCTTTAGTAAGAGGGAGCGACAAGCTTTCTTAGCTGTGAAGACCCACATAAACGCTAGCCAAAGCTGGATAGACAGTTATTGTATAGGAATTCCCTAGCAGACTGACTTTACTTTGAATTTTAAGAGCATTGCTTTGCTAAGTCATGCATCACTTTCTTATTTACTAATCATCAAGCAGAAATGCTGGTACTCAGCTCTTTTACTTTCTCCTTTCTAAGTTTTATAGTCAAGCCCGGGTCTTTGAACTGCCAGTGTCCTGATCCTCACTCCACTGAAATCAACGGGAAAATTAAACTAATTGAAGTAGAAGTTGGACCGGTACTTAGTCCTGTGCTGTAGTGTGCCTTGACTGCATCTCGGTCTCTGTAAACTCTTGCCCCCTCTAGTGTCAGAACTCGCCTCCTGTTTCCCCTAAAGCCTGCAAGCAAGGTATGGCAAATGTAGCAGGACTTTGCATTTCATTATAATCCAAATTGTGCCCTTGAGAAGGTCACAGCCCCGCGGGATTCCTAGATTTCCTCAGTTCTGGTATGTAAGAGTAATATTCGATTGTTACTGTCCAAGTTTACTCCTCTAATCACATACCATCAGCGCCAATTTTACCATCACCGTCCTTATCTCCAGCAGCCAGAAGAGCCTTCGTTTCTTTGTCCGATAGGTCTCTTCCATCTGGGGTAAAGCCCTTCAGTACAAACCTAAAGAGGAGGCATGGAAAAAGGAAAAGTGTTTTTCAGAACAGTTTCACTTTGTATTTAATTGTGCCACTGTTCTGATATATGAGTTGGAATCCAGGGTCGTACCCTCTGTTATTGACCTTCTTCAACATTCTGGAGGAGCGCTTTACTCTGAAACTGCATGTGACTGAAGAACTATCTGTAGGGTATCGACCGTTCGTGTGTCTCAGGGTCCTGCAATAAAAGCTACGGCTAGCTACCTCCAACACGCTTTAGATCACATACTCAGCAAACAACTGATTATTGCACACAAATACTGGTCAAGAGATTGAATTGTATGATCTTATCTAGAGTCTTGTAAAGAAGAAAACAGGGAATTAGACTCTTAAGACAAGGTTATTTGAGAAAGGACGTATCTTTACTTACTTTAATTCTTCCTCTTCGATGAAGCCGCTTCGATCTTTATCAAGAATATGGAAAACCTTCTTCACATCTTCTGGGCTCTTCTTTTTCAATCCTACCATCTCGAAAAACTTCTTGTAGTTAAAAGATTCAGCCGCTATGGGAGATGAAAGGCCAGAGAACTGCTCAGAGAAATCACTGAAACATATGTCAACACATACCCGTGGCTTTCTTTCATACTGCTGCGCGTCCTACCCTGGGAGGCACAGTCGAGCCCAGCTGTGGTGGGAGCTAGATGTACGCGCTGTAATCCTCCCTGCTTCGCAGACAGCAGTTGAAACAAGCAAAGGGGGAGAGGGGCAGGGTCTCCGCTCTGCAGGCGAAGAGCTGAGCTACTGGGGGATGGAGGCTTGCCCAAGGTCACACAGGAAGCCTGTGGTAGAGTTGGGAGCTGAAGTCTAACCCGCTCGGACTCGTTTCAGTGCCTTAACCCCCCTTTTTTTTTTGCTAAGTTTTACGCTAAAACGGTCACCTGAGAGCGGACTCTGACTATTAGATCGCTGTCACTTTTTGACATTTCCACCCCTGGGAAAGAAAACCGACCCTCTCTTGCTCAACCACGGAGCCCAGCACTGACGAGAAGTGTTTCGGAGCACATGGCTGTTTCCGTTCTGTTTCGTTTTTCCCGAAGACGGACTAGAAATCAGTGTTGCATTTCTATCGCTAAAGGTACGAGCGACGGTGGTTTGTAAGCCCGGCCACTGCAAGGGAGTGCTGTGCTGTGAGCTGCCTGCAAGACCGACCGTGTGAGGCACGGTCGCCGGGGAGGGAAAAGAAAACCAGCCCAGAGCCCTTGAAATCGGAGCCGAGATCAATGAGTTTACCTGCTCCACCTCTCCCGGCCTTTCTCCGCACCCGCTTTTGTCCCGCCCACGTAGCCTTGCGAACGGCCGTGGTGGGGATTAGAAAGGTGTGGATTCGAAATCCAAAACAGTGACCTCCAAAACGTGCTGTGGACTTCCCCCCCGCCCTTCCCCGTGCGCCTTTATTCCCGCCGCAGCTTTTCCTATTACATAAAATTAAGGAGGCTCAGTCTTTCGGGGTCTGCTTGACTGAGATCTGTCATTAGTTGCTGCTAATTGCATCTGCTCCGGGACTTGGAGGTGGCCCCAGAACAATGGAAGCTAATGAGAAAAACAGCTGCTGGATCGAGCAAAGCAGTTTGTTGGTCCCTTCGACCCTCCGGCTGCTGAGTTTATCCGGGCTCAGCGGGTTTGGCGCTTCTGTCCGTTCGGGAAGGTCATGGCAGAGAGCGGGACGGAGAGGGGCTGCTCTCCCCGGTGGTGCCATCAGCCGGGTGGTTTGGGGGGAGGTAGAACGTGTGCATCCCGAAGCACCATTTCTGGCGTTTCTTTGGGAGCAACCTTAACTGCCTGAATCTCTGTAAGCACGAAGAGGGTTTGCTGTCAGCTTAGGGGTCGCGACGAACTAGAGGGGTAGGGAATATCTGAAACCCGGAGGAGTCTGAGGGGGAAGTACGGACCGCTGCAGCCATTCGTCCTGCAGAAAGCTTCTGCAGTCGAGCAGTGCACCCGCTTGCTCTTACTGTCGCCTTCTGCTCCATCCCGAAAAGCAAAGCCCACCCGGGGATTCCGCATAAGAAGTAAGAAAAGAGCGAAAAAAAACTCCTTGAAACGAGAAACAGCAGTTCTGCAATACCTGAAACTGAATTTCGAGGGTGAGCCGCCGACATCCACGGCCGACTTCCCCATCCCACATCAAGATACAATCCACCCTGGTTCGCCCGGGGTTTTGTTCCCTTTGAAAGTATCCTCTCGGTAGGAGCAAAGTCTGTCCGCAGTTACTGCTTGCCTTCCTTTAAAATAAGTATTTCACCTCCGTAATGTGCAGGGCAACTTTGCTGAGGAAGCAGCCCTGCACTTGATAAACCTGTCATGCTTTCACTGCACTTCTGAAAACACATCCTCATTTGATGTTTTGTCTAGCCGGATCCTCTAATCTTCCCCGATCTTAAATAAATGCACTGCTATCCTAAGCCGAAGAGACGAAAGGGGGGAAAAGGGGGGGGGGGGGGAAAAAAAAAAACTCCCACAGCCTTCTTGATATCCTCAGCGCTGAGCACGTCAGTCATAGCCATCCTGCAACTGTTTGAACAGGGAAGCAAGTGCGAAAAGATTAAAAAGTGCTTTTCTCATCATTTCTGCTCATATGACCAAAGCTGCAGTGCTGTGTGGGGATGGCACACCGGGAAAGGCTGGAGCCGCGCCAGCTATATAGCTCTGCGTGGATAAGTGCCATGGGCTGCCGCGCTCCAGTTCGCAGAGCGCACCGAGTAGTCCACAGACGCGAGGGTTCGGCTAAAGAGGGGGGACGGGGATGCCTTTGCGGGGACCGGGGTGGGGGAGGACGCGAGTCGGGGTCGCTCCCTGGGAGGCTGGAGCCTCAGCCTTACTGGAGCAGTGCCAGAGTCTGTCGTGGTACCGGCTGGAGAAAGAGTTGTGCCAAGGTCAAGTTCTCGGGTGCGGTGGGAGAGCTAGTGGTGCAGAGCAGAGCCTTTTCCCTTAGGAAGTCAGGACGAGCTTTACCAGTTATCTTCGGTGATGAGTAAGGAACTGCAGCATATGCCAAGCTTCAAGCTGCTCTTGAGGTCGGGAAGCAAACGTAATGTAGGTTTTGAACATTTGCCTTACCGTTCAAACACTTTAAACGTCTCCCCCTTCCCCCCTCCCCC
>NW_008825609.1:911240-935024 GCF_000699105.1 Pygoscelis adeliae
AGGGCGGGGGGGGGGCCGGGGGGGGGCAGCGAGCCCCCCCACGCTGCCGTCAGCGGGCACGGCCCGACCCCGCTGACGCCACTGCGCCCTTGGCCCGGAACGGGACGCGAGAGAGCGGCCTTGGAAAGGAGGCGGCTGCCGCGAAAACTCGGGTCGCGCCCTCAGTAATGCCTCGGCGCTTGTGAAAGTGCGAGCCCCCGTCCTCTGCTCCGCGGCCCAAGTCCAGCTATAACGGGTAGAGGCATCAGCACGCCACCGAGCGCAGAAGGACGGAGGAGGGGGAGGTGACATTGGGGTCCCCCTTTTTTTTCCTTTTCTTTTTTAAACAGCGACTTGTCATTGGGGGGGGGGGGGCGACAGGCTGTCGTTTTTCTCTCGTTGGAACCTTTCCCCCCCATTCCCGTGTACTTCCTGAGATACAAGAGAGGCTTAGTTTTCTCCAAGGACAAAGGAGGAGACGGATGGGGGAGCCGAGTCCCTCTCCCTCCCTAGGCTGAACGCATCCTTCCCTGGTCTACGGGGGAAGAGGAGCTGTGCGCCGGGGTGCCGACCCGGGATAAACCGCAGCCCCGCAGAAGGGCTCCGCGCACCTTCCCGCATGGGTAGCTCCCGCTCAGCTGCCCCCGTCGTTTCGGAGCTGGGAGGTGAAGGGGTGCAGTAAAGACAGTACTCGGGTTGCTCGGGTCTCTTGCTTTAGCGGGGTTCAGCTTGGAGAATCGCGTAGCACAGGTTAAAACCCAATCGTTAGTCTGTTTGACGCTTCGGCTAAACGTAGACCCATCAATATACAGCTATTTACAAGGGAAATCAATGTGCGTCATCTTCGGTAATTGGCGTCCCTTCCCTTTTTAGCTGGCGGAAGCGGGAAGAGCCCCTTCTCGCTCCCAGCGGAGACGCCTCCGGCCTGGTACCACGTCGCCGTCCGCTCCCCTGCTGTGCCAGGCTCCGCATCGGCGCAGCCTGCGAAGGGGCCGGGCCTCAGTCTCCACGGTCTCTTTGCTTTCTCAGGAGCCTTTTGCAAACCCGTTGCTGAGGTATCCTCGTTCCTGGAGCCGCAGAGCCTCCTTTTAGGTCCCTGCGACCAGGAAGGCTCCTGACCATCCGCCAGCGAGGATGCTGTCGTCGCGGCTGACTCCCGTTTCGGCGTCAACCCCGCTCTGCTGACAACGCGGAGCACATTTTGGAGGGCTGCCCTCGCAAGTAACTCAAGTCGGTAGCTGGCGCAGCGCTGCCTGCTGTGCTGGCAGACGCCAGTCAGGTTAACTAGCCTCACGCCAAGCAAAACCGGCCGGAGGCGCGTAGCTGCCCGGCGTCTGAGGCGCATTCCGCGCCCGCCTCCCGGGGACGGCAGCCCGGCAGCTCCCTCCGCATCCCTAACGATGCGCCAGCAGCCCCGCTTTCCCTCGTCATCGGATCCGTCAGGCCGCTACGGCCTGATCGTGCTGTGAAGGCGAAAAGTGAGAGGTGCCAGAAAAATGAGGCTTCAGATCAGGCGGAGGCGTTTGTACAGCGTAAACTACATTTCCCCCAGGTTCCCGTCCTCCGTCCAGAAGCCGAGAGGCCGGGCCGGCCGCGGCCAGCGGAGCGAAAAGCAGCGGCACCCAGGTTTACCGAGCGGGCGGGCGGGGACCTCACACGGAGGAGCGGCGGAGGCCCGGCTCTAATCTCAGCAGTGCATGCGTTTTAAGGACGGCTGGCAAACTTCTAGAAGCTTTTAACCACCCAGCTTTAGTCAAAACTGCTATGTTATTCTAATATAAAAGGCGTTTCACGAATTGGCAGTTTCACACTCGACCCTTCACCTTTTTCTCATCATCCCTGCGAGATGAATGACGCGCTCTTCTGTATTTCTGAGATTTTGCCAGTTTTCCTGCCCGAACTATTTGCAAAATCCACACCGCGGATTTCCACGTTCTCTGCACAGAAGCTTTCGTATAGATCAACTCCCCCTTCCACCAGCGCCAGAATGATGATATTCTTACTAAGGAAACGATCCAGTAAATTAAGTAGAAGTCAACCCGCCCTTGTCAAAAGCAGACGATTCAGGGAGAATTTCATGAACGGCAAGAAGCCCCCACGCCAAAAGTTGAAGCAGAAAGCCGGGAGTCCTTTGCAAAAAGGGTGACACATTTCCCTTATCTTCCTAATGACCACACCAAGGAGAGCAACTTCACCCCATCGCTTACGATCGTCTGTCCGTAAAGAGAGGTTTCACTTCTGCGACGTGTTTTGGGGTGGGGGTTGCCTTTGGTTCGCGACTGAGCGTTTCGGTAAATTCTGTTCACCGAGTCGTTGCTCGCGTTCTCGCTCACTTTCTCCCTTTCCCTGTTTTGTCATTTCCATTTTCTCCCTTTCTCCCCGCCTTTTCTCCTCATTCCCCCTCAACGTGTTCACCTATTTCCTCCTTTTCATGTCCCTTTCTTCTCGTTTGGAGTCTTCTCTGCGGGAAGCCATTCCTCTGTGTTTGGAAGATTTGCACCTCTTTGTCTCTGGGCTTTTGTTTGTGGGAAGGCGGATAGGGTCGGAGTGATGGAAGGCATCCTCATCGGCTTTCCTTCGGGCGAAGGTCCTGGGTTCCTGCCGGGAGCGGGCGAATCCACGTTTGCTGTGGAAGTTTGAACATTTTCTTGCTACTTACCTTTTGGATCTCTCCTAAGCACGCTTGAAAAGGGTGTTAGGTATGGAGGAGGTCAAAAAGAGGTGGGACTCGGGGTAGGAACCCCACTTATATAATCTCTCTTGCTCTTTCTATTTTTGGCAGGTGATACCCGCTCCTCACTGGTATCAGATATTCAGGGATTTTGGTGGCGGTGTCACATTTATCTCTCCCTTAACTAATCAAGGTACACTATTAATAATCTTTGGCACTCACCTTCCCCTGGCTGTGAAAACCTATTACCTCGGCAAACTGACGGTCTGCTTGAAACTTTATTGTTAAGGGGAGAGGCAGGCGGTATGAACCAGCTGTTCGGGGGCAAACAGGCGCTTCATCTTCCATCAGATGGAGGAGGTGGCGTCGGGAAGATCTGTCACGATGAATCAGGAGGTTCAGTTCGAGAGCTGGGACTCTGCTCAGAAGGAAGGGAATAGGAAGATGCAACCTCCTCATCAGAGTGAGGGAAAGCAAAGACTTACGCTCAGGAGTTTGTCCTTTTCTCTCCTTAGCCTCGGCAGATACTACTCGAAGCAAGAGAGAAGAGCCCTAGAGTGCCTCCCGCACCTAGAGCTACAACGTTCAGCTTTACCTCTTGGCCTTGAAGGAAGGCAGAAATAATTTTTCCTGCAGGCAACAGCAAATGCAATTGTGTAATTCTGGTTGCTCATACTTACAGGGGCATCCAGAATCTCCGTTCTGGGCCCCAGTGGCCGAGGTGCTGTAGAAGTCTAAAAAATTTACAACCTGAGCTTTCTTAGGAGAGGCGGAGTGTTGTAAACGAAGAGGTACCATATATGCAGTCATAATACATTGACTGTAATCTTTTCAGCATATAAATTCTCTTTATGCTGAGTTGCTCATTCCAGGGAAAGACACCTCTGAAGACACCTTTATTTTTACTCTGTCAAGCAATAATAACAACAATAAAAATGCCATTGAGACCTATTTGCCATTCTGCAATCCATCTGGGAACACCTTTCCTGAAAACACCTTTCCTGAACACACCTTAATGTTTTTCTGGCAAGGGAAAGCATTTTATAAAGAACTAGGAATCACATTTATCTGGAGTATATTTGCGAGTAAAAAAAATCTTTCCCATTTCAGGACTCAAACCCACCAGTTCTTAGGTTAAAAAGCAACCGAGGCTGTTGTGATATAACTGAAATTATCTTCTGGGAAAAGCAGGTGCTGCAAACATGAGAATTGATTTTTCTAGCTTGATTAATTGATCCTAGAAGGGAGGAAAGATAATTGACATATGTGTAGGATAAGAATATTTAAAAATATTTCTCTACTGCCAGTATCATTTTGATGCTGAGTTCTGTGATAAACTGGAAATTTTCCAGCAGGTTTAGGTAATTTCTAAAGAGGAAGCTTTATTGAATCAAACATGACAAAGGTTAATTCAATCAGTTTAATGTTCTCTCTCTTACTTATTTTTATTACACTTCCTGTAGTGGTTTTTGAATTTTCAGTGTGCGACAGTAGTAGGGGAAGTAACATTGCCTTTTAGGTAGCCTCCTTTATTTCTCTCAAACACCGTGCCTGTGCCCTAGCTCGGAGCAGGTGAGACTTTGTATTTAATTACAGTGTGAGATAGCTGACTCTTGTGGGTCAAAATGTTTCAGCCAACTGGTGTGTTGCCTTTGGAGCAGTATGATTCATCGTAAGCTGCTCACTAAATTCAGTGGTGTAGGTTTTGCGTTACGCTTTCGCATATTATATACCCTTGGTGTAGTACCAAGATTAGATTCTGGTTTAGAGATACCAGTATCTTGTGGTTGTTAGCTGGATGCTCTATTTCCATTTGGTAGCTGGCAGAACAACTTTTCTCTCTTACCTTCCTTTGGCAGCTTGGAGAGGATAAGGATCGTAGGACCATCTTCTTGGCTACTTCTTGGCTGTGTGACTTCCATTTCCGTCTGCTCCGTTGGAATGAGTGCGTTTGTCCACTGGTGAAAGGAGAGCAAGCGCAGGGCTAGTCATTGTGATTCCTCTGTGTAATTCAGCCATGCGAAAGTCATCCTGATTAGTGGAAATCCTTTCTTATCCTTTTAGTTAGTTCCTACTACGGCTTATTTACAAAGACAGAAGCAGCTTTATGACCTCATTGGGCATATAGTGAGGTCTTTGTTACATGTCAAGAATTTCATTAATTAAAAGGGGTTTTGCTGTTGGGATTTTTTTGTGGTGAGAAGAATACAGTCAAACCTGACACTTCTAGGTTATTCATACAAATCTGCCTGAAGCTGAAAGACACGGAGAGTTGTGGCAACAGGATCACTGAGAGTTCACCTATGTGAAATGGTAGAATTTAGGGAGGAAGTTTGTGTTACTGCACTCATCACTTTCAGTAGTGTGGTTACATATTTACTATCATCTCAGTCAGGTTCATTTGGGAAAAGATTAGGACTGGGCTTCCCCTTTAGGATACATCGACACTGCAGAGTTAATTGGGACACTCATCCATTATAATTTCTTTTTCTCTTTCCCACCACACATAAATAACTGTAATCTGAATAATAAGGTGCTCCAGCTCCGTATCAGCCAATGTACCTGAGATTTTTGATATTATCGTCACAGTGCTAGCATAGCACTTTAAAAAGAAAGCTTGTCCTGCTGCTGTCGCCCATGTCTAGTACATGTGTTGTGACAAGCGACTTCAGTCTTCAGGGATACTGGTCAGCCATCTTTCACTTGCCCTGCATTTCTTTTCCTACTTATTTGTTAAAGAAGCCATATGACTTCCTTTATCTGAAAACATATTCTAAAATTTAGAGGTTTCATTGATAAGAAATGTTTCTTGGTTGCCAGTTAACATTTCTCATATACATTTTTATCTCATCAATATCTCATATAAGTCTCTGGTTCAGCTTTCTTTTTCACTGTCTTCTTGGTGCTTATGCCTTTCATTTGATTTTACAAACAGTTATAATATCCTTCAGTCCTTGGGTTAGCCAAGCTATACAGAATTATTTATTTTACATTTTTCCTCATAAAACAGCCTCTCTAGACCTGTAATCATTTTTTCTTCCTTGTTTTTGCTGCTCCTCTGGTTTTGTTGGCATCTTCTTGGTATTGTGGTGCCCAGCATAATATGGAGTCACTTTGCTGTCTGAGCTCGTAGAGTATTCTAAAGTGTCTGTTATAGTCTCCACCCTGTTATATAAGACAAGAATGACAAATCAGGTTGAATTTGCTGCAGTCCAAGATGCATATACAATCTAGTACCCATCCACATTGCATTTAGATTTGGAAAGAATTCACGCAACAATTTAAAATCTTCTAAAAAATATTTTGTATGCCTGCAGCATATTTTGGTTAAAAACATTCTGAAGCATTTTATAGCCAACATCCATTATATAGGAACTCCTTCGTTTTCCTCTAAGGCAAAGCTCAGTGCTGGTCTCACCGATGTTTAGAGGCAGGGTAAGAATCCTTACAATGGCAGTATTTTCTTTGGTGTTTTCCCTGTAAGTTATGACATAAGTGTATGTTTCTTCCTCCCACTCCTGCTGTCAAACTTGTCCCTTCTCACAAGGTCTTTTGTCCTCTTTTGTCTTACTTCTGAAAAAGGAAGAAATATCATATTGCTATCCTTCTTAGCTGAAATGACATGCCTTAGGTGCTCCGTATAACCATAAACCATACAATACTGTGATTCAGTATTCTAGAAACCCTGTACCAAAACTTTTGGAGAGAGTAGGAGTAAACATGAGTTTTAATTAATGTAACACAATTGGGAATTATTAGGAAGATGAAATGTCAATACCCACATTAGAAGTTGTCCAGAATTTTAGGACAAACCTCTCCTGGCAAAAGTACCACTAAACCTTTCATGTTGGTGAGTACAACTTGTAGCTTTTTCAAAAGATTGAAATTTACTACATTTACATAGTAAAGAATGCAGCACCTATTAAATTTAGTCTGCCAAGGATGTTGTGATGTTGAGAGCTTTTGTGTGTTGGAGAGGAGAATGGGCAAATTCATGGAAGAGAGATCCATTGAAGGTTACCAAACTCATACAGGCCACATCCAGCTTGTGAAGTTCCTGAGCTAAAGTGGTTGGGATTTGGGATAGGATTAGAGGAAAGTGTCGTAATGTGATTGCCTTGTGCTTACATTCCTCTAAAGGCTTTTGTCTATGTCCACTGTTGGGGACATGGTACTGGAATAGAGGACTAGAGGAAACTTATTTTGATCTGGTATGGCCATTCTGAACTTATTTTCTTCAGTGTAGTTCGTAATACCACACACGTGTGAAAAGTGGAAGGATCAGGTGGACAGAATTTATATGAAAAATAAATCAGTTAAAAGAATGACTCACAGTACTCACAGAAAAAAATCTTTTTCATCGCTAATATAAACCAGGAAACTTCAGTCCATGTTTACTGTGACTCTTTGTTTATATGCTGCTCTTGAGTTCATATATGCCCTCTTTAGGCTGCATATGAGCATATTTGTTCAGGTGTATGTGTATTTTACACTACTACCCCGTGACTGAAAGTGTCAGTTTTTTTGTATATACTAATTACCATTTCCTTCTGCCAGATGGAATATATCAGACTGATTCAGGCTTTTTAGGTTCCATTACGTCCTCATAGTCCATGCAAGGGACTATTCTTTGGTTTGCCTGAGAGAAGTCTATTCCTAGGATCAAAGCCTGGTGGTTCCATTTTTACATACGACTCCTCTGATAATTGGCTCAAAAGCTGGAAATAGCAAATGGCTACAAGAGATATCCCGGAGGCTAGAAGTAGGTCAGTAATAGTCCATGCTACCAGTGGGCTTTGGGGACTCTCCAGCTTGTATTGCAAATGGTGTGGAAAAGAAAGTGAGATGTCTTGAACAGTATCACCCAAAGGAGATACTACAAATGAGAAACAGCAATAGGTGTTTCTGTGTAAACCCTGGTGAGAGTTAGGCTCAGATTACCAAACGCAAAAAAAGCTAGCGCTGAAAGAGTAGGTCTGTGATCATAACACCTCCTAGCAACTCTCAAATGGATACTTACAGCAGGAAAAAAAGCTGTTAGTCCCAGTGGGAAACCCTGACCCAAGGTTAAAAGAATGGAAGCGGTTGGTTTTCTTTACAACAGACACTTGTGGGTATCAGACATTTGTCATAATTGACACTCTGGTGTTGTTCACACTGGGATGGATAAGCTCATGTAATTATTACCACAGGGGTTATATTCCAGGAAATCTAGCACAGCAGAAAGATGGCTTCATTACTTATTCCCATTTATACTAGACTGCTGGTAGGAGTGCAGTCAAAGCATTTAGATCAGGGTAAACAGCTTTTGGGGAAATTTGACTTCAGTTTTAGCAGCTGGAATCCTGTGGTAACCCAAATTTTCGTAGTTATTCTTTAATGAATCTGGGTTGGTCAGTTTTATTTTTTTTCCTTATGCTCTTATAATTTGTTACAGAACTGTTAGTGCACATGTGAGACAGATTTAAAAGACAGAGGTTTGTATAGGAGTCATATGTTTCTGGGTAAACAGCGAGTGGGAAGAATTTTATAGCAGTGATGCTCAAATGGCAAGTTAGGGCTTTTCCTGCCAACCTCCCCAGTAGAAAGTGCTGGCTAAGAAAGTCTATAGCTAGCAGCAGAAAAGGAGCAGGGTTATGTCAGCTGTTTGTTTATTGTCAATATTTCATTAGAAAACAATTCTTCCACTTACAGGATTGCTAAAGGAGATGTCTTCTCAGATTTAGGTCATGATTTGAATCCAGCCAAGGAGAATATCAGTAAATAAAAGTCATTAGTCTGTAGTACTGTTTCAGTCATCCTGATGAAATGAACTGAACAGCCCCAGTCCAGTTGTTAATAGACAAATACACACAAAACAAACTTATTGGCACTAAAAGAATATCTCCATGGAATTCACAGCCTCAATCAGACCCAACCACTAAACTCTCCTGTACTTTCTCTTCTTTATCTCTTCAGGTTGCCTAAAGGGAGGACTGCAGTAAGGAAATCTCTACTTTTGTTACCTGTGCTAAACTTCTTCAGAGGATGGATGGACATCCAAGTGTTAGGTTGTCCAGCAGCATTCACTTCTGCTGCATCTGGGATTCCCTCAGGTAAATGTCAGATTGAAAGTTTATCTTTTGTAACATCCTTATCCTCTGTCTTCTGGAGCGAATTTTATTGAAGAAGGACTCACTGGCATGTTCCTAAGGGAAGTATATCTTCCCTGCCATTACCAGTGTACCACAACTTCTTCTTACAATTCCCTTTTAGATATTCCTTCTGATAATAATTTTATCACCTTGTTCATAATCTTATGTATGGGGATTTCTTTCTTTTCTAGGCAATGTGAAAAAGTTTATTCCCACTATTTACAACATTATTTGCAAAAAAAGAAATAGTTTTATTGGACTAACCCATTTTATAGAAACTTACATTACGTTCTTTTGTATTCTGCACATCTGAATTGATGCTCATTATGGGCATACTTTTTTTTTCTTCAATGTTTGTATTGTTTCTCCTTCCTAAAAAGGTTCATGGTGGTGACCTTGTGCATAAATCACCTTATTGCAGGGCCTTTTTGCACCCCTCCTTTCAAAACTTTGTGAATATTCCTTGTGTAGGTAAAAGAAAAGTTCTAATCTAGAAGTGGGGTATCAACGCAGCATGTGGTACAGATCTGATTGATATGCAACAGCACTTTTAGCTCACGCTGTGGTATTTTGACAGTTATTTGTAAGAGGCAGTAGCTCCCAGGCCCTTTGAATTTTGATCTCAGTGGGACACAGAAGCTGCTGTCTTGAAGAAGAATGAGGTATTTCAGTAAATTTATCATTAATATCTTGCTTTTGGATGAAGCAGAGACTCGCAAGACACAAGTGATGTGCTGGCTGGCAGCATTTTGCCTCTTTGAAACGTATCATCTCTGTTATTTTTCTGCACTTCTGTTGACATTTCTACCCTCTAATTTGGGAAATTAAAAACAAGTAGCAGGGCATACTAAAAACCTTGTTGATCTCAGAGGCTTTTAGTGTACCTTCATGTCTTCCATTACTATGACTGTCTTGGGATTTATTTTTCCAGCAACGCTTTCTCCTGTTAAAGGGCAGACAACTGAAACACCGACAAATCCACTCTTTGCATGAGACCACACAACATAGTGGCACAAGAAGTTGCATGTTGCATCCTGTCCTGGGATAATAACTTCCAAAACGGACTTTTTTTCTTTTTTTGCTCTAGATCTTGATTGTGAGAAGTATAGCTTGTGATAGCAGTCTCACTTGGGTGGAGCAAAGCGATCATCCCTTTCACAGAGAGGATCTGTTTGTTACTGGACCTCTTCTTTGCTACCAGGTTCACCCTGTGTATTGCACAGAATGTTGTCTCTTTTCAGTTGGGCTTATCTTACCTTTTCTTAATAGAGTTAGATTTTTTCTAATTATTAATATTATTCATAAGCTTGTTTGTTATAATAATGCTTAAAGCTGTAATCACAAGAGGCAGGGGAAGGAGGGTGCCTCTTCATTCTCCCAGGAGAGGGAAAGTTTGCTAATGCCCTGTGAGGGAATGACAGATGATTTCTCTCTCAGGTTACACACGCTCTAAATCCTCTTCACCGTTTCTCTCCAGCAATGAGGAGACAGATGCTACTGTAACAGCACAGAACTTGTGCGAATCCCTTACAAGGACCCTTTATTACTGCTATGAGCAAAAACAAGTGACTTGCTTTGCCTTTCATCCTATTTTTAGAGAGGTTTACATTTCTGAAGGACGTATTTGATTCCCTTACATGGCTTTGGCTAGTTTTCTGTTGTTGACTTTTTTTTCCCTTTTCTTCTGGTGTGATATGGGAGGATGAAGGTGGGAGAAAGCAAGCGTCTGTTTCTCTGAGCTGTTGTGTTGGAATTTGTTAACCTGACATTTTGCGTGCTGTGATGTGCCCAATTCCCTTTCTAGCTGTTTCTAGTAGCCATGGGGATACAGACAGCAGAAATCACACTTCTCACACACACTTTCTCTCCTGAAAAAAAGCTGGTGAAAATGATAGACAAATGATTTTGGAAACAAATCTTTGATGTGTCCTCAGAGTAAAAGCTATGAAGTCTTTGGAAAGGAAGTTTGTTTTTATTTCACCAGTTTACTGTAACCTGGTTTGCAAGAATTGCTTTTACATCCAGAGAGCTGTAGCCTCAACTCAGTTGTCTTTTTAGGACCTGAGCCATCTTCCACAGTTGTCATTGGGACGCCTCCTGGTGTTTTTAATGGAGATTTCACCAGGCCCCTCTTCTAGAGCTTTTTACAGAAATTGCGAAGAGATAGGGATCAATTAGTACCACTGAATAATTAATTTGTAGAGAGAAGGCCAATCTGTTAGGAATTTGATTGACACCATCAATCTATGTGGGTACTGATCTCTTGTTAGATATCAGTGACTTCTGAAAACTACTGATGGTTTAGATTGCAATTACTGGCCCACGGGTAAAAATATCCACATCTTACGCCATTTCTTCTCAAGCATCCATATTTTTTCTATGTGCTTCTTTCTTTTTAAGAAAGAGTACACACTGGACTGTCCCTTTTTATGTTTTGTTTTGTGTGGGGTTTGGGTTTTTTTGGGTTATTTTTTTTTTGTGCGTGTAAGGATACATAATTGTTCCTCTTCTGACATAGAAGTACCATAGAAGTTCACAGTTCTGGAATAAGAAGGAATTATCATATATTGTCATAAAAACTAACCAACTATTGATGTTGACATGCAAATTATTTAAGACACTGTGTATTTTACTACTCACTAAGAGCAGGACTGAGAGCAGGAGGGATACCTGTTCTGATAATTACTTATGAGTGTGAGTGAGAGAAGCAAACAAGGGAATGACTGATGGTGTGAGGACAAAGACCTGGGAAGAGATATATATACACACACACACACATATATGTGTGTGTGTGTGAGAGAGAGATATGTAGATAAATACTTTTTCACCACGTGTGTCATTTGGAACAGATGTCTTAAGCCTGCATGCAGCCTTAACCTAAGTGTGTGTCTACACATACCTCCTCCATATATAATATACAAACTTGTAGAGGAAAGTATGTACCTGTGTGCAAATTTATGCACATGTATGCATGCGCACACCTGATATGGAGTTTAATGACAAGTTGTTTCAGTGGTTGAGTTCTTGCTCTTATAAAATCAGGGAAGTTGTGGTGATCTTAAAAAATGCGTGGAAGCTTTGAGAAACCTCTAGAGAAAAGCATGGTTCTCCTACCTCTTGGTAAGCGGAACATTTGGAGCTTTCTGCTCCACCTCCCCTACCAGAAGTGCATCTGATACACTGTACAGGGATTTCAAAGTTTAATTTAGCTTAACTCTTGGCTGCAATCAACTGCTGATAAATTTAGTTGGGGGATTAGGGAACCTTAAAGACTAATAGCTCCTTAAAAGGAGCCTGAAGATGAGACAGCAAAACAAAAACATCTGCTAAAGTCTCCCTTAGAATGGTAGCACACCATACAGTCATAGTTTAGAGAAATAAATAGGTTGTTTTTGGGTGAGAAGGGATTTTTGTAGATATACACACTTGGAGAAAGAAAACCCAATGTGTAAGTATTTAAGAGAGATGTTCCCTTTACAAAGTGAAGGAAAGGATATCCTGATTGGAATCAATAGCATATAGCAAACACCCTTCTCCTGTAGTTCTAGATAGTTTGCTAGCCCATAAAAATAGCTATTGTTAACTCCTTTTCCCATTACATCTTTTTAATGGACTGTCATGTTTAGATGAAGTCTTCGCACTTCTGTGGCAGCGTTAATTTGAGTGTGAATTGGCTACCGCATCTTCTTAACACTGTCTGTGGATAGTAAAGCAGATGTGGTGACCAGTACTTCATATGTGCAGTCAAAAATGGAGACTCAAACCAAATCAATACAAGAAAACTCAGTCAGATATTTATTTGGAGAATAGATCTATTAGAAATTACTAGAAGTTTCTTTTCCTAGATGCTTCTTTCTCACTTGTTTTTATACTGCATCAAATTTTGTAGATCCAACTGTAACTCGGGCCTTTCATAAGTATTGTACTTATATGTCTCGTAGCGAGAAACAATCCTTGTGCCAAAGACACTGTGATCTTGCACAGCCTTCTGCTTTATGCTTAACTTTTAAACTATGAATAGTCCCTCTGAATCCAGATCTGGAGGCTAAATGAGAATCCAGCAACTATTTCATGCCTTTTTTTCCCTTGCCTTCTTTACGCCGCCTTCTGCTATCCCACAGTTACATTTTTAGTTTTTCTATTGCCCAAGGGCCCAAGAAAGGACTTAGGTGAAAAAAGGTTAAAAAGAAAAAAGTAGTTTTAATAATTATTATTCAAATTAAGATGGAGTAATCATTTGATAAAATTTAAATCTGCTTAAAAAGAAAGGTCCTTTCACACAGTGTTTAATTATCTTGTGGGTTTAGCAGCTGGATGGCTATTATTTCAGCAAAGAGCTGATTGAGATTTGAAGAAGGATTATATGTAAAAGTAGAGTATCTGCTGTTAGCCTAGCTAAATCTGGTAGACTTTGAAAGCATAAGACAATCATCAGTAGGAGTAAGAATGTGAACTATATTGCCAAGGCAAGCGTGTTTGGTATTCAAATTTTTTTTTCTGCAACATATGGAATAAAGCACTATTGGAAAGAAAGTATTCAGAGTAGGAATACAGGTCAGCTCTGATGAATCAAAATATGGATTCAAGAGTGAGAGAAACTAACAATTTTTCTAGTATAAAAGTTTCCGATGTTCATAAACTCTTTGTGTATTTGCATCATGACATAGGTGGACTGGTAAGCATTATATCTGGCATTCAAATATACGTGAACAGCGACTTTTCTGTAACTGAGAGCAAAATTACACTGAATTTTCAAATTATATCTCTGAAATACCAGTTGGATTTATGTAGTTACGTGGTGAAAGTGTTATCTTCTGTGATTCTTGTTCTCTGAACCAGATATGTTTGTAAAACTCTGCAGCCTTTCTGATTGTTCACTAGTTAATGGTCTTAAGAGTCCAATTTCGAGTTCTGTAAATTTTTCTTCATCCTTTTTTTCACTGTGCCAGACATATAGCCAGGCATGCTAAGTTTTTATAACCATTTTATTTCTTCCAGTAAGACTCTTGGTGTCTAACAGCAACAGCACTAACAAGAATAAAGAGACTGAGGGTAATGGGAGCCAAGCTACTAAGGCAAAAGAAAACCTAAAGAACTATATTTATTGCTAATAAAATTAGTGCAGGTCTAGTGCTTGTGTGGTGCACAAGTTCAGCCTCTCTATTAATTTTCATGGTAGCCATAGTCCCCTCCTTCCCCCATTTCAAGCACTGAACGCTTGATGTGTCAGGCAACATTTGAGGAAGGCTGCTTTAAGGTACTTTAGGCATCAAACTCTCTTGTTTATTTTACAAGAATCATTAATGCAGACCAGGCTTTCCCTGGGATCACTGGGTCAGTTTATGGGTTTCTTGGTCACTCCAAAGCTTCCCCACACACTTGATGATAGACCTATTGACAAGAGAGAGCTGACACAGTAGGAGCAGGCCCAAAGCCAAATAATTAGCACCTCTTTAGGGGAGGTGCCTTGAAGAATTCTTTTCCTATTCAGGATCAGAGATTTAGGACTAGAAGAATAAAGAGTGAGATAGGGATCAAAAAAGGTGACGTGGAGAGGAATGTAGGTTGAGGAGGAAGATGGGCTTGGAGAGGGATGAGTGTCACAAGGGGAAAATGGTGAGGAGGGAAAAGTTGGTGGTGAAAGTGAAAAGAATTTGCAGATACATGAGGTAGGTAGTATAAGCAAGGCACAGAGGTCAGTTGATTGCTTCTTACTGGCAATCCAGTTGGAGAATATCCATCAATATGTTTTGCTATGAAGTTATTAAAGGTAATGTTTTTAGAAGTCTTGTTTTTAGAAGAACTTGTGTTTCCTCCCATTCCTTTTTTTTTCTTTTTATACAGGAAATTTAATTTTATAGCACTGTACCGTACGCTGTCTGAAATGTTCACAGTTGCCAAATGCATGTGAGATTTTAATTTAGGTCAAGCAGATTGTCTTGGATAAGGTGACCAGTAACTCCGATGGAGACTTTGATTAGCTGAAGATAGCATCTGGTATCTGAACATAGGATAAATAAGATTAGAAGGGCCCACTGGATGTTATCTATGCAATGCCTTGCTCAGAGCTGGGCTAATATAAAAGATAGATCAAGCTTGCCGAGTCAAAGTTTGCAAATCTCCTCGGATGGAGATCGCATAGCCTTCCTGGGCCCTTGTTCCAGTGTCATGCTGAATTATTTTTTCTTATGTCCAATGAGACTTTTCCCTTGTTGCAACTTGTGATCCTTGTCTCCTCTCCTTTCATTGTGCACCTAGAAGAAGAGTCTAGCTATGTCTCCTCTTTAATCCCACTTTGTTTAGTTGGATTAGCAATTATATCTCTCTCCCAGTCTTCTCTAAGATAAACAAACCCATTTACTTCAGCCTTTCCTCGTATATCATATTCTCCAGCCTTATTGGTCCTCTGTTGAACTCTATCCAGGTTGTCAATATTTCTCTTGTTTTGGGGGCTCCAAAACTAGTGGTAGTATTCCAGATACACCCTTATAAGCATTTAGTAGAGAAGAAAAATAATTTCTCTTGACTGGCTACTGTTTTGCTAATGCAAAAAAAAAAAAGTAGTGCATATATAGAGAGAAATAAAGGAGATAGATAAACAATGAAGATATATGAAAGAAGAGGAAAAAGCAAGAAAAGAGCAAAGAGTGGTCAGCAAAATTGCAAGTATCGTGGATCTGAAAGTGTAGTTGTGCTAGGCAGCCATGCTATCAGGCAGTGGAAAAAAGGCTCTGATCTATTAGCTTTTATAATGGAGAGGTCTTGACAAGGAATATTGCCACCTCAGGACACCTGCAGATTTTTAGGTGCCAACAGAGTATATCCCAGACAATGCCCAGGAGGGCAAGGGCAAGATTCTTACTCGTCAGTTTTCCCTTCCTCTCTCCTAATGTAAATCATCTTGGCTTATCTAAGAGATATAATTTATGGCCAGCCTGCTGGCTGGTCAGCTTCACGTCTCTCATAAATTAGACAGCCAGACACATGTGGGTCAAGTTTGGAAATGCAATGCATATCTTTAGAGGAGGGATGGATTCTTCCCAATCCTTCTTTACATCTGATTGTTTCCACCCATCCCTATTTTTTCCTTTTATGTTCCTCTTTTTGTCAACTGTGCATTGTCCCTATTTTTCCTCTCATTCTCTTCTTTTTCTCCAGTTGAGCATGTTGATGGCTGTACCAGATCAGCAGATGAACTTATCTGACTTTTATGCCTAATCTTTTGTTTACCCCACACCCCAGATACGGAATAAAGGACTGTGTTCCTCTTCCCAGTCTTTCCTCCCTTGTTCTCTCTACATAGGCACATATTTCATGATGAGAAGAACTGCAAAGAAAGGTCTTTGGATGTCAAAGGTCATGATGTTCTGTTGCAGTGGAACAGCAGTAAAAGTCCCAGCTCTTCTCAAATTCTCAAGAAAGACTTTATTTAGTCTCAGATAGGTCTCTGGGCTATAATAGCCCTTGCTGTACAGCAGGGCCTGAGATCCATTATTTTTAAGACCAGATCTGTACTTAATTCTGCTGGTCAACATAATTATAAGAGAAGAAGCATTAGTGAGGAGGATGCTGTACCATCCAAAGAAGTCTTTAGGTAGTGCAGTTTATTTTGTTCTGGCATAAAGTGTTTGAAGTAGGAGAAGATACTGATATAATTCTGTTACCAAAGTTGTTCTTTCTTTTTAACCTGTAGTTCCCTCACTGTCTATTGGTTGATACAGTCAAGAGAAAGAAAAGTTGGGGTTGGGAGAAGACAGTGCTATGGGGTGTTCTCCTTCTGGCATTATCAGCACCAGGGTAGAAGTAAGTAGTATCGAAAATGGGTCTAATTCAATACTTTCTCTACTGTGGAAAGTGATGATTCCACTAAAAGGCTTCAGCAAAAATTGGTCCAGTTAGCTGGAAGCAAAGAGGGGTGTCTGGCACAAAGTCTTTTCTAGTCAGTTAATGGGGATACATCCAGTTCAATCCCCTTTTGAGTATGATCAGGCCAGGTTTTGAAGGTTACTTGTCCATTCTCATTTTAGCGGAATATATTACAGTGCAGACTATCTCTGTGAGATGCAGAGATGTTAATCAAGGTGGGGAAAAAGAGACATCAGTTTCTCTTTAAATCATTGATTATAATGTTGCAGAAATCACTTCTTATTCTCTTCTCAGGGTAGTATTAAAAGAGCCTTGTGGCCAACAGCCAGGTTTAGTATTAGAGCAGCCAGATTGAATCTAATACAGCAAAAAAAAAGGGGAGAAGTGAGCACCTTAAGTTGACTGAGTCTTTGTAATAGCTGGCAAATCCACTGGACCGGTCTGTTGACAAACAGGACAGGGAAAGCTGGAGATAGATCCCTGGTAGATGTGAGAGCCAAAAATCAGCCAAACATCTTGGACAAGTTTGGAAGCTCGTTTCTTGTTTCTTGTTTGGCTCATTTCCTTCTCCCTTCCCCCATTTCTCTGCAGCAGCAGCAGTGTTGAAGGGTGTGTACCCTGTCTGGCAGGCTGTTGGAGGAGTCTCTGGCCTCAAATTACACAGCATGAGAACTCTGTGCATAAAATTAGCAGCAGAGTTCTGTGTATTAGGCGCCAGGGAAAAATGTCACATTCAGCAGAACTCGGAGGCGAGAGGTGGAACAGAAAGAACTGGAACGGGACATCAATCCCCCTCTACCTTTCACTGTTTTGCCGCAGACATATCTGAGAGTGTCATAACCAGCTGGCTTGGAGCAAAGATTATTCGGGTAGTAAATAGATTTTATTGTATGTCTTAGTAACAGGGATGTTGATTTTTGTTCCTTTCCCCCCCCCCTTCACTTGCTCTTTTTCCTTTATTCTGAAAATTTCTTACTTTTTGTCCTTTCACAAGGAAATCGCTTCTCACTCATGAAGAAGTGCTATTGACATACAATTTTCTGCCTTCCTTTCCGCCTTCCTGTGGTCTGATTCCTGGTGAGAAACCCACTGTAATGGCACTACATTCAGATTGTGCAAGAGCTTGTACAAGTTGTTTGTAGTGAAATCTGGAAAACTAAATAAAGTGCTGGCAAACAGGGCAAAGGCACTAAAGCGGAGAGAAGCAGCTGTTCAAGGACTGGATTCTTTAGATACTATCTCAGTAGCAGCTATCTCATTCAGAAAAACTATTACAGAAAAGGTCATGGTTTGAGGGTGTGTTTTGGCTCCTTCCTTACATCATAAAAGCGGTAAAACCCTTGCCACACCACTGTTAGATTACCCTGAAGCATATGCTTGAGAGAGGCTGCATTAGCATCTGTATGTGGAGGTGGATTGCCAAGACACATAAATGTACACTTGCCTGAATTTTTGGGGATGTACATGTACACACATACATTCACTGTGTTGTCAGAGTGCTTTCGTAAGACAAAGTTATCAGGCAGCAGTGCTGGTTTAATGTATTCCTCCCCATTTGTTCTCCATATTGATGTCTGTGCTGTGAGCTTGGCTGGGAAATTGATCCGTGGCTTGAAAAAACGTTTTTACAGCTGGTTTAGTTAGCTGATGTATTTTACAGCACAGCCTCAGATGTGCCATCCTGTGGGGCAGGAAAAAGCAAGAGTATGTGAGGACAGGGAATTTCCTAAGCTAATTCCATCACCATATACTCATTTCTTGAAATCACAACTCAAAGTCCCCCATTACCTTTGTTTGGCTCAGATTACTGAAGCAATCTGCAAGCAGGATGATGTATTCCCAGGTTAGATGGATAGCGCTCTGGGGCAGAAAGCTATTCTTCATTTAGTTTCCTTGTTCTTTTCCATAGTAGGGCAGGCCCATTGGCTACTGCTGTTTAACATATGTGATAGTTTAGCAACTACATTCTTTTCTAAGGGTTTGGGAATCAGTTCTAAGGCCTGGCATCAGAGCATTACTGGCGCATTTTTAAAGAGCTACATTTTTATATTGTTTTCAATTTGCACTGTAGGTGATTTTGAGTGCAGGTGGGTTGCTACGGATGACGACTGTAGTTTCTCACTTTTCACCTGACTTTCCCAAAGAATTATACTTCTATTGAGCCTTTTTCCTCCTCACCCTCCCCCCATGAGAAAAGTATTACTGTCAGCCCCATTTTACAGATGGCAAAGCTGAGGCATAAGGAATGACATAGCAAGCCAGTGGCTGAACGAAATGCAGTTAATTGAGAGGTCTCTTATTTAGACCCGGCTTCACATAACAAGGCAGCCTTCTGCCTCTTGAGGTATGGGAGACACAAACTGCAGCCTTCCACACTTCAAATGGACAGACTGACAGCTGGCTTGGGATCAGATTGCTTATTGGTACGGTAATTGGTGGGCTCATTCCACAGTTTATCTTCCAAGGAATAAAGGCTGAAGTAATAAAAGGCCAGTAGGTGAGGCAGCAGGTGAGACAGGCTATAAGTATACGCTGTGAGGAATACTGACAGAACAGAACTTTGAAAATTACAGGATCTTGATACTTATTGGCTCTATATTCGCCTCTTGCCTGCCTATCCTAATCTCTAGCCCCCTTGCCCTCTAGTTTTATAAGGGAATATTGTCCCAATTTATGAACTGTTAGAAAATGAGCCATAAACTCTCTATAATGAGAAGACTGGATATGTCTGCACCAGAATACTGTGCTTCTTTAGGTGTAGTTTAAGTAGTACAACTCCCCTAGGGTAAAGACAATTATACCAGTGTAAAAGTGCATATCCAAATATAGCTGAGTCCCAAATGGGAAGGTACCTTTATACCAGTAATAACTAGGTCCACAGTAAGGCACAGATTTATTTCCTTAACTTTAGGAACGTGAGGTGACAAAATCAGGAATATAGTTACTTTATAATTCATGTATATTCCAAGGAGACAGATAAAACCTTCAGAGGGGGAGTTGGCCCACTTAAGTTCTGATCTACTGGCCAGTGGTGCCTGTCTCTCTTCACTGTCTGTTCAGAGAAGTTCCACTTAACTAAAGGCACTTACCTAAAGTTTCTAAATTAAGTAAAAGGAATTTGGTCACAAGATTTCATCCAATGGATGGGGAAATTAAACTATTAGGAACAGCGTAGGATGTTTTGAATGCAGCACAGCACAAATTTTAGCAAATCCCAACCCTATTTTGAGATTTGGGAAAGTTCATTGAATTTTTTTTTTGAGTAATTTTGACAGGTCTTTTGAACTTGTGAAACAGATGAAGCAGGATTTTCTTTGTCTTGAGTAGCAATAACTCCGACAGATTTTTGACTCTCAAGATCTCAAGCTCTGCCCTATTTCTTCCCTATTTGTCTCTTTTATTCTGGAAGTGACATGCTATCTGGATGAAGAAATGCTCTGTTGCTGTTTCTGAGCTTCCATTTTTCTCCCTTAGCCCAGTCTTGGGCATCAATATCCATCTGAGCTCTGATGGATAGAGAAGAGCAAAAGATAAGAACAGATAAGAACAAAAAGCCCCATTGCTCATCAAGGAGAAGTTACTACTGTTCTGGTAAGACTTCCTCTAACTCTTCCAATCTTACGTGATTCTACTATTTCAGAGAGAAATCCTGTATTTTTAAAAAAGATTTTTAAAGGAAGCAGGTTTATTGTAAAGGAAGAATTGTTTTCCACAGAGAGGAAGATAATAATACTGCTTGTGATATTGGTCTGCATAAGAAAAGCTGGCAAGGTCTGGCTATGGCATCATGAACTAACAAAACCCAGAATGATACTGTTGAATGCATATTTCCAAAATAGCTGATAATGACTAAAGAAAAACCTCACTTTTTGGGGTATTTTTTTCCTGCAATACTTATTCCTTGTTTTGCTCAAGCAATTAAGGTGCAAAAGCCAAGATTCAGTTATAGGATTTAGTGTGATGTTCCAAGAAAAATGTCATTAAAAAAAAGGACTGCTGTTTCTTTAATATTTGGTTCTGTAAAGCACTTTCATGCTGAGTAGTAATTTATTCTAGAAATGACACCATCAAATTCACTGTCAGGAACAGTGGTAGATGCTGATCTTTAAATTTCTTTAGTTCACAATGGATTGTTTAATTGTGTTTATATTAGCAGGGCATGATCACAGTCCCTTTCTGCAAATGCCTACTAGTTACTTTTCACCCTAAAGAAGCAGTCAGGGAAACTGTATCCAGATTTAAACAAAGCAAATTTCCAAAGTTCTCTTTATCTATACTCCTGTGCCTTTTTTCCTCCCAACACAATGTGTGACAGGGAGAATATCTATGCACTAAGCCAATACGTATTGAGTCATTATCTAATGAAGAATATAAAAGCAATCAGCTCAACTTATCTCCTCCTTGGTTTTTTTTTTTTGAAGCTCAGAAAGATAGGACAACTTCAACAACTTTTTTTTTTTTTATGAGTTTGTTTTCAGCTGTCCTGAAAGCATATATTGAAGAAAGAGAGTCTTGTTACTTACCATTGGACCAACTGCCTTCTAAGGATTTTGTAGCACTACCTGCAAAAGAGCACTGAAGATTACAGGGCAGACATGAGTATCTTATCTTATCTTATGTAACTTTTGTCCAAAAATTTTGCAGAGCTGTAATTCATTATTCATGTGCTATTATAATAACGATAAGGAGTTTAAACATGACTGTATTTGAAAATAAATATTGTAAAAGTGTATTAAAGCATTCTGTAAAGCTGATGGTAACCATAAAAGCAAAATCTGTACAAGTATGTAATATGAATGGAAAATGGAATATAGCCCCAAATCACTTCTCCCAAATCAGTGTTGTCAGCTGCAGCTCGGTCTCAAGCAACCACAGAAGGAAAGACACTCAACTGCTAATGATGTGTATGCTATAGTGTCCTGGTTTCGGCTGGGACAGAGTTAATTTTCTTCCTGGTAGCTGGTACAGTGCTGTGTTTTGGATTTAGTATGAGAATAATGTTGATAACACACCGATGTTTTAGTTGTTGCTAAGCAGTGCTTACACCAGTCAAGGACTTTTCAGCTTCCCATGCTCTACCGACTGAGAAGGCTGGAGGGGCACAAGAAGCTGGGAGGGGGCACAGCCAGGACAGCTGACCCAAACTGGCCAAAGGGACATTCCATACCGTGTGACGTCATGCTCAGTACATAAACTGGGGGAAAGCTGGCGGGGGGGGCCGCTGCTCGGGGACTGGCTGGGCATCGGTCAGCGTGTGGTGAGCAATTGCATTGTGCATCACTTGCTTTGTGTATTATTACTATTATTACATTATTATTGTTATTATTATTTTATTTCAATTATTAAACTGTTTTTATCTCAACCCACGAGTTTTTCTCACTTCTACTCTTCCAATTCTCTCCCCCATCCTGCCGGGGGCCAGAGGGGGAGTGAGCGAGCAGCTGTGTGGTGCTCAGTTGCCGACTGAGGTTAAACCACAACATACAGAAACAGATATTCCACATATCCTTTGAAAACAGTAGGTTGAATGAAAGTATCTTGCAAGCCAACTCTGCTATACGTGTTTCTATTTGATGTTCAGCTTCCTTGCAGGGGTTGTTAAAATGTTACTTCCTTTACAGATTAATCTGTGATGAGAGCAGACATCTTTTAAGAATATTATTCTTGTTCACTTTATTCTGTCACTTAACAAATTTCTTCTATGGCTGGTGATTGAACATAACCATGCAGCACTTTTCTACCATTAGATGCACCAGAGGGAAGCCATTATTCTACAGCGTACAGACATGCATAGCCAAAATGATACAATAGCTGCTGCCCTAGTAGACGTGGTATGTAGTGCTGTCATCAGAATTGATTCAGCTGAGTATTTTTGCTATGTTCCTTTGATTTACCTTTTATTAGTGGTTTATGTATCTTCAGTGATTTGGGACTACATTCCCATTTCCCATTAAAATTCCATGCTTGCTCTGGCTGTTTGCTTATAGCTGATACTGTCGGATTTCCAAGGTGCTATGTATCCTTGTACAAGTATTTTCTAACAACATGTGCATTAGACAGAAGGCCACAATTTCACAGCTCACAGGCAGACACGGCCAAAATAGTATAGTAGGTGCTGAACTGCAAAAAGGTATGTAATGGTGTCAGCATATGGTCATGATTCAGTCATCTGAGGATTTTCTTAGTAGTCTCCTTTAATTAATTAATTTGTTAGTATTTCTTGCACCTGGATGCCTGCTTTCTCTTGCACATGGATAAGGGTCGGTCATAGTGCCATAATGGCCATGCCACCTATGGTGTATGGGTGGGTTTTCTCAAAACTGAGAACTGACCATGTCAGCTGATGAAATTGGATACTTTCCTAGTGCAGACGTATCTTTTGACATGGGTACTGTCATTATGGAGTCAATTTTGTAATGGACATTTATTTCATTCATCAATAATAAAGTAATTATTTGAGCAGAGAGAGAGTGTGTGTTTGACTAGACCCAGCCCATTTCCTCAGCCCAAATAGTAGAAATTGCTATTTCTACTGTAGTAGCACAATAGTAGAAATTGAGAGAAAACACCTGGTAGTTGAGGCACTGATTTGGCACAGAAGAACATGGCAAAGCAGTGTTTCAAATCTTAGTCTCTCACAGCCTCAGTGAGCCCTCTAACCAATCAGCTATCCACTCTTCTGAGGTAGAAATCTGCCTTTTCGTCAGAAAAGGAGGTCTTGATTTTGGTTTAGTTCAGAACAAGAAAATATTGCAGAATCAGAAACTTTCTTAGCAGGCTTAGCATTATTCTGTCAGATTAGAATCATAGAATCATTAAGGTTGGGCCAGCCTGTTCCAATGTTTAACCACTCTTTCAGTAAAGAAATTTTTCCTCATGTCCAATCTAAACCTCCCCTGGCACAACTTGAAGCCATTTCCTCTCATCCTATTGCTTGTTACTTGGGAGAAGAGACCGACACCCACCTCGCTACAGCCTCCTTTCAGGTAGTTATGGAGCGCGATAAGGTCTCCCCTCAGCCTCCTCTTCTCCAGACTAAACAGTCCCAGTTCCCTCAGCTGCTCCTCATAAGACTTGTTCTCCAGACCCTTCACCAGCTTCATTGCCCTTCTCTGGACATGCTCCAGCACCTCG
>NW_008825609.1:936134-957609 GCF_000699105.1 Pygoscelis adeliae
TTAACCAGGACTGCTGATAAATGATGGAGAGTGGCTTGGTGATCTCCTCCGCCAGCTCCTTCAGCACTCTCGGGTGGATCCCATCTGGCCCCATAGACTTGTGAGCGTCCAGGTGGTGTAGTAGGTTGTTAACTGCTTCCTCTTGGATTATGGGGGGTTTATCCTGCTCGCCATCCCTGTCTTCCAGCTCAGGGGGCTGAATACCCTGAGGATAACTGGTCTGCCTGTTAAAGACTGAGGCAATGATGGCATTAAGTACCTCAGCCTTTTCCTCATCCTCGGTGACAATGTTCCCCCCCGCATTCAATAAAGGATGGAGATTCTCCTTGGCTCTCTTTGTCATTAATATATGTGTAAAAACATTTTTTGTTGTCTCTAATGACAGCAGCCAGATTGCGTTCTAGCTGGGCTTTTGCCTTTCTCATTTCCTCTCTGCATGACCTAATTAGTATTATTACTGGCTATAATCTCTAGTAGAGAGTAGTGGAATTGAGGAGCTGTTTTCAATTTGTTTTATTCAGCTTACAGCAAAGCAGTTGCATAGACAATTTGTCTGTGAGGTTGTCTCTTGACTTGTTCTTGAAAAGCCATGTCTCCAGGTAAAAAATGAGCAAGTATTTTTGCATTGTGTCATATCCTTTGTCTCTTAAAAGATGTACCTGCATTGTATCTAGATTATCTTCCAAGAGATTTGAAAAGATAAGAATATCCTTTTTATGATTTTCTTGTCAAAACTATGATATGCATCAAATACAGAGTTACCTTACAAGCACCCCTCCAGCCTTTCTCTTTCACTTCTATTAAAGTTTGTGCAGTTCTTGTGCTTTCCACAATCTTTTTGCATGTGTCAGGAGGGCCCCTCTGAATTTGCATGAGTTCATATGTATTGATCTTGTGACTAAGATTTCTGGTAAAGGTGATCTGTTCCTATTTCCTTCTGAACGTCAGGAGAAAGCAAGAGGATTGCAGTTAGAAAACTTGATTATTGTCTCTCTCACTCAAGGCAAAGGGAAGAGAATAATGAGCCTGACTTCAGGTTACATGAGGACTGCACATTTAGCAGGCCTAATCAAGAAAAAGGAATACATGGCGGAGTGCGAAGGTCTGGGGAAATACTTATATCCAACATCACCACTGCTAAGTCTGTGTGGGCAGCACAGAGTAGCAGATCACTCAGAAAATACAGTTCAGAATTTTGTAGCTTCTTCTGGTCCCTTCTGATCAAGAGACACTATATCCCCTCTCAAATTCTATAATGGTGCCTTCAGTTATCCACAGGAAAGAGCTGGGTGAAGAATTTACTTCATTAAAATGCAGTGAAATGCAGTTTACTCTCAAGGCTGATGATTACAGTTGTAAACAGAGTTTTATTTCGAAGGATGCTGGTTGACTTTTGCTCCATTCAGATGAGATTTTTTGTGCTTGACAGCAGAAGGAGGAGAAGGAACCAAATATGTATTGAACATGAAAATGGAAGAGAGTCAAAGACTGAAATGGGGAGGCAAAGATACTACACATGACAGCTTTCGACTAAGGCAGATAAGCTATGCTGCAACTTATCCGCAGTGTTAGGAAATGATGGTTTCCTCATCACTTTCTTCCTTTTATTTTCTTCTTGAAAGATTGTCAACTGATGTTATACAAATGCTATATCACTAACCTTTGTGTACAAGGCAGGGCAGTCAGGATTCTCTTTGGGTGAGCCATTACCCTGTCTTTGTAGGTGGCAAATGTGGATTGTTTTGAGCACACGAAGCTGAAAAGATCTCTGCTCCTTCAAGGACTCATGTCTTACTTGCATGGATCCATCCTTCAAAGTTCATCTCCTAATCTCCTGTGCCTGATACCCTGGTACCCATATGTTTGACAAGGCTGAATTTCCTGATCATACTTTCTGCTTCCACTTGAAAATTTATTCTTTAGCTCCACCTCCTGGCTTTTGGTCCATGGAAGGGAGGATTCTCGGGGAATCACAGAGCCTCAAGAAGGGATCAGAAGTATTCATCCTAGTTTACAAATGTTAGCATAGAGGTGTATATGGGGACATTTTAGCTGGGGCAAAACAGAATTTGTTGAGCCCACTCATACTGGCTTTCCACAGAGGCAGATATTTCGGTGAAGAGGTGGACAATGGAATATGTGGCTCATAGTTTCTGCTTTTTGTTGGGCTTTTGGTTTCTCAACTGTGGCAGTTTCGAGACATGACAGACATCACAAAACAGGCTTTTTTTATGACTGTTTTTTCTCTAGGACTTCCTCAATCTCACGGGGGTGGGGAGGTACAGAAGAAATCGCCTGACACTGAAGCATTAAAAAAAAGCTCTCTGAGGCCTTGCAAAGGAGTCTTGATTCACACAGGGAGAATTGCTTTGACTGTGTTCATCCTATTCAATCAGGAACTGCACAAGAAGTGGAGGAATAGAGCTTAGCCATCTGGATTTAAGAAGCTGAAAACCATGTCTCTTCCCCGTCAGCTGCGAGAAAAGAGGTAACGTGTCTCTCCCTCCTCCCACTTCCCCACAAGCCTCCATGTAACTGCTACGATCTGTTCATTTAATTTGGATGCAAGCTTCTTTGATGATTCTAAAAGGCTTCTTGTTATCATAGCTTCCAAACTATTAGGCTGCTCAGCATGGAGCAGATCATTTCTTAAGTTGGAGTGGACATTTTTTCTTCTTTTCCTGGGGAATATTCACCACCTAGGACAATAGTGGGTCATTGTCCTCTTTATAGCTGCAGTTTCCCTTTTACTGGGGTTTGTGATATGAGTGTTTGTGATATGACATAATTATACCTCTTGATCTCCATAACCACATCCCTCTTCACAGTAAGTGGTAGTATTTATGGTGTTGTGGGTGGTGCTGATTCATGTCATTCTCCTCGTACAGCAAGCTATTGCAAGACTTTGCATCATTACTTCAGCCTTCCAGATGGGCTACGCATTGTGGAAGCCCCTGCTTGGGATATTCTCCTAGCAGAATAAACTGAGCCAACTGCCATGGTTTTTGTAGTATCAGAATATTTAACATTACGTCAGCTTGGCATTTCTTAGATGATCCTTTTTAAAATTTCTCTTTCTCTCTACCTCATTTGTTATCCTTTTTTCCTCATTCTTGATCTTTTTTACATAAGTGTTCATGTAAATACCACTCTAACAACATTGAGTTGTAAGATTGAAGCAAAGGTGAATGTCTTCTGTTTGATAAAGATGTTGTACCAAGGATTAGGTCCCAGAGAAAAAAGCACCTGCCAATCCATGGCATTTTATTGTGTGGACAATATAGACAAGAAACATGAGAGTGTGGTCTTATGGCTGCTCTTTAGGAGTTCCTGCAGGGATCCTTCCTTCTTTCTTACTTCAAATCCAATACTTTCTAGGATCTGCAAAGCTCATTCTAACCTTGCCCACTATCATGTGTTCCTTCACACATTTTTGACATTTTTCAAACAATATCTTTGTGCTTGCTTCGGGTTATCTGCTGTGACCAGGAGGTCTACCTGTAAATATTTGCTAGGCTATTCGTTCTTTTTTCAAAGCCTCTTTAAGAGTCTGCTTTACTGTGATGTTTACAAGAAAACTTGACAACATTTTGACAGCTGTTGCAGGCACCACTAGTTATTATATAGAACAATACTACGTCTTTGTTTCTTTGCTTTTTTTCTGTTTGGGCTTATCCTTCTGTTGTCCTTAATCTTATATATATATAAGGTACATATTGAATGCATCTTACACATAGAGTGTAAAGTTTTTAGGAATTAGCTTTGTGCTGTCAGTTTCTACAGCACCTAGCACAGCAAGTTCTTTTCTCAGAACTGTTTCCTATTCCCTACAGTAATGCAGTAATAACAACAGCATAAATCATGGTATATAATGATCTCCTTAGAATAAGAGATACTGCTGCTGAGTTATTATTGTAAGTCTACTAGATGCTGTAGGAAGGATTAAGAATGCATCCGTGGCTGATCACATTTCTCAGGAAAAGCTTACCAGCTCAAGTGTTTCTTTTGTAGTCCTGCTACTCTAGCAAGCCTAGGAACGATAGGGATGTTTTTCAGGCTTGGTGAATCTTCACAATGGTCACTGACTTGTGCTGAACTTACAGAAACTTGACATCTCAATATCAGACCTCCAGAGGAGGAGAATGACACCACGAGTTTCCAACTTCTTGGTTTTGACACTAGATAATGTGATGTTGCCTAAGTATCTTTGTTCTGTACGGCATAGAGACCTCCGAAGGCTAATGCCAGTATGAGTAACCTAAATTTTTTGTTCTTGCTTCACAGTGATTTTGACCAGCTTCCAGATGATGTACCTGTTTCAGCTAACATTGCAGATATTGAAGAGAAGAAAGGCTTTACTAATTATTACGTAAGAAGGGAGATTTATCCTGTATCTATATGCCCTCATCTGTGACTGGTTGTGGGAAGCAAAATGCAGTTGATCTGATGTAGTTGGTTTTTGGCATGAATAGTTCTGTGCGGAGAACTTCTCAGTGCTTCTTTTTTCTGGAATGGAGGTTAGTCTAGCACAGATTTAGTCTAAAAATTTATTGTCTGGGTGAAATGTGACAGAAGTATCCTCTAACGTTGCTTGTTTTCTAAATTCTAACCTAATTTCTGATTTATTCCCCATTAGAGTGCTGTACCTTTGGTGAAGATAGTGGGAAAGGAACTCAAAGAGGGTAGAAGGGCAGGGTCTTGTCTTCATTATTCCGTGGTACTGGCAAGTTAGGATGCTTCCATCTCCACAGAAGGTAGCATATTAATAAGTCATGAAAGAGCACACAGGAAGGGAATAGTAGGGAAAAGCACTTTGAGGTTTCCTGAAGAGGGGTTTTGGATAAGACCAGCTCAGTCTGACTTCTGCAGGGTATGCTGCTTTTGCTGGAGACATTGCTCATAAAACCTTCCCACTGCAGTATGCAGGTTTTACTCTGGAATATAGTGATGTGTGTTGCTCTGTCTTTATGTTTTCTGAAGGATCTGGCTGCAATGTGACTCAGAGGTCAGTGCATGGAAATCGTGGGCTCCTTCAGAGCAAAGCAATTTTGGCAAGAGATAACAAATAAGATAGTGGTTGAAGGAGGGCATTAGAAGTAAGGCAACTAAGTTTTTTTTCCTGGCCTTACCTTTGGTCAGACCATAATTTCTGAAAATCAATTCATTCAGATGTCTGTCTATAGATTTAGACGCCCAAAGCATCCTACTGTAAAATACTTGTATTTACCTCCCTAATATGTTTTCTTTGTCACTGAGGGAAGGTGTGTAAAGCATAAAGTAGCATCTAGTCATTACAGGTTTCCTTTTAAGATAATGTAATAGAAAGCAGCCACAGGGACATGATCCATGGGAAAGCTGGACCCACACATATACCACACTGTCTGGTGCTAACTTGTTATTTTCTAGTACTTGAGTCTGCAGATGCTTAACTGAAGGCTTGCTTTCTACTCTGCCCCTAAGACAAAATTCCCACTAGCAGAGCACTGATCTTATGTTCCTAATTGTATGCCTCGCTTTCATTTGGTAAGTATTTATAAGCATGAACATCAGCCTGAATCCCCTTCTCTGTTTCAGATGTTTGTCATTGAAGTAAAGGTTAAAGGTGGTGGCAGATACCTGATTTTCCGACGCTATCGTCAGTTCTATGCCTTGCACACCACACTAGAGGAGAGATACGGGGCAGAGAGCAAAAATAGCCCTTTTACCTGCACACTCCCCGTATTGCCAGGTAAAGTGTCAGTACCAAATCTGTGCATGATTAGCAGCTTTCTCAGCCCCAGGCTGTCCTAAAGAGGAGTGCATTGTAGGGAAGTACACAGGATTGCTAGTCGTGACAAGGAACTAGTTCCCAGCTGTGGATGCTGAAGTCAGGTTCCATTGGCAATTCCTCCACTTGCGGTAAAGTTCATTTAGAAACCTAAAATCCTTTAGAAAATAACTATTTTCTTGGAGATCCTACTTTCTCCTGATTGCTTCATTTCTCTGACAGCCTCCATTTTTTTTCTTCAATAACTGTCACAGGTTTTATATTTTCCAGGGAAGGTTTATGTTGGGGCCAAAAAGGAAATTGCTGAGAACAGGATTCCCATCCTAAATGTCTACATGAAGGTAAAACTTCATTTTAGGGTAGAGATTGCACTGAGCACTGCAGATTCTTACCCCTTGAAATCAGCTAAGAGAGACAGTACTGTTGTAGTCCTAGGTATCTGCTTCTCTCTGTATTGTTTTTCCTGAAGACACAGTGTCCACGCTGTGGGACAACCTGCAGTCCTATTCCCCAGATTGTTCAGACTGTAGGATCTGCTGGAGCACACAAAGGCTCACTCCCTGCCTTCACATATAGACTGACTTACAAAAAACCCCTGAGATATGTGAGGAAATGATGAATCTCCAGGTGTTGTATGAATATGGAGTTGGTATGTGCACCTAAGGCACTAGGAGAGTGGGGTGGGCTTCTGGGTGTACCTGCTCTACAGTGAAGACACAGCCAGTAACATCGAGGAGAGATATTCTTTGTGTGCAGGTTAACTGAAGACCCGACTTTAAATTGGTAAAAGTCTGACGCGCTGGCCAAGTCTTCCGGTACTTAAGATTGCCTTCTTTCCACAGTCATTCATGTTCTGAAGGGAAACACAAAGAGCAATTTACTCCTCCTGCAGTAAATCAGGCACAAAAAGAGTGAAGCGATACATTGGCCAACTCCAGGAGTAAACAGGAGAAACTGTCAGCTGTTCAGACGTGTCCTGCTGAGTGAGAAGGGAGAGGAGGGAGATTTTTGGCAGTAATGAATATCCTTCATGATCCTGTAGGTCAGAGAGGCATATTTGTTACATGTAAATAAATAGAGAATTGGTCTCTCCCACTGTTATACTCTGCTTCCTACTTGCTCTTGGCACAGAACCTACTCTGCCTACCCGTTTGGGTGTTGATGGATGAAGAGGTACGGCTGTTCTTCTACCACTCAACCTTTGATAGTGAACAGGTGCCTCACAGACTGAGACGGCTTCGCCCACGGACACGCCGAGTGTAAGTGATTGACATGTCTTTTCAGCATTGCTTGATGCTGTCCAGTTTTGGGGGGAGAGAGAGATGAGGATCACCACTGTGTTTCCCAAGTGAATCCATGAAGTCCTAATATGAGGATCTTTGTGGCAGAGTAGACAAAGGGTATTTCTTGTTTTCAATAATGTAAAATTTTTAAAGTGGATGTGGTACTTGCATTGAAGGAAAATTCAAAAATGAGAGTTTAGCTTGCTTTTAAAAAAACGCTGCTCAGCTCTATCTGTTGATAATTCTTTAACGGTAATACCTGTTATAATGTGCAGAATATACAGGCCAAGCTTAAGGACATAGGCTTGCACCACTGAAGTCAATGTGAGTTTTGGCACTGAATTCGGTGAGATCTGGTTCAGACACTAAATGAAACTGAATACTTAATTTGTTCCTGTCCTTTGTCTAAACAGGGGCCTGTCCTACATAGCAGCATTGACACCCCTTTGGAGAACCGCTAAGTAGACGTCATACTTCATTACCCTTCAGACAAATTAATTCTCCTTTCAACATAGCAAAGATAGACCCGCTTCCTTTTCACTTACCTCAAACAGTGCGAAACCTGCATGCGTGTATGCATTCCTGGATGTGTGCATCATGGCAGGGTTTGAACTGAATGCCATAAATGCTAGAAACAGGGATGCGCAGAAGGCAGAGTAGGGGGGCTGAGCAGTGCTGTGGAAGAGAGGTCCAAGATACTGACTGTATTGAAAATTCCATCTGTTCTCAGCAGCAGACATCATCAGATTGCTGCTGCTCTGCACTGAAACTGAGAGAACTAGGGCAATGTTGCTGCATCCATATTTATTTACTTCAGTGCTGCACACAGATTCTTATGCAGTTTCTCCAGTGACCTATGGCTTGCCTGCCTCTTAAATAATGAAAATGCAGACAGTGTGCTACTGATCGTGTCGTATCAGTAGAGACATATCTACCTCCCTGTTGTCTCCTTTCTTTGCAGTAAAAGCATTTCACCTCAAGTGCCTATTTTTGACCGCATGGCAACTCCACGGGCTGAGGTGAGTACTCTGCACTATCTGTCATAGGATAGGAGATTAAACTCTGTTTTACTTTGGTATCTCAGCGATCAAGTTGCCTTTTCCAATTAGAGCTTGGGGAAAGAAGGGAAAGTGAAATCGACACAGGAAAGCAATTGATTTTAACAACAGGGAATGAAACAAAGGGTGGACAGAAGTGTTCTGTTCCTCCTTACTTGAGTAATAGTAAGGTCCATCGTGAAGTCAGAATGACAGGAAGTTCAAAATTGGGAGACACGTACAGCTTACTGTCAAATGGTCCACATTTACATAGTGATACCCATAAATTAAATTTAAAACAAGCACAAGCTTCAGTCTCATTGACTTCAGTATGTGTTTAAAAGCTTTGCAGGTGAGGCTTCTTAGTATTTTCTGTAACATAAGTGTTCTACTGAAAAGTGCCTATACCCTTGTCTTTTGCTGTATATTGTCTTGGTATTAAGCACATGGAACTGCTTTGTAACCAGTACTTGTCTGAGCATGGTCTTGCTTCCTGGAACACGTGACTTTGCCATGTAAGATTAAAAAAAAACATGCAAGTGCTTTGAGGTTTGTTGTTTTTGGTTTTTACACTGAGTATGGCAGGTCTTGGATCAGTCATCTCTCTTGGGTTTTATCTATTAATTTATTAGTATTTAATATACCTACCAAAACTTTTCAATAGATGAAAAAAGGCTTTTGAAAGAGCTATTAAGTAGACATATGAACTACTAGCACAACAGTAGACATTGTCTTTTTTTTATTAGGAGAACTCGTGGCATTAACGAGACCAAAAGAACCATCTCAACACAGAATAAAGAACAACTTTTCATTTTTGCTCCTCTAATAGGATTTAAATGTCTACCATATTCTGTAAGGACAATGGGGGAGATGTGCCTTTTTGATAACTTGGCCGCTTTAATTATTCAAGAACAGCTTGTTAGGGTGGTAGCATGTGCTTACCTCCTTTCCCCCCTGCCCCGCCCCAAGGGGGCATCTAAGTTCCATTTTAACTATGTGTCAATTTCCCAGACGTCCCCAAATCTCTCAGTTCAGCATACAGGCCTGAAAGCTAGATGTAAAAACAACAGTTAGTTACCCTTAAATTATGACACAACACTTTTGCATTTTTTTAAGGCTCTTTGTGATATTTTGCAGCAAATCTGAAAGCTGTAAAACTGCAACCAGAAATAATTATTTTTTCAATTCTCAGGATTTCAAGTTTTCAAGTTTTCAAGTTGTCAGTTGTCTTCACCTCTGTTGACTTACTTGCTCTTAAGTGTTTTCAACGTCTTTATATTTATTTCTCTGGTGCTCAGTGTCCTGCCACTTTAAGAAACCTAGCATGTAGCCCTCTCAGAGCCGTGTTTATCCTAGTGCTTTCACTACTTCTTCAAAGCAGTTTTGTGTGTGCTGAGTAGGACAAGAAATTGTGACAACTGCAGACTATGGTTATATATATGACCTTACCCCAGAAATACCTCTGTGATGACGATGTGCATACTATCGTGCTGTTTTATGCTCTCACCCCAAGAACAGAACAAAAGATTCACTTTTGTAATTCTGTGAATTAATAATTTCAGTGTTATCACTTTCCATAGGCACTGTTTGATTTTTCTGGAACCAATAAACTGGAACTCAGCTTCAAGAAGGGAGACCTGATCTATCTACTCAGCAGAGTAAACAAAGACTGGTTGGAGGTAAGACTGCAATAGCGGTACTGAATTATTAGCATACCTTGAAATATATGAATAGAAAGGGCTCTCCTAGTCCTTGGGACCTGTCTCCTCCTTTCAAGAAGAAACTGTATCATAATCAGGTCTTACTGTCAAGAATAAATAATTGACTTCAAATTGGAAATTGTTTCCTTCCTTGATGGTTTTAGCTTACAACTTTTCTGCTCTCTAGACTTAAGTTTTCATTTGCATTTGCTTCTGCTGGAATGTTTTTAAATTCTTTGGAAGTGATTAGAACACAAAAAGGCCACAGAAAGGAGATGGAAACTCCATTTCAGCAATTAATTGGTTTCTTGCCTCAGGGTGAGTTGCTGTATGCTTCATGCTTCATACCACAACACACGTCAGCCTGATTAGAGAGAACTTGGGCAATGCAGCAGTGTTCTGAAAAAGGATGAGGAGAACATACTGTGTGTTTGCTGATATGGTATCTCTGCTTGCTCAAACACCACAGCTTTCCTTGGTAACCATCTGACTTTCGTTATTTACACACTGTTTCACTCCCCCGCCTTGTATTTGACTATGCAATTGTATAAACTTTTTGTAGGGATGCCATCAGGTCACTTCTGTAGCCTTTCTTTTCTTGATTATACTAGAAAAATTCTTACTGTTGTTTCCATGGAAATTAATTGAATTCCAGAACTTATTGTATGTGGCAAAAATGGCATGGTTTTCTTCATTCTAACAATTCCTGTCATTCCAGGGAACAGCTGATGATGCCACTGGGATTTTCCCATGTGCTTTTGTGAAGATCATAAAAGATTTACCACAGCAGGAAGACACAGTTAATAAAGTTCGCTGTTATTACCATGATGAGACTGTGAGCACTATCAGGTAATAAGAAAATAGTCTTCCAATTTATCGCTGAAGAAATGCTGACAATTCTCTTGAATTGTCATACATATCATACATTCATGATATGTAATGATTAGATTTGTTCTTGTTACAGGGATATCTCGGTGGAAGAGGATCTGAGCAGTATTCCATCATTCAGAGATCTCATGGAATTGATGAGGTACAATGCAAGCAGTTAGTTGTATGTTTAATATCATTTAAGCATTTGCCAAGTTCCTTCCAGTCCTAGATTTTCCACATTCTACTTGGTCATCACTGTGTTTTGGGTGTGAAATACTTTTCAAGTGTCCTGAAAAGGTTGTACTTTGACTTGGCCCAGGGCCATCCGTGCAGACACTAGTCTGCCTTGGGATTGTCAGTAAGTATGGAATGCCACACACTTCTAACTCAATTATGCTGGGTAGAAGTTTCCATTTCTTGTTCTAAGATCAGAGGCATACCCCCATGCAAGGACCTTTTGTCTAATATACTACTTCAGGATGCCGGACACCGCCTTCAAACACCTGTTAAACTAGGGTTAAACTAGGTTAATCTAGTGTTGAACATCAAAACATTAGAACATCAAGTATTAGTAATAGAACACCTGTGCTAATAGTCTTCCATTCCTTAACCTGCCCTCCCCTCAAAAAAAACAACCATAAGTAAGCAAAAGTGGGTAGCAACTACAGTCAACTCTTATGTGTGGGAATTTTATCAAACTCACAGATTAATTGTGCCATGCACGTGGTGTTACTGGAAATGGTTCCTGGTTCTGACAGATTTCTTAGCTTAAACACAACACAGCATGAATGTGGCTGTATGATTTCTAGTATTAGCTGTGTCAAGAATGCCAAGACACCCAAAGCTTTGTGTGGCTTTTAGCAGAATGAATCAGATTGCCAGTACAGTGTTTATCATGCAGCACCTCCCAGGCATTCCTTGATTTCTGGGGATCAATCCATTTCTTTTCTACCAGGCGGGAGTTTGGCCAAGATGACATTGTTTTGAATTACCGGGACCTTGATGGTGATCTGATCCGGTTGCTCTCCGATCAAGATGTTGAACTCATGGTATCTCAGAGCAGGAGAAGGCGGTCTGAGAAGCATTTCTTCCCTTGGAAGTTGCACATCACTCACAAAGATGACTTGGGTGTCTACAACACTAGTCCAGGAATAGGTGCTACTCAAACAGTAAGAGCAACGTAAGTGCTATATAGAGATGTTCCAGTAGGTAGCTATACAGCCCTTCCATAATCCCTCTCTGCAGACAGTTTCCTTTAACAAGCCTTTGAAGTGAGCTTGAAAAGAGTAATTTTTAGTAATATATTACCTTTTAGTGTAAAATCTGTACTTAGTTAGCTTCTTTAGCTTTTTAGCACTCCTCTGTAATAGAGACATATACATAGAGACCAGAGAAAGAGAGGAATAGAGAAATAAAATCTCTGGCCATATTCACAAAGCAAGTCTGTGTTAGCCTGCAGTAGAGGTTTAGTGTCCTGAGCCCCAAGACCTGCTCTAATCTCTATTCTTGCGCCCAGAGCTAATGATTTGTCCAGAATGTCTTCGTAAGCTTTTTTTCTAGACTGCCATAATTTTCTCTCCACTTGCTGATAGGAAGGTTTGTGTGCCAGTGCTTATGAATGCGTAATTATTTCTGTCATGTGGGAGTCTGACTGGACATTCAGAGTTTGTTCTGGAAGCATCAAGAAAACTTTTTCATATTTCAGTGAAGAAATTGCAGCCACCTTTGTTTTCTTCTTTCCACTGACCAATATTTTGAATTTTGTGAATCAAACCTAGTACACCTGTGGTGTTCCTTGTAGATCTTTTCGTAATTGTACAGACTACTTATTTCTGCATTCTGGGAAGATTTGTGTGATGCTTATTCAAATAGTGATTTCTTCTCTGTCTATCTTCTGCTTTCTGACACCTCATTGCAAAGTAGAACTAACAACAAATTACTGTATCAGATTCTTCAAGAAATAAATTTACATATGAGTTTATTTTATCAGTTTCTATTTAAAAGGGTTTTTTTTTTTGGGGGGGGGTGAAATAATTCTGATCCTTTTATTTTTTGCTTGAAAGTGAGCTAATTTTGAAGAAGAGTTTCAATGTTACCTATTCAGCTTTCCTTAAGGAGGAGTTTATTATTGAAAAGAAATATATCTTGCAAAAATTTCTTTAATGGTCATGCAATTAAAATATCTTCTTCTTGAAAAAATTTACTGCCGCTTGTAAGAATTACAAGTTATGTATGTTTTACATAAATTGTTTGATACCTAAAATACTGTATTTTAAAAACACCATGCAGTCATGGTGTTAAAAAGATACCAACAAATATAAATATAACCAGTAAAAAATAAGTTAAAAGAGTTTTCAAACACCATGCTTTGGATTCGACTGTTAGTTTCTGTGGCAGTAAGCTACAACTCCTCATTTTAAAAAATCTTTCTCCTTGACCTGCTGCTAAAATTTGTACAGACAAAAGAGAAGATGATTTACAAGTATCTGAAGGTACTAAGAAACAGTTACTAACAATGCATGAATAACTAACCTGCCCCTCCCAAAACTGGCAAAATAATGTTTTCTTTTTTTCTTAGATGTTACCTGTAATGCTATCAGGTAACAAGATCTTCAACAACAACAAAAGTATTTAAGGTGACTTATCCTTCAAACTTGTTTTTTTTCTTCCTGATGTATATACATAAACTTATTTATATACATAAGCTTTAATATTCTATTATCCGTAGGCCTGCATTTATGCATATAAGTGTACTGGAAATAAAGGAAAGAGTTTATATTTAAAGATAAGCGTATCGTTTGCTATGTTGAGATCCATAAATCGTTTCTTACTTGACACTCAATTATTAAGTGCATAGTTCTAGCATGCTGTATACCAATCCTGTACAGACTTGTATAAGAAAATCCACTCTCCAAAGAGTTCTAAGATGTGCTACAGGCCATATCTGCTTTCCAGGTACAAAGGTTCCACCTGAAAAGTCCATGCATATTAAATTTCAGAGGTAGATAACATATATTCAGAAGAGACACAGATTATGTCTTCCTTTTTGCCAATGATGGAAAGTTTTAGTTGACATTATTTTACTAAAATGTTACAAAATGTAACTTCCCACTTCAAAGGCATTGAAGCAATGCGGTTTAGGAAAGAGATGAAGCAATAGGCAATGAAAATGTTAGTCATCTTACACCTTGTGACATGGAAGAGAATGCATTGTAAGTTTGAAACCTACTCGGCATGCATGGCCTGCAAAGCTTCAGGTGTGCAGGATTACCTGTTACCTGTTCCTGGAGTTCAACAGAGCAAACAACATCTGAAGATTTTCACTGACAGCTAGATCCTGTGATGTAACCACCAACACAGCAAGTCTGAAGACGGAGGGGCTGTTTGAGTGAGGAAGAAAAATGTCTGCTGGGAAACAAGAGACCTCTTTTCTAAGGGTGGGGGAAGAACGTACGTAAACTTAGTGGCCCCTGAAAATCAGAGCAGGAGAATTCCTTTCTGCCTTTATACTGTAATGCAAAGTAAATTCTGCCCATCCAGCGAAGTCGCATATTCCCCCCCCTCGTCTGCAGGTTTTATATGCACACCTCCTGGTAATCCCAATGACACACAATTTTCTCAGATACTCTCATATTCTCCTTCTTGCTCTGCACATTTCCCTTACTTGCAGTACACATATTTTTCCTTGTGTATTGAGGTAGTTCTTGTGAGATCCTAACTGTGCTAACTATGGTTTTGGTCAGTACTACAGGGATTTAGAGAAGGTGTAGTAGCAGTGCGGGACAGACAGACTGACTCTGGCAGTTATATTCTGTATCTGGGGTGTCATCTCAGTCCCCCGTAGTTTACCCCTGAGAGCACAAAGCTGAGTGTGTCTTTCCCTTATGGCTACGTAACTTTCCTATAGATCATTACTGAAGGCTACTGGGCTATGTTTAAAAGCTGGATTTAAAACAGTGGCTGCCTTGGATATAGGATAACTTCAGATCAACTCTTCTCACCAGTTTTCTTTTGTTTCCTTTATAATTTATTATTAATTGTTGTTGAAATTGGTAAAGCTTACTTTTTAAAATATACTCAAATTAAAGGGTTACAGAGATAAGGGCAGTTCTCTCACTCCATGCCCCCCCTAATATATCTATGTACAAATAAACATAAAGTACAGAATGATCCCTGCCTTGAAGATTGTCTAGCCTAGAGTAAAGCAAGAAACAGCACAGGAGTAAAAACCAGAGAATTCTTTCTTAGTCTTTCTCACTTTGGCTGCAGTCAATCCTCTTTTTTCTGAAAATACATTAGTCCCATGATCTGGTAATTGTTAACATGCATATTGGCAATGACAAACTTCCTTCCCCTCCCTTCCCAGTTAAACAGTCCCATCTAAGTAAGTGCTTTGGGGGCTAAAATAGGAAGTACAGACTTCCTATTTTACAGGCAATTACACAGACTTTCCTGGAAAGGGCGTGGTTTGCTTCTTTGAAAGTGGCATTTGAGGTGCATAGATGATACAGCAGTTATTCTGAAGACTTACTTGCCAAGAAAATCCTGTGGTCGGTTTACACCTTCTGTCTCCAGTTCTAGGGAAGTGTGGTTTTGCTGGTTTCTGCATCAGAGGATTCTGATGCTGTGGGGGGAGGCTGGACAGGGAGGATCACCCGTCAGGTTGAATCATCTGCCTCACAGACGGCTCTGGATCCAGGTAGGGGAACTGCTTCTTCTCTGGGGAAAGCAAAATGGCAGAGAATCTGGTCTCATACAAGGGCTTGTGAGTCATTAAGGGGTTCCTCAGCTGTAATGATTATTCAGGGGCTCAGCCACCTGTTTCTGGTGTAAGGAAGTGGCATTCAGGAATCTGAAAGGCAATAGGAATTCGAAAGGTTTTTTCCATGCTCCCCTAAAGTAGAAAAGAGTCTCAGCTCTGTAACATGCTTGAGGAGGTGAGTTTATTATACTTTTGAGAGAGCGATGAGAGATGGCCAAAAGGACTTGAATTCCAGTATTAAACAGTGTGGTTCGTGGTCTTTGAATCATCTCAATCTACTCTCAATCCCAACCATCACCAAAAAACTAAAGAAAAATAGTTTCTTTGGTATTATTTCTACAATTTGCAACTTGTTTGGGGAGCAACTGGAAAAGTAGCATGTTGAAGAGAAATCTGGAAGTGAATGAATATGGAAATTCAACCTCTGTAGCTCCCAGGAGCTATGTTGTTGGGGATCATTTTTTAAGGAAAGGTAAAAAACAGAATACCATTGTGGTTCATTAGGAAGGCACTGAGCATGAGGAGCAGAAGGATGAATGAATTTGAAGGCTGAGTTCTCTTCACAGATTAGGAGTGTTTCTTGTTGCTACTCAGCTGAAAGAATCCCTGTGCTTCCTTGGAAATATGCGTTTACTTCTTCATTCTTTGCTCATATTGCAAGCTCACACAATAAGAAGACATGGATTTTGTCCTACAATAAATACTTGGTAGAAGTTCTTTCTGAATGTCACTCCAACACGAAGCCTAAAGAAGTTCCCTAATACAGTTTTACTTCTCTTTATGTGAAATGAAAACAAGAAGCTCCACAATAAGCAGAGCAAGAGAGTAGTCAGCGGGCCATGAAAATACCTTCTGAATTAGGATCAAACTTGTGCGCAAAGAACAGTATGATCATGAAAGAGATTTTCATCCTTCTGCTGAATCTGTATTTAGTCTTCAGTGTCCAAGCCATTCGAGGTGAGTTTTAAATTTGTAGTGTCTTTTATCCTTCCATTATTGCCTTTCTTTTTGTATGTCTCCTTCTTTCAGCTAATGCACTTCCTCATTTTCTGCTTGCTTTTCTGCTTCCTTCTGCCACTGTCTTCTATGCTGTAGGAGAACAGATAGCTTGATCAAAACCAGTGTGTAGCACATGCACGTGCAGACAAATCAGTTGTAGGTTGGTGGTATGGACAGGTGAAATACTGGACAAATGGATGAGATGAACAAGCTGACTGGGTAATGAGTGAATAAGAAGGAGGAATAACCCTGATAGTGAAAACATAGGAAAATGAAGGGCTGTGTGATTCAGATGGTACTGCACAGGAGTAGAGACAAGTGGACAGACACAAGAGGAGTGTGTGTGAGGGGACAACCAACAGCAACATCCAGATGACCTGATTTTCTTGTGGAATTGCTGATCAATAAAGAGACCACCTGCCATTGCTTGTGTTTCTGAGTTTAGTGTCTTTCCTCTTCTGATGCAATGAGAGCTACTTCCCTTCTTTCTTTCCTTCCTTCTCTCTCTCTCCTTCTTCCCTTCCCTTCCCTTCCCTTCCCTTCCCTTCCCTTCCCTTCCCTTCCCTTCCCTTCCCTTCCCTTCCCTTCCCTTCCCTTCCCTTTCCCCCCTCCTTCCCTTCCCTTCCCTCCCCTTCCCTTCCCTTCCCTTCCCTTCCCTTCCCTTCCCTTCCCTCTGATTTGATTTAGCAGAGCTGGGGATGGGAAGTATCTCCTTGGATCACCCAGTGCAGCATGTCTGCATCAAGACTAAGCCTGTACCCATCCTAAACATATCAGAATAAAAGTGTTGTCAGAAGGTGTGCCTCATGGACATCTACCGTTTCCAGGACAGATGCCAATGCCTGATGTCCACAGTAGCTGGCGGAGTTATGCTGCCTGGCCCAGTGTCAATTGCAGAACATCTCCCTTTGAGATTTCTGAGGGAAAATGTATTACAGTGTAGGTCAGACTGGTCTCTTGGCATTCCGAGCCTTAGCCTTACATTCAGACCATCCTTTTCGATGTAGGATGCTCCATTTTCTGGTTATGCAAGGAATGTCATAGAACTTACTTTGCACTGTTTTTTAGTAGAAGATAAAAGTAAGGTCCCTCTTATGCCTGCTACCTAAGACACCATCAATACTTCTCTGATGTTTTTTGCCTAGAAAAAGCCCCTCAACAAAGCTGACTAGTTTGCATCAAGAAAAATTATTTGAGAGAGCACACTCATGTTTGCACGCTGACATCTCTGTCATCTGAAGGTCATATCCCAATAGTGCAGCACAGATATTACCCTCAGAGAAAATAAAGACGGAGAAGAAAGCAACTTGCTTCATGGTGAATGTACCAGGGCTGCCTGTATTCTCCCACTTCACAGTTGTGAGGTTAAAAAAAAAAGCAGTTATCCCTCACGAGAGGTCTGGCCATTTCTGGGTCATAAATCTACTTCCAACAAATTAGTTTGGGCATTATTCTGAGTCATAACAAGATTCTTCCCAGAGCATCTCACTTTTAAAGATACCTTTCTAGTGTCATAACCTTTACTAGGAGGTTAGTGGCAAAGAAGTCCCATACAGCAACACACAAGGATTAAATGATCACCATATGCCTGCTGACCATGGTATCTACTAATCCCTGGAAACAATCAGTGTTTGAAAAGTGATACCTTGGCTAGAATTAGGTGCCTTGCCGGCACAAAGGTCTCACTTCACTGTTGTTACTTGTAGCTTGGTTTGGACACTTGCGTATTGTAGAGATGTGCAGAATGGCCATGACTCTTTACATATTTTCAACAGAGTCATTTTCTGGTGCCATGAGGAGAGTACTGTTATCAGTGCTTTCCCCATTCTGCTGGCAGAATCACTGCACCTCCTGCTATCTCTCACTATTTACATTTGTAATCACTGCATCTTTTTTGCCTGAATTCCTTTCTCAGAGAGTATCCCTATGAAGAGCTTGAGCTGCTACAATGACTACAACTCACAGATGACCTGCACGTGGATGGAGCATTCAGAGGCTCATGCCCTCGTTGCTATGATTCTTTATCAAAGGGATAATATTATAACGTAAGTACCTGAAATGTGCTGTGCTGAATAAAAGTCCAAAGGGAACTTGGCCGCAACTTGGAATCCTGGGGGCCAGCAGTCAGGTTTTCAGAAAGCATGGCCACCTCTTTCTGTCATTGGACTAAAGTAAAAGTTGTGCCTGCTTCTGAGGCCTCTTCTAGGAAGGGAGGAATGAATAGGGTGTGCTAGTGGAGTTATTTTTATCACCTTTACGATTATTTTCCCATAATTTTGTTGTGGGATCATAGATAGGAAATAAGATGGGACATACATGTTGCTATTAATGGGGTGGTGAAGATGGTGTCAGAACAAATGTGAGCCTGTGTTGTTTATAAACCTAAAAGGGAGGAGACATTCCCACTGTTATTTTGCCCATTTAGGAGCATTACTGAGAGTATGGTTTTTATAACTTCTGAGAAACATGTATAGGCTGTATGTTTGTGAGATAGAGAAGACTGGTAAGTTCAGATGTGCTATCACTTTTCCTCCCAGAGATTCTGGTGCGTTTATGACAGTATCTCTCCGTTACATCTGTTTCCTTATGAAAAGAGAACTGAATCACCAGACTGGATCAATTGTGAGGATAAGAACAGACAGAGAGGGAGGAATAGTCAAGGGAGAGAGGAAGACAAAGATGGAGAGCTGAGAAGAAAATGAATTAAGAGTCTGGGGATACAGGAAGGAAAGAGAAACCCTTGCTTTCATTTTAAAGAAGAGAGAATTAATAGCCCTAAAAGCAGCTGAAATCAGTCTTGGTCTGATTTCAGGTCTAAGGTCTTTGGAACAGGACCTTAAGCTAATGCTTCTGGGAAAAGATGATATAAAATTACTTGGACCTTTGGAGGATTCTCTGGAACATTGTTACATGATGGAGTGTGTGGATCACACAGGAAACATGACTGAAGTGAACTAGTCAGAGAAGCAGGTATTAAGTGTGGACAGTCACACAGCTGAAATCAAAATGGCCAATGGTTAAACAAGGTCAGCTCATAGATGAAGAATAGTTGACTAAATCCCAAACTAAGGTAATGCTGGTGAGTAGATAGAAATATCTTCAGGACTTCACAACCTTTGGGCTGACTGTTTTGTTTAAGGGTATGCAACATGTATGGTCAGTCCCACCCATACTTCAGGAATATCCGTGGTTTCCTTGCTAATACCCAACTTTTAAAAATATCAGTAGTGCTGAATAATGCTTGCGGACGTATAGTTGGCTAGGAGACTCCATCCTATCCTGGAAGACAGTATTTGGCCTTAGATATTCACAAGTTAATATTTCTCATCTGAACTGGAACAATGTAATATACTGGGCATGAAGCCATAAGCACAAACAAAATTCCAGAGGGTACAAAAAGAAGCAACACATCTTTCTAGTAGCTCAGGCTACTGCAAGCACACAAAGCTTATCCTCTCCGGTCTAGTTTAAAATATTGTTTCTAATTTTCATGATGCTCCTTGGCTTGGAGAAAGGCTATCTAAAAGGATGATTAACATTCTGGATGAAATCTTTAATGAATACATAAGGTCCCTTGACAGAACAGAACTAGTAAGGATACAGAAATACATTTTGGTTGGAGAATTTTTTTTTAAGTGTCTTTCTGGGACTGCAAAATGAATGTCTTCAAGAAGCTAAGGATCAACAGAAACTTTACTGCCTTTCACTCTGAGTAAAAGGTGCATTTCCATGACATTATTTTTCATCATACTGTTTCTCACATAAACAATATGAGATTAGGTAGAGTTAGGCTAGAACCTAACAAAAATAGACTGGTACCAAAATATAGCATTCTGCCGCACAACTTTGAAATGGGAAGGCATTTGACAAAAATCCTGGTGTTAAAAATGTTTGTCATATTAACTCGTGCAAAACAGGACTAATAGGTACAGTGAGAAGAGGACATAAGTGCCCGAGTAAATTATAACAACAGAATGGGATGGAATTGGTTTCAGGCATTTAAGTTTGCATTAACTGTAGGTCTCCAAATCAGATCTTTATAGATCACTTTCTCTATACACAGGGAGAACAAGGAGATGCTTTGCAAACACCAGACAGAAAACGACTTACATGAGGCTCCAGACTCCTATGTGCGCTGGGTTTGTCGCAACACTACAAACAATTTTGGAATAGGGGTATATGATACTTACAGCTTCAAACCTAACAAGATGCTTCAAGCAGAACTAAATGTTGATCTTTTCCAAAATGGTAAGGATTAAATACCAAATACTCATTTTCCACTGAATATTAGGGATCTTTGAGAATGTATTTGCCGTTCAGTCAGGAAGAGAATTCCACTTACATTCTGAAAACTGCCAAAGAGTTCCACATTGAGAGGATGGGGCAGGGAGGGGCGAGGGCAAGTTTCTGGGAGCACCTGGACCTGGAAGGGGGACTCAAGCAGGAGCTAATTGGTGCGGCAGGGATGAGATACTCTGGCAATGGGGAAGCTTACCTAGGTGTTTTCTTCCCCTCTTCATGTCCCTGTCCTCACTATCTCATCCCATGGGTTGTACCTTCACCTTCCAGTTCAGACCCTCCCACCTCAAAACCTCTCAGTCAGCTTGATGACATCAAGAGACTTCTTGCTGACCTGGAAAGCAGCTGATGGAAGCCAAGGGCTGGGCAATGCACTGGAGTATGAAGTCACTTACAAGCGGGAGTGGGAGTCCTGGGAGGTAAGAGCGCAGGAGCTGGGCTGCCCTGGTTTGGGCTGCACCCTTGTGGGCGGTTGAGAGCCTGTGGTAAAAGCTGTGCAAATAAATGGCCTTTCCGTTCTCAGGCACTATGAGGAGATGCAACAAATGCTGTTGCAGGTCAGGCGGAAGGGGCTCTCTTTCTGTTTGCAAGTGACTTGCCCAGTGAAATACCATTTGTCCTGAATTGAATGCAAATGATTTTTCCCTGAATCCCTCCCAAATGGAATTAAAGCACGTTCCAACAGGAGCCTGTGGGTTCATGTGGGAAAATGGCAAAATATCTTTGAAGCTGCTTCCCCTTCCAGGAGGATACACTTT
>NW_008825609.1:957758-964516 GCF_000699105.1 Pygoscelis adeliae
CCGGGGCAGGCCAGTGGCTTCTCTGGGCAGTACAGCGAGTGGAGCACGGAGGTGTCGTGGGAGACCCCTGAAGGTAGCGTGGGACGGAGCGGGACCATGCAGGGGTGGAAGCGCTGGCTGCGAAGCCGGACCTTTCCTGTCACTTAGCTTGCTCTCGTCTTCTCCGAAGGTGCCCTTCAGCCCAGGAACCTTCGCTGCCTCTTCAATGGTGCAGATCGTCTGACATGCAGCTGGGAAGTGAAGAAAGCGATCATCACCTCTGTCATCTTTGGCTTGTTCTTCAGGGCCAGTCAGGCATCGGCGTACGTGCTCTGCCCATGGCAGTGTGCCTGTGCCTCTCCCATGGAGTTTCTGCTCTGACCCATTCCCCCTGGCCTCAGCTCAACCTCTTTTTCTCCCCTCAGAGAAGAGGAGTGCTCTCCCGTGCACGAGAAGGCTTTGACCCACATCCCCTATGTGGTCCAGAGCTGTGAGATCCCTGTTAGCAACTCCAGCAGTCAGAGCCAGTACCACGTGTCTGTCCGAGCCAAGATGGAGGAGAAAGTGATTGAAGCCTACAAGAACAGTGAGTTGCTGTGTTGTTTCTTGCTTCTCCTGGTTGTTTCTTGGAGAGATGCCTGTCTGGGCAAGTGGGGCTGAGGACAGCGGTGGTGAGGAAAAGCATGTGGGAAGAGAAAGAGTCCGGGACTGATGAAGAAAGGAACTGGATGTGGTGTCAGGTCAGAGGTCTGGGAGAGGTGGCTTGTGGGTGTGGAGTTCCTCAGTGGCACTCGTTACTCTGAGGAGGGTGGCAGCGGTGGAAACTGCTGTGCAGAAATTTGGGTTGTGACCCAGAGCTCCTCAGTGAGCGACTGTCACCCTGCTGACTTCTCCGTGATTGACCTTCATGGGTGTCCCAGGTGACAGGGAGCTGTGGTGAGAGGTGTTTGTGGGGAGTGTGTCACTATGTGATGTCTCAAGAAGCCACTGGAGCTCTTGTGGGTTTGCGCAGTGGCCCCCGGAGCACTGGATGAGGTAGGACTCCTCTGCTGAGTGAGGTGTGCCAGGTGGATCATCTCTGCCTGCATGTATCTGGAGGTACTGGTGCTGCTTTTCACAGGCTAAAGCTGGGAGAGCTCCTGCAGTGGCTGAAAATATCAGGTAGTAGCTCCAAGAGAGCTGAAAGCCTCTGGAAATGTGGTGGACCGGTTCAAATGTTGCTTTACGGCTTTTCTGTACACAGGGAGTGCTGTCAATATTAACGGATATGGATTTTCTGTTATTTAATGGTCTACTGGTTTATTGTATTTGACTAGAAAATGAAGATGCGGGGAATTAAGAAGTGTTAAAAAGCTGAGACTTCTTAACGTTGCATAAACCGACATTGTTTTCAGTCTCTGGAAACTACTCACAGTGGTGAAAGGGAGTGCTGGACCAGTATGTTGATTAGTACTCTGAGACATTCCGTGTGTTCCAGTTAAGGTGCTGCCGCCTGCAAACGTGTCAGTAACAGTGACAGAGAGCCAAGAGTACGAACTGAGGTGGATAAAACACACTTTTCAGTATGGCTTCATAAAACAGAGATACCAAGTCGAGTACTGGAAAAACAACCAATACGAAAAGGTACGCCTCAGAAAGTGCAGGAGTCCTGGATTTCTCTTTGCTGGGCAAATGGGAAGGACGGTTCCTCTCACCTTCATCACTTGTGCTTCTTTCTTCTCCCTAGACTCTCCAGAAGTTAAATATCAGCAATGACGAACCTCCGTTCATCTTCACCCTGAAGATGTTGGCATCATCTACAGAATATACGGGGAAAATGCGTGCAAGGGTGAATACGCCTCTGGATTATGAGGGGCCTTGGAGTGAGTGGAGTGAGGAGTTCAGCTGGAAGACTGAGAATGGTACTTTTCATGCAGGCTAGTTCTGTAAGATTTTGTGGACTCTTAAGGGCTGAAATGCCGCTATAGAAAAATACATTCTCTCAGCTGGGGTTGAAATTCGGTCCAGCCATGGGCTAGCTGGGGTTGCTTAACAAGGTAGGTAGCTGTCCTGTCTGCATCCCTGCAGCACAGCAGCAATACTAATGAAGGAGGTGAGCAGCAAGGACTTGTTAAGCTTCTTCCTACTTCCCTTCACAAGGGGAGTACAACCAACCGTAAAGGTTTCCACATGGAGAATCAAGCAGAGATCCTGCCCGAAAGATCATCCTTGTTTCCTGATTCCAGTAGTCCATTCTGCCATCGGGGACTGAAGAGCCCGAGATTGCAAGAAGACAGAATATAAGCCATCAGTCTTCTATATTTGCAGAGTGCCTATAGGGTTGCGTAAAACACATAGTAGAGTCTACTGGAGATAGGAACCTTTACACGTTTTTGCTGTTCCTGGACTTAGAGGCAGAAAGTCTGCTATCATACGGTCTTGTGCCCAAAGTAATATGATCTTATATGATTTGTCCTGAGGAAGCTTGTAGTGGTAAGACAGTAGGCAAATTTTGATGGGTGTACTCAGGAAGAAATAGGTATGTAGCTGATGATCAGTTATGGCCATTAGCAGAGGAAGCTCTTTCTTAGAAAACCTCTGAGACCCCATCTCTTCAGGACGGTGCAGAGTAAGGCAGACCTAAGATGCCTGAAGGCATGCCTGTTGTTCATGGTGGAGTAGGCTACCTAACCATCTTTTTATTAGCATAAAGTGTTTACTCTGATGGCAGTAAAAAGTAAAAAAGAATCGGTAAAGGAAACGAGGAACTCCTTTGGTCAGTAAGCTGTTCAGGCCACGTTTGGTCTCTCCGGCTTTGGAGGGTATCCCAACAGTTTGAAGGCCGCTTGATCCCATCCCGTGACATGCCACCTACATTTCCCTGATCTGCTTGCATGAAGAGCGACCAGAGTGAAAAACCTGTTACGGGAAGCAGCCGCTCCGCAGGTGGATACCTATTTCTCTTTTCTCTGTTTCAGTTCTGCCACCAGTGGTTCTCCCAGTGATGCTCCCAGTTCTCATCATCGCTTTGCTAATAGTTGCTTATTGCAGCTATAAGTATTTCCTCAGGTAGGCTTGCGTTGTGACTAGGAGATTTAGCAGCGTGTTGGCCGCGTGGGTGGCCTAGAGACTGAGGCATTGCTTGTCCCCCATGGGAGAGAGGTCCATGTGGAGATGAGCCTTGGTGTGCAATGGGCAGCCTTGTGCATGTCTGTGCAAGGGTGAGAGTTGTGTGGCGACATTCCAGGGCCTTGGTGGCGCCTCGCTGTGCAGAGCAGCACGGTGTACGGGGTACAGCCTTTTCTGGTTGCAGCCACATTGAGAAGCAAATCTTGAAAACTCTGTGTTGCTGTTGCAGGAAGAAGCAAATGTGGGAGGAAAAGATTCCGAACCCCAGCAAGAGTCTCCTGATCCAGAGCTACCTGGGGGTAAGAGGGAACTGTAGCTTAAATTTTGCTCTTTTAAAATCCAAGGTAGCAACTCTGCTGTCTTTTTTTCTCATTTCTCTGAAAATTTTAAACTCAATCATTTCGTGATCTCTGTGGCCAAGACAGCCACCTACCATCACACCTCCCACAAGTCCTCCTCTAGTCACAAATAACAAGTCTAGGAGGGCATCTTTCCTAGTTGGCTCACTGAGTACTTGTAGTTAGGTCAGTGGTAAGGCAATATGGGTTTGAAGTAACTGTCTGCTGGAGAACATAATACACCTTCTAGTCATATTAGCAAAGTTGTATCCCTATTGCCAGATGCTGTAGGCTCTCCTATTTGTTTTCTTTGTCCATTAGGAATGTCTAGTTCTTGATTCTACTGCCAGTGAGACACTGCTCTTTTGTCATGTCTGCTTTTTCATTTTCAGAAAGTACATTTAGGAAACTGGCCAACAAGCAGCCAGCTGGACTTCAACAACTACAACCTTTCAGAGAAGATGGAGCAGGCTAGCTTCCTTCAAGTTGTGGACAGGTGAGTGAAGAGCACATTATAGTGACACTGCGGACAGGAGTCTCAAAGAGGTCCCTAAGTCATGGCAGACTATAATCAAATGTTCTGTCATTAAAAAGCCTATACCAGTGGCTTTTGAGGAAGGAATACAATTTTTTGCAATCTGGGTTAGCCTGCTTCTCCAAGAAAGATTTTTTCTAACCCTATGTGTAGCTATAAGTATTTTCAACTAAGCTTGTTTCATATTTAATGTTTACCACAATAATATCCCTCATGAGCAACTTTTAACTTTCTCGCATTCAGGCAGATGAAGACTTTGGCAGAGTCTCCTGAATGGCAGGCTAAAAAGACAGATGTTTCCCCTTTCGCACTGGACCTACAGAACTCATACCATGCTTTAAATGAGCCAGAGCATGCCCCAGTTGTCTGCTCAAGTCAGATTGCTGGTCATTCCTTTCATGTTTCAAGGAGAAACAGTGCTGATGCAAGTATTGCTTCCGAGAGAGCAATCCCTTGCTTTGCTTTCAATGGTCCATATTTGTACAGCCCAATGGTGTCCTCCCAGCCTGATATGCATCGGACCCTGGCAGTGGACCCAGTGGGAGTCTGTGAGAAATCAGTTTCCCTTCAGTGTGTGACCCTCCCGAAGGAAGACTGTCCCCAGGCTCCACAGAGGCAAGGACAGCCAGGAGCAGGTCCTCCACAGCCCTTCCTGCTCCCAGAGCAGAAGGATATGATGCAGCACCTTGACAATGAGAAAGGAGTCTCACCGGCCCCACCAGCCTGTGGGAAAGGCACGAATGTGGGAACAGAAGAGCAGAAATCTCCAAAGGCTCTTAGCTGTATCACGTCTCCTCAGCAGTGCTCCTTGGAGTACATCACCACAGAGAGCCTGTTACTGCCATCAGCTGTCGACTGCCCCCATCCGCCACTTGTCACTGCCGCGGAGTTGCCTTGTGACTCACAGGACCCCCAGCCCCCCAGTGACCACTCTTGCCGTGAGTTTTCTCCTGGGAAAACTGGTGTCACGGTCTCAGTTTCACATCAAGCACCAACCTCGTCTCCTGAATTGCACCTGGATACATTTGGAGACTATATTACTGTCCCTTTAGGTCTCCATGGACATTCAGAACCCACAAAGATTTCTTTGCCTGTCTTACAGAAGGGAAACGATCTTCCTAGAAAGCAGCCTTTGTCAGAGGGTAACTTGGTGGTGTTAAACCCTGACAGCAGTGAGCCAGTTTTCCTTTGCCAGGTTGGTGACTATTGCTTCCACAGCCTAAAATCCAGTATGAAGACGGATGTTAGTCAGGAAGACCACCAAGTCAAGAAACCTTCTGAAGGCAAGACAACACCTGGGAAGCCTGTATCTGATGACGAATCCATCACTGGCAAGGAAAAGGATGTATCAAAAATGCAGGCTATTCAGCTTTTCAAAAACCTGAAATCAGATGATTACTTTTCCTGGCAGCAACCTTTGAGGATCACAGAAATCTGTTAAATGGGCAAATATTAATGAATACCAAAGCTACAGGTAACTGAAAGAGATTGCAACTATCTGATGAAAATGAACCCTCAAACCTAGGAACAAATAAATGCCAGTTCCCTTTTCCAGCTTCTGGTCCAACATGTTGAAAGACTTGAAGTAGCTCAATATCCTTCTCAATGGCCTTCACAGGTTTGGCATGAAAGACAATCCAAATATGTCCCTTTGATGCTTTTCAAAATTTTTGGCTTATCCACAATGAACAGTTTAGCCTCCTCATGATCCTGCGACAGATCACAGTCATATTGCAATAATACCAGGTTGCCTGAGGCAAAACTCGTGGCAGGAAATGCAGACTTAACAGCATGAAATGCTATCGGAAGAAGACAGGCTTGGAAATCTTGGAAAGAGAACTTATATTCTTAAAAGCAATTTTGTTGCTCTTTTGTGTGTGTGTAAAATAGATCTAAGAGTCTCCAAGGAGCTTTCATATCTTTACCTTTCCACTACTGGCATGAAATAGGTATTGTCTAAGCTGAAAAATCCCAGACAGTAATAGAAGGGTAAATAAAAAATGAGAAAAAATTGTTGAAGTCCAGGAAACCTTTCTTAATGTTAAGGTGCAGTGAATCACAGCATATTCTAAGGGTAAGAAGGGAATGTTACTGGGATACATAAAGTAGGCTGTAGAGAACCATGGGGAAGAAGACACATTACTGAAAGAAAACCTAAGGACTTGTAAGGTGCAGTGAGAGGAAGGGAGTGGGGCAGGTAACAGAAAATGACAGGCAAGAAATGTTGTGAAGGTGCACAAGCCTGTATCTGCTGGTTTTTTTTTTATTTCTAAGTGTTAAAGTACTATATGGTTTTCTTTTAAGTTGTTTGGCTGTTTATGCATGATAGAATTAATCTTAACTATGTAGTTTATTTTTTTTTTTTTTTTTTTCTAAGTAATAAGCTGTGTTGAGAAAGAGGAGCCATTTTTTTCCCGGTTCTGCTGTAAAGAAAATGGTGTAAGATAAGAGCATTTTTTCAGAGTTGCCAGTCTGTGATCGGTAAAAGGCTTTGGTTTCAGACCTGAAGGTGGGCTTGCATTCCAAAAAAACATGTTTCTTCTTTCAAATATAAAATTTTTACTAATAAAAAATATTGTTTCTTCCTATAAATCTTTCCTTTCATATGTTAAGAGTATTGTGGTTACGATAACATTACTATTAGCTCATCTGATCAGGTCTCAAAAAATTCTGTAGGTTCAGCTATGTCACCTGTGAGGTAGGACGTTTTCTCCTGACTTTGCTATATTATTTGACAAAGATCATAGAATCATAGAATCATAGAATCATAGAATAGTTTGGGTTGGAAGGGACCTCTA
>NW_008825609.1:967388-992725 GCF_000699105.1 Pygoscelis adeliae
TCCTCTGACAGATGGACCCCGTCAGCCCCCAGTAGACCAGGTTTCTCAAAGCGAGTCCCATGGTCTAAGTAGTCGAACCCCTGGCTGTGGCACCAGTCCTGTAACCATTTGTTGACTTGCCAGATTTGACTGGCCCTTTCAAACCCCTTCCCTTTGACCGGGAGGATTGATGAAAAAAAACTACCTGCGCTCCTGAGTCCGTTACCACCGCTCCCAGGGCTCTGTAGTCCTTCTTGATAGTCCTCAGACTGCTTCTGGCTGTGTCCCTGGTGCCCACGTGAAACAGCAGCAGCGGATAATAGTCAGTGGACTGTACGAGGCTTGGTAGCCTCTCGGTGACATGGTAGCCTCTCGGTGACAAAAAGATAATGAGAAGGAGTTTTCTGTTTGTGCCAGCTGATTCCTCCTGCTGGGTTAATGGGACAGTGCTGACTCAGAAATTGCAGTGAAATGTTTTGATTTTTTCAGAATTTAAATCCTTATAAATACCATTTTAAATCTGAAAGGTGTGCAAATTCAGTTTGGTGCTCTTGACAGCAAAAGGCAGGCAGTTGCAGCCTCTGATAGAGAATATTGATGAACACTTTAAGGGATTTTCAATTTAGTCCTTTCCTAATCAATGGATTTTTTTGTTAGTCTCTTCTTTGGCCTTTTATGAGTAGCACAAACAATTTCTTCCAGGCTGTATTATTGTGCTCTATCTAAGCATGTTCAAATTCATATGCAAATTTGGCATCTGGATTCACATCTGTCCCGGTTTTGGCTGGGATAGAGTTAATTTCCTTCCTAGTAGCTGGTACAGTGCTGTGTTTTGGATTTAGGACGAGAATAATGTTGATTTCACACCAATGTTTTAGTTGTTGCTAAGCAGCGCTTAGACTAGTCAAGGACTTCTCAGCTTCTCATGCCCTGCCAGCAAGAAGCTGGGAGGGGGCACAGCCAGGACAGCTGACCCAAACTGGCCAAAGGGACATTCCATACCATGTGACGTCATGCTCAGTACATAAACTGGGGGGAGTTGGCTGGGGGGCAGCGACCGCTGCTCAGGAACTGGCTGGGCACCAGTCGGCAGGTGGTGAGCAACTGCATTGTGCATAATTTATTTTGTATATTCTATTATTATTATTATTATTATTATTATTATTATTTCCCCTTCCTTTTCTGTCCTATTAAACTGTCTTTATCTCAACCCATGAATTTTACTTTTCTTTTTTCTCTCTGATTCTCTCCCCCACTCCCCCATCCCACTGAGGGGGAGAGTGAGTGAATGGCTGTGTGGTGTTTAGCTGCCTGACGGGTTAAACCACAACAACATCTTAGATATGCATCACCTTGCTGGGCCTTGAATTGCTGTGGTTTTAATAACCAAGAAGAATAGCGACTGGGAGAACTTTTATTCAACTCAGTGGCTTTTGGATGAAGCCGATTTGCATTGTGATCAGTACTCCAAGAGCTACCTGTTCCTCCTGTCCTTCTGCACTTCACTGGGCATTTGCAGAGGCTGCTTTTGGAGACAGGGTTTATAGATACACAAACATTTGATATGACCCCTCAGAGCAGATATAATGATCTGAAGATCACCTCAGGAGCCTGGAACTCGCAGAGTAACATGCTATTGTCAGGCTAGGGGAACTGAACAGTGGTTTTCTTTTGCAACTATAACGATTGTTTTAGGGCAGAATGAGTTTCTGCTCTAGGGACTCGTTGTTCAATATCCACCTAAGCATCATTAAATAAAATATGTAACGAACATTGGAAGCAGGTGTCACAACACAGGGCTCTGCTGTGCCAGAGGAATCCACTTCTTTCTGGGTTACAGAATCAAAGCTTCCATAAACTTTGTCTGTTGCTGATCCTATGAATCTTCCATTCCTTTCTGCATGAGGTCCAGCTGCAGTGGGGGTGGTAAAAAGCATTTTACAATCCTGTAGTCTGGTGATTCAAGACTTAGGAGCTGTTGTGAGTCCCAGGTCTTCAAGTTCCTGATCACTATCTTGAGCCACAAAGTCACTATGCAAAAGGATGTTGCTGCTACCTTCCCCAGTGCTAGCTACTGATATGCAGGAGAGGAATCATCATTCTGATGATTCAGGAGCCAATTATGACATGCTCCTCTGTGTAGGGCTTCCCACTACGTAGTTCCAGCCCCTCAGCCTGTATATCTGAGTGATGATTCACCAATGTTTCCTATATAGTCAAAAAAGGAGAGGTAGGCATCTCATTAATACTGTAAATCACATTTTACAACTCTATTTACATTGAATATACCGTTATGAAATCATTGCAACCCTTTCCTTACAGTATGCTCAAACATCAAAGATTCTGCCTGTGTTTTAACAGCAGGCAATTTTCTCTTCATTGCTCTGAAGTAATCAATTTATTATTCCCTTATCATAATCTTCCTCAACCAGAAATATATTACCTGAATTTGCATGAGATTAGGGTAGTAAGTATATTGTGACCTCAACAGTTCTAATTAAGATCCACGCTGAACTAGTCTGTTGTTCTGTTTCTGCTAGCCTGGGGGTTGTCTTTTATGTAAGAAAGGAAAAGGAGGCTGAATGGTTTGCTAGGAAAGGAAGCCTGCAGTGGAAAGCCCTCCAAGGCCTCAAGGAACAATAGCTGGAAAATTTCTGAGAATCCTGTATCTCTGCAGAGTAACCCGACACAAATCCAACCCATCCTGCCAGCCCTTGTGTAGTTTCTTGTTCATTCAGTCAAACCCCTTTGTACACACAATCTTATTCCCATACAACTCCAGTGAATGATCTCTGCCTCTTCTCCTCACTCCCTACATGTTCCCTCTGCTCTCACTACAGAGCTGAAATTTCCATGAAAAGAAACCTTGCATGTCATGTTCTGTATGTGGGGAATAAGTAGCACAATGACTTCATGCCTGTTTTGGCCCTTTTTAAGTCCTTCCGAGTGGCTGCCAGGATTCTGTATGCTCCAACCTTGATACTAACAACTCCTCATACTACATGATGGATGTTTCACCATGGCGTTAGGTGGGTGGACCCAGACTCCTCTGCAAACTTGCTCAACAGGTCAAAAGCTTTGTAGATTCATTGTGTCCTTTCCAGTTGGTAGAGGAGCATACGGCCCTCATTGTTGAAGGCTAATCTGTTTGTCTAGAAAAGTAGATGTAAAGCTATCTGAAACAATTGGCTGGCTTTTCCTATTCTCTTTTTAAAAATTTTCCAGCTCCTTGTTCACAGCTTGCACATACATTGCAAACTTTTGAGATGAGTACTTTTGCATCTACTGTAGCCTTGTAGTGTATTTCTAACCTGTTTGTCCTGCTGCATTCAGAGATACATAGGATGTTGATGCACATTTTCGAGTTTATTTTATTCACTGCAGATTCATGATGGATTCATGATGCTGTTTCAGCATCTAAAGACACTCTTCCCTTCTACTTGCAGCAGAGACTGTAACATAGGAACATAAGACTAACACACTGGGTCTAAACAGTCATTCCATCTTGCCCAGTATTCTGTCTCTGCCGATATTTACACTGGATGCTTAAATCCAGGGTGTAGTAAACATGGGAAAGTATACAGTAAATAATTAAATCCTTAACTGATATATTTACCTGGTATCTGACCCAGAGCCTTCCTGAGTTGGAGGTTAAATCTAAGCTGTTGTAGATAATATGTACTTAATGGCTCCAGCCTTTAGAGATTCAACTAATCCCTTTCTAAATCCACTTAATTTTTGGCTTCATAATGTCTGATAGTAAAGCATTAGTCAATTTGTTTATAAACATCATAACATTAAAAAAAAAAAACAACTACATTTTCCTGGACTAATTTTGTGCCAGTTGCATGGTAAGTTACTCCTTTGTTCTTGTTCTAGGAGAATTGATAAACTATCATTCCTTATTCACCATCTCCTGTTTGAGATGCTACGAACTTCTGTCAAATCATCTCTCGGTTGTTTCTTTATCCAAGCTGAAGAATCCCATAGCAATTAGTTTCTCTTCCTATAGATCCCATATTTCTGGTAACACTTCCGTACCTTTTCTGTTTCTGCAGAGTATTCTACAGTATTGCTTCAGAGACGAGATGACAAGAACTCAATATGGTATTCAAGAAACATGTTATTTAGCCAGTCTGTGATAATTGGACTCTCCCATTACTATTGTTATTTGTCTGCTCTCACGGGTTCTTTGATCTTGTTGTATAGTTAGTGTTATTTTTTTGTCATATGAATTTCTATGTATTTATTAACACTGAATTGATTAATTGATTGAGAGCAGCCCTGCAGAGAAAGACTTGGGGATAATGGTGGATGAAAAATTAGATATGAGCCAGCAATATGAGCTTGCCACCCAGAAAGCCAATCACATCCTGGGCTGCATCAAAAGAAGCATGGCCAGCAGGTCAAGGGAGGTGATTCTTCCCAACTACTCTGCTCTCATGAGAGCCCACCTGGAGTACTGCATCCAGTTCTGGGGTCCCCAGTACAAGAAAGAGAGGGACCTGTTAGAGCAGGTCCAGAGAATGGCCATGAAAATGATCAGGGGGCTGGAACACCTCTCCTGTGAAGAAAGGCTCAGAGAGTTGGCGTTGTTCAGCCTGGAGAAGAGAAGGCTCCAGGGGCACCTTATTGCGGCCTTTCAGTATATAAAGGGGTCTTATAAAAAAGACGGAGAAAGACTTTTTGCCAGAGCCTGTAGTAACAGGGCAAGGGACAATGGTTTTAAACTGAAAGAGGGTAGGTTTAGATTGGGTATAAGGAAGAAATTTTTTACAATGAGAGTGGCGAGACACGGAAACTGGTTGCCCAGGGAAGTTGTGGATGCCCCATCATTGGAAGTGTTCAAAGTCACGTTGGAGAGGGCTTTGAGCAAGCTGATCTAGTGAAAGATGTCCCTGCCCATGGCAGAGGGGTTGGACCCTTCCAACCCAACCCATTCTATGATTCTACAGTTCTATGATTCTAATTTCATACCCCATTTATACCTAATAACTTAGCGTTTTCTCCATCACTGTTAGATTGGAGTACCCTAGATAAAATTTTGTCTTTCTCAGTCACCCAGATCTCTCAGGTGAGAGATCTCTCATCACTCAGTCTTCCAGATCATTTATAATTACATTGAATATTATAAATTCCTAGGAGAACTCACTTAAAGCTTTCCTCCAATATGAAAACTAACCATTAGTTTCCCTCATTTGTTTTGTCTTTAACTGACTTTAGTCTACATGAGAACCTTCCTTTTATCTCTTAGTTTCTTGGAACATCTAGGTATAATACACTAATTGGATAACCCTGTATCTGTTTGCTCCTGGAGTTCTTCCGAGAACTCTACTAGTTTTATGAGGCATGACTACTCTCTACAAAAGCTATGTTAACTCTTCCCCAGAACATTTCTCTCTACTATTTCTAATTTTCATTATAGATTGTATCACCTATCCTGTACAAAATCCAGCCTGATTAGTCAGTAGTTCCCTGGATTCTTCTCTGAGTACTCCTCAAAAACTCGCATATGGTACTTCTTTTTCTCTGATACCAGGCCTGTCAAAGCCTTTGATTATTTACTACAATTACTTGTTCGGCAATTGAATTTTTAAGTTCCTTTACAGATTTTATTACAAGAAAGCACTTGAGTAAGAACGTGGGTTATGCAAGGCTTGTAAAGAAAGTAATTATGTTTTATTAAACTGAAAGATTTAGTTGGAAAAGGTCATTAGAAGTTATCACTTTTCTCTATATGTCTTGCCTCATTTACTTTTTCAGAACATTAAGGCTACAATAACCCTACCTTTATAGTGTGGGTAGACTTGCAAAAGGCCCAAGTTCACTTTTGAGTTTTTAAAAGATTCTTTGAACAGCCCCTTTGGTACTGCAAACATTTGACCCTTTTAACAGCTTCTTGGGCTTATTTTTGCCAGTCTTGTTATTTTTATGTATGCCCTTAAAACTTTATTGTAGTAAACTTGTGTCTTTCATTGTTTCAACTTGTACTAAATAAGTACATGAGTAATACATACAGTAAGTCTCGTATATTATTCAGGACTAAATCAGTTTGTTTCTTTTCTTGTGAATGCTTTCACAAATAGCTCCAAGAAGCAATCATTTATAGTGGCTAAAAATGTAGAATCTGTGACTAGATCCATACTAGCAAATAAAGTAGACCAAGGTCCATTTCTGGCTGTAAGAGCAATTGACATGGAGCAGTCATGGAAGATTTCTGTACCCAAGCTCTTTCCCCAACGGTAGAAGGTGGCCTCTTTCACACTGCATGTTGGAAACTGTCCTTGGCTTGCTCATTCACATGGACAAAAGCCATGTCAAAGAGTTCACTAACAATTGGTTGGAGTCTATGATCTCATTCCAGAGCTCAAACCTTTGCCTTGTCCTGGTTTAGTCTACCAGTGCAGACATAGCTTCATCATGGTTCGCTGTGATGTTTACCTAGTCTAGTATGATTGGACTGTCCCATTGTTGCTGTTTGTCTGCCCTGCAGGCTCTCTGGTCATCTTTAGCATTTCACTCACCTCCTTTTGGTCAGGTGATTGATAGCATAGCACTAACAGCATACTGTTCCTTTTAGTGTGGAATGAAATTCTGCAGCCATTGAAATTCTGTCGTACAACACAACTGTTGACACATACTCTGTTTGACACTATACTTTCTTTAGCATTAATGTGTAAATGCAAACTACTCTTCTTGTACAAAATGTATATTCTTGTATTAGTGTTCTACTGAATATCTTCTTTTCATCAAACTTCCATAATGCCTATTACATTTCGGTTTGTTGTTTTTTGTTTTTTTTTTTTTTTAAAGGGCATTCGCCAATGGTTCTGCTATTTAAAGCATATTTTAAAATTGCAATATTTGTGTAGACATATTTGGGCTTTTGTCTTGATCTAGTTGCATATTTTTATATGCTCTGCTTACCTGGGTTATTGTTTTTATTTGTTTTTTTCTTACCTTTTATTCTATCCATTTTTCTAAGTCATAGTCTTTCTGTTATTTCAGACTACACAGATATATCAATCTGAACAATTTACTTTCCACACCTGGCATGATTTCCTTGGTTTTCTTTTTAAAATTGCCTCATAGCATTTTTAATCTTAAATGTCAGCAGCACTGATTCTGTTTTGATTAGTTGGAACCCATCTCATATAAACTTAATCTGCTTCAAAAATTTACCAGGTACTAATAAATGTAATCCCCTTTTCCCGACACAGTTTAATCAATCATGACTGAGCTTCTGTTTTCTGACACAGTGTATAAAACTAGGACCATTGAAGAATGCTACTACGTAGGTCTGCATTTTTAGCCTCCTGGTTTAAACTTTGCTTTCAGGACCTCTCGCCTGCTGTTTCTTTGTTGGTGGTGTGCATATGGGCCATAACCTTTGGGTCTTTCTTAGCGCTTACTAAGAGAATGTCTAGATTCCTCGTGGTATGTGCCATCTTTTCAGCTGCATGGGTCTTTTCTAGTAAAATGTTTGTCCATGTTTTTATTTACTTGGTCATGATCTTGTTAAATTTTGTTAGAAATGAAGGAGGTATTTTACTTTTTCTGCTCCTGAAGGGATCCCACCCCACTTAAGACACCCATCAGCCCTTGCTTTACATGGTACCTGTTGTGTAACTCATGGCACAGTGTTAGCTAGCGTTCATGTCACTCAGGATCACTTCTGGGGGGTCACCTTGTCCCGGAGGTGAAGACCAGACTCAGCAGATCCACTCGGCCCACCCAGGGATACCTGGCTACTGTGATATCAATCTGTGCCATCACATGCCAGAGAGAACTTCCCCTGAGTGCAAGAGAGACAATGGGTGGCCTATACAGATATGACAAGACCCACACAGTGTCTGAAGAATGAATTGGCTTCTTCACGTCCTGTCCTAGAGCTGAAAGGCTTGACTTGTCCATCCATTTAGCCAAGTTACATCAAGTTATAAGACTTTAACTGACTAGTAAATGGCTTTTTGGTGTCTTGTCAAGTCACAATTCTGGGTTTTCTGAAAGGATTAATTAAAGTCTTCCTGGTTGAAGTGCCCATCCCAGTAGTCCTGAAGAGATTACCACTGAATTTATGGCAATCTGTTAACTGCTTTATATATATATACCCATGAAGGTTGCTTTCACTGGGGCTCAGCAAAAAGAACAGGAGAAATCCAGGGATTCATGCCTGGTTTTTTTGCCAGAAGAGTTTTCTTGAACCTCTACCCTAAATTGCTGCTAAAGGTTGTCACTGAATTTCACTTTAGATAAGGAATTAACATGCCAGCTAATTCCCTTTGTGAGGCCTTTAGAAAGAAAGGCATCACTTCACAGCCTGATTATCTAGAGGAAGTTGCCTTTCAGCTTTCCAAAGCCAAAGCTTTTCAGGCCTCTGTAGCATAGGTATGTCCTGGCACAGTGATTTCTGTGCAAATTAACAAGCTAACTGATGGTGTCAGACTCTGCTATGAGACTAGCATGGTGAATTTACTATCACTGACTCAGACACACTCCGTGCAAGCTCAAGTTACTGTAGCAGCTTGGCTGAAGAGGCACGCCTCAGTTCCATCCAAGGGAACTCTAATCTCATCTTCACCAAGCATTGCTCTATTGCAGAAGCAATCCTTCTGATAGGTAGACCCTTCGTGTTTAGGGATGCAAAAACCTAATTGGAGTAAGTTAAGTGAGAGGAGTAACAGAGTATTGCTTGGAATCACACGCAGTGTGAGTGTGCTTAACAAGCACGAAAAGGAGAGAAAGCAGTTAGTTATGAATGACTGAAGTTTCAAGAGACATAGTGCATGGGTATTCACTACCAATCCTCATTTTTCTCCACTGAGGTCTCTGCATGTAAGTGGGATAATTCTTCAATTGTTAAGAAGAAACTGAAGGGATAAGCTTACACCTCTTTTTTATCTGTGAAAGAAGCGTGAAGAGAAGGAGAGAGCATGTGTACCCTTCAGGGACTGCGAAGACAAAAACTCTCTGTTCTCAAGGTCATATCCATACACTGTGTGCAACACTCACTTTTACAGCATATCCTGAAAATTATTGCCAAGTAGCTTTCCCTTCTTCTTCCTCTCTTTGGCTTACTCTGCTTTTCTTTTAGCTCTTTAAAATTTTTTCTAATGCACTTTCAGCTGCCACTGATTCATAAGAAATTGTGTCTGCTGCGGAGGATGTAATCTGAAGTTGCCTAAACTCTGGTACTTTCAGTTGATAAAGGTACTGCCTAAAACTATAGCAGTCTCTTCACAGAGACTACAGTCTAGGTTAAAGAAAGCAGTAAGAAACTTCACTGTGTCTTACTTCTTTAGATGCCACCATTCCCCTTCCTTTTTTCCCTAAGATTAAAAAGAATGTATGTTAAATTACACTGTTTCCATTTGAGTGTATTTTCCTCGCTTCTACTGATGCAGAGTGATATTATCACTTAAATGAAAATATGTAATCAGAGTGTGGCTTGAATTTTAATCCCTTAACGGCATGGTTTTGCTTTAGGCAGAATCCACACTTCTAGTGCTACTATTTGGATGGAGACAGTTTTATACAGGTCAGCTTAGCAACAGCAATCTGTCTTTAAGACAACATTCACAATGTAGACTAATGTTTTATTTAATGAACGTTTAACTTGATGGCAATGAATTTCCCTTTCAGAAAACATTGCACACAAGGAAAATGATGGTTTAAAGGACAGGTTTTGAGTGCAGATCAACAGAAAAGAGAACAAGCAGCAAAGTTCAGTCTCTGTTAAGAGACCATTACATTTTATTTCTGGAAAAAATAGTCACATTTCTTGGAAATTGTTTAAGAAAAATATAACAGTGAGAAGTACTTCCTTCCCTCTTCCTCTTAATTGTATGATATCTGATCGGGAACCGAGTTAGTGGACCTATGCTATAAACAGGAAGGTCAGAGAGAACAAGTCAAACATGCCTCTCGTGCTGAAGACTACAACAGCACAACTCAAAGGTAAATAGAGCAATATGTAGTTACAAGGGGTAAGGCTGTGGGTGTCCCACTGGCAGTTGCATTTGCACTGACTCCATGCGAGTGATAAATAAGAAAGTCAAATAACCACTTGCTGTGAAGCACCTGGCTTGAAGACCACTCAGCATTCAGGTAAGGCAAATGTGTTGTTACTGTGGGGAAGGAATTGGCAAGGAGCCCTCTCTTCTCAAACAAACAAGGACTTAAAAGCCCTGTGAATCAGGTCTTAAAGTGAAGAAACAGGAGGACTGGATCTCTCAGTTCACCAGAAGTACTTTTTTTGTGAGTAGGAGTGGTAAGAGAGGCAAGGAACTGTTCCTTTTTGGACAGGTTCATGATTCAATGGAACAGCAGGATGTACTTTGTATGGATCAGATGGGTGAATCAACACAGATAATTAATTCCTTCTCATAACTTAGGTGTTATTTCTTGCTCCCAAGGTGAAGGAAGGAGGTGGAAAATCCTATCATTAGTTCCAAACAGCAAGCTTTGTCCTTGCCCTCTAGTGAAGAGGCAGAAAGTTTTCCCCTTAATAAATTACCTTATATGAAGCCACTCTGAGACATCATGTCAGTGTTGATGGAAGAGGTGGTTTGGGGCCAACAGAAGGCCCAAGACTCTCCCAGCTAACCACATGAGTTTTGCTTTCAGCTACAATCGGTGACAAAGAAGGAAGGACAGTGGCTGGTGGGGATGAGGAAGACCAGCCAGTGATAGAGGGAGTTGTTGCCTGACAAGACCATGCTTGTGTGCAAAGGTGTAAAGATGAGAGAGCTCATCAGTCTTCTGGCTCCATGCTTGGTTTTGGGAGTTGGAAATATTCGAGGTGAGTTTCAGACTCTTTGCCTCTATTTTTTCCTCCTTTCTTTTCTATTATTGTTCCTTTTATTTTAGCTTGATATTTCTCCATGCTCCCTTTATTTTCTGCTTTCATCTTGGTGCAGAAAGAGGACACTTTTGACTGTACACATATGTAGTTACCAGGGCTATACCGAACACTCTGAATGAATGCCAATGGCAGAACTGTGAATGGTATTTGGGCAAGACCCCAAACTTGATGGGCTAGACAATGTTCAAAGCCTGTTAGTATATTTACTTAAATTGACTAGTCATGAAGTTTCACATCTGAGTAGGCCTGACTATTACCAGTATGAGCTGTGACTTTGCCTGTCCCATTGTTAGATATCGTTTTGGTTTATACCGAAAGAAAACTTTTTTCCAACCTGCCTCTTTTCCTCAACAATAGGTGTCTCTTTGTTACATCTGTTGACTTGTCCTGCCTCCAAATGATACTCTCCTTCTCTTCAGAGTTAGAGCGAGGGCTTGGCTGCTCCCTAAGAGACAGGGAGCTGAGAGCCGGTTGATAACACAGCTGGCAGAGCAGCGGCACAGCACCTGTGCGAGTGAGGAACTTAGTCATTACTCATAAGTGTTGGAGGCTCTGAGGTATTGAATAAAAGGTATTGAAATAAAAGGTATTGAAAAATGTACCCGTTGCACACCTATTTTTCCAAAGATAGGCATCTATCACTGGTACTTGGGAGGATTATGCTCCCTTGCCTGACGTGTGATTCACAGTACTGAATGCCATGGACTCTGTGGTCTCTCAAGCAATAACCCTACGATGACTGAAACAACCTTGTCTTTGCAGCATATTTCACTTTTTGGACCTGAAAGTGACTTGGGTTGGGCACAGGTGTTTCTTGCAAGATTAGGCATCAGCTGCCCTAGGCCTGCTAGGAATGGCAAAATCATTCCTCGCCATCTCTTGGCTGCTGTTTCTGAAAAAAAGAGCTCTCAACCAAGCTGACCCTGGGTCAGTGGTTCCCATCATAGCACAGGCAACTCCAGCGCCTGTTCTTGGAGTTTGAATTTTCAGGGAAGGGCACATTCATTTTCCCAGGTTAACAGTGACCTTTCCTCAACACAGACACAGCTCCTCCTTGCACAGAACTTTTTCATAAAAGACAAAGGAAAAGCAGGTTCTCTGCAAATCTGCCTATGAGGTATGTTTGTTTACTGATAGAGTGACACAAATTTTTCAGCTGCTAGATTTTTTAAATATGTTTTCCTTGTCAGGAACTTTTTTGCTTTCTGTGACTTGAATGTCATTGTAGCTAACCAGAGTGGGCGTCTCTCACTTTTGCATATGACTTCCTAGAGGCATAACTCTTGCTAAGGCAAGTGGGCTTATTCGGTGGGCACGTGAATGTATTCACCACCACAACAACCCAGAAAGGCAAAGCTGAATGTCCTGCTTAATGAGGCATCTGGCGTTTTTGCCTTAAACAATAAATCACTCACTCATACCTTGCACTTACTGCCTTTCTACTGAGACATCTCTTGACTGCTAGAAGAGCAGTGAATTGGTGAGAGCATTTGTTTGGCTTTTTAAAAAATCTATAATTATGTTCTTAGAAGTTGTTTTTCTGTATGTCTCCCAGATTCTTTCTGTCATTAGGGGTTATGAAAGTCAACACTGCATTGCCTAGGTCCTGGAGGTCCTCCCATTCAGCTTGGACCCTCGTTTATTGCAAAACTATGCAGGGATTTACCAGGACTCAGAATTATGCGGATCCTAGGACACTGACGCTGATGTGAGCGCTCAGCTAAATAAATCCCCATTCAGCATTGCCCAGTTGGTCTTGGTACTCTCATTTCCTCCTACTGGGAATATCAAAAGATCATTCATAGGAGACAACAGGCTTCTCATTGGGAAGAGCTTCTCTTTTAGGCTTTCTGTGTTATACTGATGCTTGACCAGCTTTCCATCTGTGTTGGAGTTTCACGGAGCATCAGGTCTCTGCAGTTCAGGAAGAGAAACAGAGGTACAATCTGAAGTCTTAGATCATAGTTCACTGTATCAGAATGGCTGTGATTCCTGTCTGGGGGTGAAGAACAGAAAGGGGAGGATGCGTTTGAGGTTTTAGCCAGTGTTACAAGGCCCTTTTGCTTCAAAGGCATGAAGTCCAATGAGGCTTAAAAACACCGAGTTTAACCCTTTGGACTCATCTTTCGAATTAGAATATTTCTTGAAAATTAATTTTACCTATTACAAAACAATTCCAACTTTTCTTCACAGGTTGTAGACCAGAATCTTACTTTTCTTGCATGATCACTTTGATTTACAAACAAGCAGAGTCAAAAAGTTGAGGCTTTCTCAGTCCTAAGATTCACGATAAAATTCTGATAAATGGCAACATAGTGACAGTCCAGCCTACTCTAAGAGCAGCAGCTGCTGTTGGAGACTTCTTGCCTTCAGGCTTTCCGATGAAAGGCCAAATTTTATTTGTGAAATCCATGCAATATGAACTGAACAACATAGGGGATATTCCCAGCAGATCTCGCCACCCCGCTCCTCACTTCTCTGTCTCTGCCTTCTCCAGCACAGTAACAGAGCTTGTGTTCATTTTACCATTTCCCACTACCTCCTTTAGCCCCATCCCTCTTCTGATTGTTTCCTTTTTACAGAGAGCATCCCAAGGCAGACCCTACAGTGTTATAACGACTACATATCTCTTACAACTTGCACATGGATGGAATGCTCAGAAGCTCATCAATTCCTGAACGTGACTCTGAACTTTAACACCAGCCATGAAAAGTAAGTGTCTGGCTGGTGTTCTGTGAAGGGTCGAAAGGGGCTTGGCTGCTGAACGTAAGAGATGGAGCTGGGCAAAACAACAGTGGACTGGGCTTGCAGCTAGCATAGTATCCAGCTTGCAGACACCAGTGTTATGTCCAGGCTAGGGAGAAAGTTGGATCTGTACAGGATGAGGAAGAACAGGAAGAAGAGCATGCTAATCAAGTAATTTTCATTGTATTTTCAATCACTCTACCCTGCTTTTGCTGTGAGAACACATGCACAAAATATGGCAGGACATGTTAATTATTGCATCTGAGTGGAGAAGGATGTGCTACACTAGATGCAGTGGTGATAATAACTAATCAGAATGGCAACGAAGGCTTCTTCTTCCTTATGCCAGTAAGAGCATAGCTATGTTGAAATAATTTCTGCAAAAGAAACTGTGAGAAAAACAGAAGTTGTGCACGTTTGTTTGACTCATTGGGTTTCCTCTCAGAGATACTAGGCTATGTCTTGCACTATCTCTTTGCTACTTCTGCTTCCTTTCAAGAAAAATACAGAACAGTCAAACTGGAGAGTATAAGGGAGAGGAAGGGACAAAGAAGAAGGAAGAGACAGGGGAAGGAGAAAAAAGAGTAATAGTAGAAGCAGGAGATGGAGGAGTAAACAGCAGAGAGATTGGAGGGTGGGAAGAAAACATATGAAATAAGAATAGGAAGAAGTCATCTTGGTTTTATTTTTGAGAAAGAGCTCTAGGATTCATGAGTTGACCTGACAGCTCTTGAAGTCAATGGAGAAGGTGCTCCTTACAGTCTCTACAGTATTGAATTATGTTCCAAATGTTAGCAGTTTGCTGTGGATTGAAGTCTACAAACTGCAGAAATGTTCCTGTGGCACAAAGGACTCCACAGTCTGCATGGAAATAATTTTTTTTTGTAGGAGGACTGCAGTCCCATGGTCCTCACAAAACTTCTGTCCCAACTGCTAGCTGCGCTTCTTTGGCTTACCTTCTTTGACTTCTCTAGTGTAAGCATAGCATAACATACAGATGTACACATGTAAACTGCCAACCCTACTGTTATAGAAGCAACAAGCTTTGCTTGCTAAGGAAAGGTGAGCTATGAGCTGAGGGTGACAGCAAGGCATTGACCTCATTGACAATGGCGTAATCCCACGGTAACAAGAAAAACAGAACAGTGAGAGTGACGAGGATCAGCCATCAGTCCAGATCCCCAGGGAAGTCCCTATCCAGCAGCCAGGCTTAAGGTCAAGCTAGGAAGTCAATTCCATGGATCACAATCAGCAACGTGTATCACCAGACACAGATATGGCCGCGTCATAGCTCAGGCAAGGACCAAAGGCAAGAGCCTGAAATTAAAAGCAGCTTTTGAGTGAAGGTGGGGATGCCCTCAGTCAGGCTGATTCCATTGTAGACAGCCTTGAGCATGGGTAGCCCCCTTGGGGGGGCAGTGAAAGAGGTTGTGCTCAGGGCCCAAACACCTACCAACCCAAGACAGTTATTGTGAGTGCCCCTTCCTTTGAGGAAAGGAAGAGAGAATAAAGGAGATGTGCTTGATATTAGAGATTTTATTCATGTCACTTAATGAACTACAGGAGTATGCCAACATAATGTGGTGATAAACATTGATTTAGAAACAGAATAAAATAGCATGTGGGGAAGGTTTCAGAAACTACAGTTTGGGTCATCTAGCAGCATCCTATTCAGATAGTCATGCTTTTTTCTGTGTAACCAGGATCAAAGAAATGACCTGCAGGTTCCACAAAGGTGAAAACCATGCTGACTGCCAGAACTTCACAATGAACTGGGTGTGTCACAGACATGGATATGATCAAAGAACCTACAATTTCAAATTTGACCTGACACTGCATGCAGAGCTAAAAGTCTACTTGTTTCAGAATGGTAAAGAGAACCACTAAGTCTTGTCTCTATTCTTGAGTATTTAGAAGTTTTTCAGATTAATGTATTGAATATCTAATCCTAAAAAGATACTTAGGTCAGCCCTTAACCTGAAACGTAAGCAAGAGTGAAGTTAAATGGCTATAAGGCCATACTACCATCTTCAAATTCAGTGCATTTGGGATAGACAAAAATGAGTCCACCTTAAATGATTACAATGGAAAAAATGGGGGTAGGCCTGCCAGATAACCAGTGTCTTGATTGAGATTGGGGGAAGATATCAAAAAAGCTTTCTGTTTCAGCACCATGCTCTACATGCACTACAGCATATTCTTTCACAAAGTTGCTGTGAAGCTGCACAACAGCACTGCTCTCCCTACTTTACTCTTCTATTCCTTAATATATTTCCCAGATCTTGTAGAGTTTGTACCTTGGGGTGAAAAAGAATCATGGATTATTTGTAGCACTCCAAGGAAACTGTTAAATATCCAGATTCTGTCACTCAGAGAACATCAGCTAGGCCTTTTCTTCCCCTCTTCATGTCCCTGTCCTCACTATCTCATCCCATGGGTTGTACCTTCACCTTCCAGTTCAGACCCTCCCACCTCAAAACCTCTCAGTCAGCTTGATGACATCAAGAGACTTCTTGCTGACCTGGAAAGCAGCTGATGGAAGCCAAGGGCTGGGCAATGCACTGGAGTATGAAGTCACTTACAAGCGGGAGTGGGAGTCCTGGGAGGTAAGAGCGCAGGAGCTGGGCTGCCCTGGTTTGGGCTGCACCCTTTTGGGCGGTTGAGAGCCTGTGGTAAAAGCTGTGCAAATAAATGGCCTTTCCGTTCTCAGGCACTATGAGGAGATGCAACAAATGCTGTTGCAGGTCAGGCGGAAGGGGCTCTCTTTCTGTTTGCAAGTGACTTGCCCAGTGAAATACCATTTGTCCTGAATTGAATGCAAATGATTTTTCCCTGAATCCCTCCCAAATGGAATTAAAGCACGTTCCAACAGGAGCCTGTGGGTTCATGTGGGAAAATGGCAAAATATCTTTGAAGCTGCTTCCCCTTCCAGGAGGATACACTTTATTTTTTTTTTTTAATTTTGAAGTGTGCATAACCCCAACTCCCCAATTTCCTCCCTCCCCGCTCTCCTGCCTTTCCCCCAACAACAGAAAGCTGCCTCGCTCTTGCTCTCCAACACCACACATTGCCGTCTCAGCCACAAGAACCTTGTCCCAGGGAGCAGCTACGTTGCCCGTGTGCGAGCCAGACCGGGGCAGGCCAGTGGCTTCTCTGGGCAGTACAGCGAGTGGAGCACGGAGGTGTCGTGGGAGACCCCTGAAGGTAGCGTGGGACGGAGCGGGACCATGCAGGGGTGGAAGCGCTGGCTGCGAAGCCAGACCTTTCCTGTCACTTAGCTTGCTCTCGTCTTCTCCGAAGGTGCCCTTCAGCCCAGGAACCTTCGCTGCCTCTTCAATGGTGCAGATCGTCTGACATGCAGCTGGGAAGTGAAGAAAGCGATCATCACCTCTGTCATCTTTGGCTTGTTCTTCAGGGCCAGTCAGGCATCGGCGTACGTGCTCTGCCCATGGCAGTGTGCCTGTGCCTCTCCCATGGAGTTTCTGCTCTGACCCATTCCCCCTGGCCTCAGCTCAACCTCTTTTTCTCCCCTCAGAGAAGAGGAGTGCTCTCCCGTGCACGAGAAGGCTTTGACCCACATCCCCTATGTGGTCCAGAGCTGTGAGATCCCTGTTAGCAACTCCAGCAGTCAGAGCCAGTACCACGTGTCTGTCCGAGCCAAGATGGAGGAGAAAGTGATTGAAGCCTACAAGAACAGTGAGTTGCTGTGTTGTTTCTTGCTTCTCCTGGTTGTTTCTTGGAGAGATGCCTGTCTGGGCAAGTGGGGCTGAGGACAGCGGTGGTGAGGAAAAGCATGTGGGAAGAGAAAGAGTCCGGGACTGATGAAGAAAGGAACTGGATGTGGTGTCAGGTCAGAGGTCTGGGAGAGGTGGCTTGTGGGTGTGGAGTTCCTCAGTGGCACTCGTTACTCTGAGGAGGGTGGCAGCGGTGGAAACTGCTGTGCAGAAATTTGGGTTGTGACCCAGAGCTCCTCAGTGAGCGACTGTCACCCTGCTGACTTCTCCGTGATTGACCTTCATGGGTGTCCCAGGTGACAGGGAGCTGTGGTGAGAGGTGTTTGTGGGGAGTGTGTCACTATGTGATGTCTCAAGAAGCCACTGGAGCTCTTGTGGGTTTGCGCAGTGGCCCCCGGAGCACTGGATGAGGTAGGACTCCTCTGCTGAGTGAGGTGTGCCAGGTGGATCATCTCTGCCTGCATGTATCTGGAGGTACTGGTGCTGCTTTTCACAGGCTAAAGCTGGGAGAGCTCCTGCAGTGGCTGAAAATATCAGGTAGTAGCTCCAAGAGAGCTGAAAACCTCTGGAAATGTGGTGGACCGGTTCAAATGTTGCTTTACGGCTTTTCTGTACACAGGGAGTGCTGTCAATATTAACGGATATGGATTTTCTGTTATTTAATGGTCTACTGGTTTATTGTATTTGACTAGAAAATGAAGATGCGGGGAATTAAGAAGTGTTAAAAAGCTGAGACTTCTTAACGTTGCATAAACCGACATTGTTTTCAGTCTCTGGAAACTACTCACAGTGGTGAAAGGGAGTGCTGGACCAGTATGTTGATTAGTACTCTGAGACATTCCATGTGTTCCAGTTAAGGTGCTGCCACCTGCAAACGTGTCAGTAACAGTGACAGAGAGCCAAGAGTATGAACTGAGGTGGATAAAACACACTTTTCAGTATGGCTTCATAAAACAGAGATACCAAGTCGAGTACTGGAAAAACAACCAATACGAAAAGGTACGCCTCAGAAAGTGCAGGAGTCCTGGATTTCTCTTTGCTGGGCAAATGGGAAGGACGGTTCCTCTCACCTTCATCACTTGTGCTTCTTTCTTCTCCCTAGACTCTCCAGAAGTTAAATATCAGCAATGACGAACCTCCGTTCATCTTCACCCTGAAGATGTTGGCATCATCTACAGAATATACGGGGAAAATGCGTGCAAGGGTGAATACGCCTCTGGATTATGAGGGGCCTTGGAGTGAGTGGAGTGAGGAGTTCAGCTGGAAGACTGAGAATGGTACTTTTCATGCAGGCTAGTTCTGTAAGATTTTGTGGACTCTTAAGGGCTGAAATGCCGCTATAGAAAAATACATTCTCTCAGCTGGGGTTGAAATTCGGTCCAGCCATGGGCTAGCTGGGGTTGCTTAACAAGGTAGGTAGCTGTCCTGTCTGCATCCTTGCAGTACGGCAGCAATGCTAATGAAGGAGGTGAGCAGCAAGGACTTGTTAAGCTTCTTCCTACTTCCCTTCACAAGGGGAGTACAACCAACCGTAAAGGTTTCCACATGGAGAATCAAGCAGAGATCCTGCCCGAAAGATCATCCTTGTTTCCTGATTCCAGTAGTCCATTCTGCCATCGGGGACTGAAGAGCCCGAGATTGCAAGAAGACAGAATATAAGCCATCAGTCTTCTGTATTTGCAGAGTGCCTATAGGGTTGCGTAAAACACACAGTAGAGTCTACTGGAGATAGGAACCTTTACACGTTTTTGCTGTTCCTGGACTTAGAGGCAGAAAGTCTGCTATCATACGGTCTTGTGCCCAAAGTAATATGATCTTATATGATTTGTCCTGAGGAAGCTTGTAGTGGTAAGACAGTAGGCAAATTTTGATGGGTGTACTCAGGAAGAAATAGGTATGTAGCTGATGATCAGTTATGGCCATTAGCAGAGGAAGCTCTTTCTTAGAAAACCTCTGAGACCCCATCTCTTCAGGACGGTGCAGAGTAAGGCAGACCTAAGATGCCTGAAGGCATGCCTGTTGTTCATGGTGGAGTAGGCTACCTAACCATCTTTTTATTAGCATAAAGTGTTTACTCTGATGGCAGTAAAAAGTAAAAAAGAATCGGTAAAGGAAACGAGGAACTCCTTTGGTCAGTAAGCTGTTCAGGCCACGTTTGGTCTCTCCGGCTTTGGAGGGTATCCCAACAGTTTGAAGGCCGCTTGATCCCATCCCGTGACATGCCACCTACATTTCCCTGATCTGCTTGCATGAAGAGCGACCAGAGTGAAAAACCTGTTACGGGAAGCAGCCGCTCCGCAGGTGGATACCTATTTCTCTTTTCTCTGTTTCAGTTCTGCCACCAGTGGTTCTGCCAGTGATGCTCCCAGCTCTCATCATCGCTTTGCTAATAGTTGCTTATTGCAGCTATAAGTATTTCCTCAGGTAGGCTTGCGTTGTGACTAGGAGATTTAGCAGCGTGTTGGCCGCGTGGGTGGCCTAGAGACTGAGGCATTGCTTGTCCCCCATGGGAGAGAGGTCTATGCGGAGGTGAGCCTTGGTGTGCAATGGGCAGCCTTGTGCATGTCTGTGCAAGGGTGAGAGTTGTGTGGCGACATTCCAGGGCCTTGGTGGCGCCTCGCTGTGCAGAGCAGCACGGTGTACGGGGTACAGCCTTTTCTGGTTGCAGCCACATTGAGAAGCAAATCTTGAAAACTCTGTGTTGCTGTTGCAGGAAGAAGCAAATGTGGGAGGAAAAGATTCCGAACCCCAGCAAGAGTCTCCTGATCCAGAGCTACCTGGGGGTAAGAGGGAACTGTACCTTGAAGAGTGCTCCTGAAGAAGTACAACATGGAGTTATTCCAGGGTGAAAAGAAAGAAGGGAGGGGTGTGTTGGGCTGCCTGACTGAGGGGGAGCTGCCAACTCAGGGTCTGGACTGTCACTGAACAGTCTGCTGTCCTGTCCAGGAGGATTATGGAGCCTGGCTGAGCCTCATGAAACCCTTCACTACAGGCTTTGGTCTTCTGCCTGTTTTCCTACCTTAGTATCTAGGACCTGAGAGTTGAAAAATAAAACTGACTCTCCCCTCTGACACATCTGGCCAGTTTTGCCATCCCTTGCCTTCAAAATGCTCCCAGACTCCTCATACATGAAACCTGTTGTCCCTAGATGGAATTGACCTTTCTCTGTTCCTGGTCAGGATGTTGCCTGACTCTCTACTATGCTACCTTCTATAGTCTTTGCATGATTACCTCCTTGTATACTCCTCTGCAGTCGCTGGAGGTTGACTTCATACTGTGAGAGATATATTTCCTATTACATGCTATTCTTCCTGGACATGGACATTTTCCTCCATGTAAGAAAGGAGAGGGCAAAGAAAAGGAAATGTATAATTTGCACAGTTGTATCTTTGGAGGCATTTTTAAAAGTAAGTGGCTTCTTTTTTCTTCCATCTTTCTCCCTCACCTGTTTCCTGATTTCATCTGCAAAGGCCATGCAGACCTTGTGATCCAAAGAAATTATATCCCAGTAGGTGGATATCACCAAGAGGCACTGCATGGAGCATACTTGGAGTTTTATGAAAACAGTGGCTAGGTTCCTTCCTGGAGCTGACTCTTGCGTGTTTCAGTTTCTCACTATCGTAATTCCACAGCCTTATCTATCTGCGAGTCTCCCCTGGAACCGTTGGATTTGTATTTGATCTCACTTCTCTAATTTCTCTATCTCCTTAAGGCAATGCTGCTAATCTCCATTCTATAGACAGAGAGTTCATGCTATTTTTGCCACTGTGTTTTATCTGCTACTTAAGCTAAATGACTTCCACATAATTTCTGGCTCCCTGCAGTGCAAGTCAGTGATGCACGACTCCAGGGAAGAGTGGCCTTTACAAAGGTTAACTTAACAGTTACTTCTCCAATTGCAACATTTTTAGCTTTCCACCCCTGTCTTCTCTGTCAGCCTCACCCCCTGCCTTGCAGGTCCTTTCGTCCCATTTTATATTTTCACCTTAAGTGGAAAGCCTGGTCTTAGCATTGCTCCTGAGGGTGCTGCACACGGTGGGCTGTCACGGTCCTCAGCTAACTGTTCATTTGGCACCCAGTATTTCTCAGCCCCTTATTTAGTCAGTAAGCAATGTCTCTCAGGCATGCATCCAGTCAGCAGTTGACATAGGGGAAGTGTGGTACACCAGACTGCTTTACATGACGCATATCTGCATGTTTTGCAGGCTCTGCTAAATCCCCCTTGCAGATCAGTCATTGTTCTAAAGTCCCTTCTGATTAATTTGGCTGTCGACAGACTTCTTCAACTTCTTTTTCTGTCCACGCACAATAATCAACACCAGTACAAGGCCATCCACTACTCTGAAAAGCATCACAGTAGCTTTGTAACCGATCTCATACCCAGCTCTCCATCCACAAGTGCTCTCTGTTAGTCTTGTGTTTTTGAGAGTTTTCATCCCTGTAGCGAATTCCCTTAGCCTAAACTTTGTAAATGTCCCAGCAGTTCTGTTTCTCTGGTCAGTCAGCACAGAAGGGCAGTCATTTTAGCTCTATAGGTGAAATGCTGCCCAGAGTGTCCTGATGTGCTGCTGCAGGAATCAGAGTAGGCATTGCACAAAACAGCTGCTTTGAGGTTTATTGTGACAGGAGCCTGCAGCTGCAGCAGCCCCTGACTCCTATGCTGCATAAAGATAAGTCAGGGATAGACAACATGGAAGTGTAGGGATAGTCTTCTGGAGGACAGGACATACTTTGTAGCCACAGCTTCCACATTACCATCCATTGTGACTTGAAGATCAAAGAGAAATGGATCTCAGCTTGTTCTGGCTAGAGAATGAAGGTTGAAATGTGAAGAGGATCTGCAGATTTAAGCAAGGATGAAGAGGTGAAAAGCTGATAGAAGATGTTAGAACAGATCAAAGGGTATGAAGGTGCCAAGAACACTTTCAGATTGACAGTTTTTTAACCTGCATCAATCTATTGAAGATTGCCTGTAGCAATGTTTCTACTGTGTTTAGGTGGGGAAACAGCATGGCACTAAAAATGAGAACAGCAAGGTTGTTGGGACAAAAGTTTGCTACTAGCATTCTTGTGCGCATGGCTCCTGGCTCTTCCTGACCTTAACGTGATCTCTCTTTCCTCAGAAGTGTTAGAGTCTTCATTTTCTCTCTTCAGGAAGCTGTCAGCCGACGGCCAGCCAGACAGGTGTGCTTCAATGGGCAAAACACTTCTGAGGAGGTGGAGCAGATTAACTGCCTTAAAATTCTGGATGGGTAAGTAAGCAGCCCGCTCCCTACTCCTTTCTTGAAAGGTTCCTTACTAACCATGGGGTAAGAGCAGTCTGTGCATGGATATCACCCATTGCAATGGGGAGGACAAAGCATTTTCACTTGTGTATCTCCTAAGTCGGTGTACACCTTCCAAACATCTATGGAAATTGTAATGAATTGCTGCAGCTGCAGACCTTGACTTCCCTGGCTGGAGGTCTGAGGATAGAAACCTGCTCCCTTTCTTCCTCTGCATTTCCTTTGGAAATAGGTTTGAATAAAAGGCATTGACCTAATAGGGTGGAAATCTTGTTGGCTGAATTCCTCCCAGCCCACCTGAACACAACCTCCCTCTCACAAAAATACAAATACTCCCTTACCCCTTCATCCTCTAGAAATGATATACTTTCTGCTCCTTGAAGCGAAGTCTGACTTTGAAAGTGGAATGTGAACAAAGAAGAGCTGCAGTGGTCCCGGCCAGTTTGCAGCTGATCAGAAATAGCTCCAAATTGTCCACACAGCCTCAAATTTGTGTCAGGTCTTCAAAGATGGAGCAGGGAGGTGACCATAGTGCTCTGTTCAGGAAACTAGCCTAGGTTGCAGTGCAGTCAGCTGACACAAATTAAATTGACTCGTGGGTTTCATGATAATTATCTGCCTCTTAAGAGAGAGGGTCAGCTCTTCTTAATACATAATTTTGTAAGTCATGTGAAGGAAAGATGGATTATGCTTGTTAGTTCTTTGAAATCTTTGTCTTCTCCCTTTGTCTAGCTTCACATTCAGTGCTTGTAAGAGACGGGCCCTTTATTTTGAAGAAGTAACTGCAAAGTATCACTGAAAGCTCAAGAACTGCATAAATGCTGATGCTAGCAGTCACATTGTCTGAGCCTATACTGCTAAATAAATCAGGGCCAAGATGTAGTATCAAGCACTGCCTTGTAACTGCTTGCACTGCTTTGTTGTCAGCACTTTCCCTGCCATGGTTTGGCTTGTGCCAACTAAGTGCTCTCCAAGATAACATCCTGGCACAGTTTGGGAGATAGCACAGGGTAGCAACCGTTCCCAGTGGGCAACATGGACACGACTGTACTAGGTTAGGCTGTGTTTGGTGTCCTTCAACAGTATTCTAGCAGGCTTTGCACCCAGGCCATGCAACACACATCCTGTTTCACACCATGAATACAGCTGTAACACAGCGGTCATGTTATGTCATACACTTCGAACTGCAAAAACAGACACAAAGCCTTAGCTGTGTTTTAGACTGCAGAGACACTGTGGGAGACCCAGAATACTACCATGGCTATACAGTATGGACACAGCCAGTCTATGCCATTTTACTGGAGGGCCAAAGAATGGTCCCCAGCTCTGTTTTATTTACAACAAAAACATAGCTTTTCTCAAAAGCTGATTTGTGCTTGCATATCTTGGCATTGAGAAAAGTTGGTGGTAGACAGTTGATCTCTTGCTGTGGCACAGAAAAGGCTGAGGCTTGCATCTTCTAAGGAATGTGCAAGAGAGATGGCCAAAGGTTCCTTCTGGTTTCCTGGAAGACAGTGTACCCACTTAGAGCACCTCCTGTTTATATGCAGTTATCACCTTAGAGAGCTGTCAGAGAGCTGTCAATAGCAGCTAAGTCCTGTGTTTTTTCACCTGAGCAGGACAACTAAGAGTCCAGCAGAGTTCCATGGAGCTGAGGCAAAAAGAGTGCAGTTTTCCCGTGCAACACTGGCTCCACAAAACTCCTGTCAGACTTCTGGAGTGCCACATAAAACCTCACTTTCATTGTCCGCACTTGTCTGCCCATTGAATCAGACTGATGGTCCATCCTGCCTGCCTGCCGGACTTCCATGCAAGAGTGCTGCTCATGCAAGTATTGCTTTCCAGACTTGCTTTGCTTTCAATGGTCCATACTTGTACAGCCCAATGGTGTCCTCCCAGCCTGATATGCATCGGACCCTGGCAGTGGACCCAGTGGGAGTCTGTGAGAAATCAGTTTCCCTTCAGTGTGTGACCCTCCCGAAGGAAGACTGTCCCCAGGCTCCACAGAGGCAAGGACAGCCAGGAGCAGGTCCTCCACAGCCCTTCCTGCTCCCAGAGCAGAAGGATATGATGCAGCACCTTGACAATGAGAAAGGAGTCTCACCGGCCCCACCAGCCTGTGGGAAAGGCACGAATGTGGGAACAGAAGAGCAGAAATCTCCAAAGGCTCTTAGCTGTATCACGTCTCCTCAGCAGTGCTCCTTGGAGTACATCACCACAGAGAGCCTGTTACTGCCATCAGCTGTCGACTGCCCCCATCCGCCACTTGTCACTGCCGCGGAGTTGCCTTGTGACTCACAGGACCCCCAGCCCCCCAGTGACCACTCTTGCCGTGAGTTTTCTCCTGGGAAAACTGGTGTCACGGTCTCAGTTTCACATCAAGCACCAACCTCGTCTCCTGAATTGCACCTGGATGCGTTTGGAGACCCTTGAGGTCTCCATGGACATTCAGAACCCTCAAAAATGTCCTTACATATTTTTTGAAAAGGGGTATTTTTTTTCCCAAAGAACCTGTGTTGGAGAACTATGTAGTCATATTAAATCCTGGCAGCACCATTACAGTTTTCCTCCATTATGGGCAATTGCTACCCTCTCCCTAAGGTAAAACCCAGTAAGAAGGTGCAGATGAGTCAGAAAGATCCCCAAGTGTATTGGGTTTGTGTGGCAAGGCTTTGGTAGCAGGGAGGCTACAGGGGTGGCTTCTGTGAGAAGATGCCAGAAGCTTCCCCC
>NW_008825609.1:993140-1001831 GCF_000699105.1 Pygoscelis adeliae
CCCACGCTGGAGCAGGTTCCTGCCAGGACCTGTGGCCCTGTGGAGAGGAGCCCATGCTGGAGCATGTCTTCTGGCAGGACCTGTCACCCTGTGGGGAACCCACGCTGGAGCAGTCTGTTCCTGAAGGACTGCGCCCCATGGAAAGGACCCACACTGGAGCAGTCTGTGAAGAACTGCAGCCTGTGGGAAGGACCCATATTGGAGAAGTTCGTGAAGAACTGTCTCCCATGGGTGCGATCCCACACTGGAGCAGGGGAAGAACGTGAGGAGGAAGGAGCAGCAGAGACAATCTGTGATGAACTGACCACAACCCCCATTCCCCATCCCCCTGCACCACTCAGGGGGAGGAGGTAGAGAAAATCGGGAGTGAAGTTGAGCCGGGGAAGAAGGGAGGGGTGCGGCAAAGGTGTTTTAAGATTTGGGGTTTATGTCTCATTATCCTACTCTGATTTGATTGGCAATAAATTAAATTAATTTCCCTGAGTCGAGTCTGTTTTGCCTGTGACAGTTAATTGCTGAGTGATCTCCCTGTCCTTATCTCGACACACGAGCCTTTTGTCATATTTTTCTCCCCCTGTCCAGTTGAGGAGGGGGAGGGATAGAGCAGCTTGGTGGGCACCTGGCATCCAGCCAGGGTCAATACACCGCACCAAGTAAATAAGTTTTGGAAATCCATTAAAATGATCAGATAGCCTGCACATGATGGGGGATCCATCAGTGGCAAGGAAGACCATGCACAGAATATTGAGGTGATTCAGATCTTCAGAATACTAAAGAAAGCTGTTGTGGAAAGGAAAGCAGCCAGCTTTGAGGTTCAGAAAAGCCTGCTGGAGTTGTAGGGGTCTTAGATAACCAAGACAAAAATTTGAAAAATGACACCATTATAATCCCATTTTCTTTCCACAAATGCTACCTCTCCTCTCCAGCTTCTAGTCCAACATGGTGAAAGATATCAAGCAGCCCTACCCCTTTCTTAGTTATATTAATGTATTTGGTAAAAGGGACAGGCCATAATTTCCATGTACCTGCATTTAGATACGCTCACATTCCCCTGATAGTTGTGATTGGCGGGGGAAGATGACAGATTTAGCTAGGGCTCCTTTCTAAAAATAGGTAATCAATTTCAGTTCAAGGCTCTCAGGTTATATGAAAAGAAAACGATTTTGCTTGGGCACATAATGAGCTTGGATAATCAGTTTTCCTGCTCAAGAGCAATGAATCCAAGGATTTAAAAGAAAAGGAATTTTATCAAAAGGGATAAAATGGCAACTCAGAATAAACACTGGTAGGCCTGTTTACTAAAATGAGCAATGCAACCTGAAAGCTTCTTGGTAATGTAGCCCATTCCCCTGTTTCGCCCAGAGCTGAGAGAGTCCATTGCCCATCTGTAAGGAGATGTTGCTCTTAAACCTCTCTTACTGTTTCCAAGTGTGGTGATCCCACCTCTGATACTGGGTCGCTGCTCTTGGCAGCTTCAGCCCACGAAGCTTTGGTTCTGTCTGCAGTCCCATACTGCCCCCTCAACATTTCAGATCCTCAGAGAGGAGGAGTCTGTGACAAACAAAACCCAAAGAGAACCCTGGGGAAAATACTGCTTGGGTTTTGGGTTTTTTTTTACTTTCTTGCTCCATGGATCCTTTGCTCTACCACTATCAAAGGGAACACCACAGGTAATTCCTAACCCTCAAAACACTATTGTCTCTTGATGGATAATAATGGTTTAAATACTTTCAAACTTAAGACACAATTGTATTTCAACTCCAGTGCGCAAGAGTGAAATCCACTGAAGTCAATTCACTTGCTCCCTCTTTGTTGCGATCTCTAGCCATTTCAAGCAGTGCTGGATTTCTCTTTTATCCCATTATAGGCAGGATCAGCAGTGAGTACTCCATTCTTTTAGGAATACTGGGCTTACCTCAGGATAGATGTAGCTCTGAATTTAAGTTTTATTTCAGTGCAAGCTTTACAGCCTAAAGGATTGATTTTAATAGGAGGCTGAAGACTCTGGTAAGAGTTCTTGCAGTGACTATCTCCTGTTCTTACAGTTGTTATGATTTCTTTAATAAGCCCTTCAAAATCATTTGCAGTGGAGATACCAAAGGTTGGAATCGTTCAGGATAGCACAAGATAGGCAGAAGTCAGAGGGTTAAATGAAAAGAAAAAAAAGATTGGCTGGAGAACAGGAAATTTTTATTAAAAGCGATATCCTGCAGAATGATCTGTGCCTCAACTGCAGGGATGCATGAGCCTAAACTGGGAAATATCCATTTCTGCAAGAAATACTAGAAGGTATGAGGAGAGTGCTGGAAAAGCGTGGATGTAATTGGTCTCTTCTATTTCAAATTGCTATAGTATGATTATCTATTTTTCAAGTGCATTGACTGTTTATAAATGACTGAAACAGTTCTTAAATAGCTATTTTGGTGAATGGTTTAGCTAAACCAGAGAAGAACCCATTTTTTTCCAAGTTCTGCCCTGTCAGATAAAAACATTGGCTCAGAGCTGCCACCCAATGATCAAACCTTGTAAAATCACTTTAATACAGGCTACCTATGTTGCAAAGTGCTGAGTTCAGTGAGACTACAGAGTGGACGCCAACTAATTTCTCACTGCACAAAAAAGGCAGTGAAAGGCCATCTGCCCCTCCACTCCCTTTCCACTCCTCTTCCCCAACATCTGCATATCTCATCACTCATTGCCTAGCCTGCAACAAGGTTCTTTGCTTAGAAAATTTAATTTGTTAACCTGTTAACTTTGCTTTTTTCTTCTGTATTGATTTTCTGCTGTTTTATCAAGTTGAATCAGTTCAGAGTGTGGGCAGGGAACTGTCAGCACCGGCACAAAACAAGCAAGAAGGAATGAATTGCTGAGAGCAGAGGAATGGGTAGAAGGGAGATTTCAGCTGCAGTGACCACTTATTTCAGCCCTGTTCTTCTCTAACTTCATCTGACATGCTATTTGGAGATTCCAAAGCTGGCTTTAAATACGCATGTTTGGGTACCCAAAGAGCTCTAGTCAACACAGAGTGCCACACAGGGTAATGCTCCTTGCCAAGGTTCTGGCTAAATTAGTCTGTTCAGCACTCAGAGACTTCAGGTATTGATTGCTCCCAGTAGCTGCGCTGTCTCGTTGAAAGCTATATCTCAGTCACCTCCGCAGCTTTCAACGTGTCACCCATCAGAAAGCGTTTGCCCCTGGCTGAGCTGTAACATTTGGCAAAGCAAAGAAGATGAAGGGGGATTGCCACAGGTATGTTCATTTGGCATCAAACAGCTGTCACCCATTTGAGTGCATTATACAATGACAACTATTTTGTACTATTTAAGTGCTCATAAAAATATTTTAATTTGTAAAAAGTGTACAAAGTGACTTTACTCCACTGTGGGAGGCGAGCAGCACAGTTCGTGGCAGAGTGTAGTGGTGCACCAACAAGACCTTTCAGTCCGCTTCCCTTCTGATCCAGTCTCTTCATGAGCCTTTCATGGGTAGCAAAGGGCATTTGCTCCAAGCTGTACCACAGTTCTGCAATCTGCCTGCCCTTATGTCTATTTCTAATAGACATTAGAAATAGATCTGTAAATCTGTCTGCTGATTCAGCCCACATGTTATGGCTCATGTGTGTATTAGCTAACTATACCTGGAACTGCCTGCTTTCAGTACTCCAAACAGTGTCAGCAGATTTCTGTTCAGCTCCATGTTTTCTGGATTAGGACTTGCTGCGGTCTCAGAAGACAGCATTTATTATGTACCTGGAGTCACATTGGTCATCAGTGCTGGATGCAACGCAGAGAACAGGGTGTTCTGACAGAGCTGCGCTGTTCAGCTGAAGCCAGAGTGGTGTGTGCTCAGGTAAGAGCCACTTGGTACTGATGCACAAGGAGAACCCACAGGGAGGTTTCTACAAGCTGCCATTTGGCCAGTCTCCTTAATTTGAAAGACTTGGACATGTACCTGGAAACATCTGAATTGCAAATGGTTAATTATTGCTGGTGGAAAATGATTATCACTTGATTAACATTAGTTACGTTTTAACCTCCTTCACCACTTATATGAAGTCAGCATACCGTTATCTAATCCCCAGTCGATGAAGGGTGAAGTAACAATCTTAACTCTGCCCCAAAACAGTTCATATCAGGGAGCAAAGCATCAGTCTTTTAAAATCGTGAAAGCTTGGGACCAGATGGGAAAGATCAGAGCATCGCTATTCCCAGACACGTACTTTGTGATTGCTGCACCAAACCGCTATGCTTTGGAGCTGGAAGGCAGGATCCTGCAATAAGGGCCATTAAATACTGTGAGAAAAACACATCGGGAAGCCCTAAAGACCCTGCATGTCCTCCATCATTCAAGACCATGGGTGGTCCTTGGTTACTGTCCAGACACACTCTCTGAACTTCAGATTATGCAGACTGTATGGTGGGTGCGTGTGCTTCTCTCTGAGAGAGGTTTATCTTTGAGTTAAGGAAAGGGCTGACAGGGGTGAGTATGGCTTATGAGAGCTTCAGTAAGGGTCCATTCACATTGTGGGGTGATTTGTAGATTGGGGAAGACCTGGGGCTTCTTGCAGCTTTCCTGTTCCCTTTAGGTGTGATAAGCCGCGGTTTTTTCCATTGCCTTGGCCTGCAAATACTGTGGGCTTTAGTGAACACCCTGATGCCTCCTCTTCTCAGGTGAGTTTCCGTTTGTTTTTGCACATTACTGCTGCTCCCTGCCAGGGTAAGAGCTTTCCCTGAAATCCTCCAGATGGCAGATACAACAACAAAACCAGAGTGGCGGGCAGAGAACCTTCCTTTCCTACCCCATGTAGGCATCTGGTGCCAATCATACAGAGTTGTGCCCAGGTTATTGAGGGGACACAGTTTGGTGCCTTTCTGGCAAGAGAGCCTGAATTCACCTCGGAAGCATCACTAGGGAGCTGGTTCTTTGCTTGGTGTGTCTAGCTGCTATGTACATACAGCTCTGAAGCTTCCCTGTGTGAGAGTTTAACAGCCTTCAGTGTGGGGAGAGGTAGGCAGCATTCAGGTCCTTGGGCAACCCTGGTTCATTCCCAGTGCATTCTTTGTACTTCTGTCTGGATTGCTGGGGCAGCTGTCAAAGTATCATGAATCTTCTGGCAAACATGAGTTTGCACGCACACACACATGCACGCGCACACACATGCATGCATGCACGCACACGCACCACCACCACCACCCCCCCCCGCCGTTGCCCTCTTACACCGCTCACACGTCCTATTCCACCTTATGTGCTGAGCAGATGAATTTCTATATGGCCTCCTCTCACCACCACATCCCTCTGCAAGGGTGTGTGCCTCACACACTAATCAGGCCCAGCTTACCAGTGACCAACAAAGTCATTTTTTTCGTATTCACATTTAGATTTATCTTGCATTGCTCTCCCCAAAGACACCCTAATTGAGAGGGGAAGAGAGCACCAGCAACAAATCTTTTGTTGACAACTAGCAAGCAATGGGTTCGTGCTTAGATGGAGGTTTATTAGATGGCTGAGGAAAAAGATCCCTCGCTGAATGCACTCCAATCCTCAACCTTCATCTTCTAAGGCTTGCCTTTTTTCTTCCCATGTTTGTCCTCCAACGCTTTCTGCAGGTTAAGATTTAGGGCATTTTTCTGATGCCATTTCCCTGTAAAGAAGGCAAATCATAGTTCAGTTACAGCTTCCCTTCTAATGCTATTATCCCTCAAGGATTTTTCTAGCTGTAGAGCTCCTCTCTTGTGAAAATGCAAATTTCTAGTCCCCCCGCACCTTTGCCCAAACCCATCCGTTGTCTTCAGCAGAAGCAGCACCCATCTCAGTAATTCAGCAATGTACTTTTCCTGACAGAAGCCATACCTAGCTCATCAGTCCTCCTTCCGTGCCAATTCTTGGGATCCCTGACTGCCTTCTGAATTATATCAGGGGTGTAGGAATCTTTCATCAAGCTTCGGCTTTCCAGTGGGCCACCTGCAAGGAACAGCAAATAAGGAACCATACGCAGGAATCACCCTACTGCAGTCCTGGAATTGACCAGGGGAGCAACACCAGCACTTTCAAGGGCTCAAGAAAAGGCATGTGTTGACTGCAATACCTTTGATCAGGTGTGTGGCTAGGTGCTGAATCAATAGCTTCATCATCACCCAGGAGGGAGCTTGTGTTTGCCAATTTATCTGCTTTTCATCCTCAAGTATGAAACACATGCAGAGGGTGCCACAAGGTATCATCTTTATTTGTATACCAGTGCCCTTTCTTTAGTCAAATCCCCACTTACCTCCTGTCAAATCCCCTCATTCATGTGAGAGGATTCCTATTCAGCAGCACAGCTCCACAAAAAGCACCGTCTTACCACTCCAAGCCTTCTTGAGCTCCTTTTCTGCTACGATACTTAACAAATAGTTCCAGACTGTGACTTCTTTTTTTATCCCCTCTTGACTTTCAGCCATTTGAGGGGCTTTATTTTAAACTTTCATCCTTTCCTATTCACCTTCCTTTTTATTGTACCCTTTCCTTGATAATAACAATTTTGAGCTCCCTGGGGAAAGATGTCCTTCCTTTCTGTGTGACTGTACGAACTCAGGACAATGCAGTCTTTAATACCTAGCAAGATCTTGTGATGGAACGTACTGTATAAGGAAAAGGAATCTGTCTCATGCTGGTACATGAGAAACTGGAGTGAGAAACAATTATTTCAGAGTTTCTTGCATATGATGGTAACAAGAATGGGATGAATGCTTAGTTCCCAAGGTTTGTTTAGATGGAGGGATCCCTGGGGACCTTGGAAACAGAGGTTTGGGAAAGACATTTCAAAGCCCCACATCTCTAAAGATCTTGAAGAGAAATAATGTCAGTATTGGACATTATTGGAGGTAACTTGGGACTGGAGATGACAGGGGACATTGAATTGCAGATGGTGTCCATTTGGACAGCTCTGAACATGGAGGACAGGGGTCATGATACACCTTCACTTTTCACACCCTGGGGAAAAAAGAGTGAAAGAAGAGAAAAGAAAGGGATAGAATACATAGAAAGGGAGGCTCTAGCTTTCATTTCCTCAAGCACCGCAGCCTGGAAAAGCAATGACTGTGGACAGAAGGAATAAGAGGGGAAAGTGAGGGTCACCTACAGTCAGATCTCTACCCAAAGCAGTGTGGCTGCCCTGAGCCCAGGCAAAGTGTGGATGGAACCAGCTCGAAGGTCAGGCATAGGTATGTGTGTCCCCTCACCTTGGAAGATATTTGACCTCAGGTTAAAGCCCAGCTGGTTGCAATCAGCAAAAGATGTAGAGTTCAGGGAGCTGTTTAGCATTTCAGTACGGTCGCTGAGTCTTTTCTGTCCCATGATTAATGCTGCCTTGCACAGAGCTCGCCGTTCCTGAAAACACGAACAACAAGGAACCACTGTCAGCCCACGTTCCCTAAGTGCAGCAAACTCCTGGCATTTCCACCCCTGCATAGGTCTTTGAGCTGTGACTAATCCCTGGGACCTGGATCTGTCCTTGAGTCTCCCTCAGTGGCTTCTGTAGGCATTGTCATTGCATAGGACAACTGGGACTGGTGAAAAAGAAGGGAATTAGAAAGTGATGATGGTGTTGGGCCCTGGACTGGGTCCTGATACCACATTGTTTTGCCTTGCTGAGTTGGGACTCTGCCTGGCTACAGGAACCTTATAAATGAAAGGGGGGTGGAAAAACAAAATTAAAAAAGAGATGGGAAAGGCTGTCTGTAGAATGTGCCACTGCCCCTTAGTGTGAAGCCCAAATCCATCCCTCTACACATCTTCTAGAAACTGCTAATATCCCACCCACTCAGCCCCCTACTACACCATAAAAACAACCTTCAACCTGCCACAAAGGAGACATGAAATGGCTTCCTCCAATACCTCTTCATCGCTGGTGAGTTCAACTGCACTGGCAAATTTATCTTTGCTGTTAGCATGGATCAAGCTGTTCCTCTTCTCCAGAAGGAGCTTCCATTCTGCTTTCATATCTGGCCCTAACGATGCTAAGGACTCTTTGGCACTTAATCTGCTGCAGGTCTCCTTGGCTTTTTCATAGCTGGCTTTGATGGTCTTCCAGGAAGATCCAGGCTCTCTAGACCCCAGTGTTTGGCACTGGCCTGCTACTGGTTCTTTGGCATATGAGGCGGATTTGGTGCCCTCTGCCTCCCTCTGCCTGGATATTGCAGACAGGCGGTAAGTGCTGTTCCTCCCTCTTGGCTCATGCCCCGCTGTTGGTTCTTTGGTGGCAGAAGTATCTTCTCTTTCCTCTTCAAATCTTGAATGAAGACTCTGCGTGGAGGGAGTTTGAGCCTGGAGACTCTGTTTTCTCTGTCTTTTAGTCTGAACACCCTTTGCAGGAGATGCCTGGGATTTAATAGATGTGGAGTTCTTTGCTGTTCCCTGAGCCACTGGGCCCTTGGAGATGTTCCAGGAGGCTCTGCTGGAGCTCCTTTGGGATGTTCTCTGTCTGCTGGGACATAGGCCTTCTGGAAGACACTCCTTTTTCCCTTTCTCAGGTTCCACTTAAAGACAAAAATAATAGCTCAATGAATTTGATACTGTTTTGATGACAGATGGTACCATAAATGGAGCTGGAAACAACCAGACATGTCATTGTGTCATTGTCAGACAAGAAAAGAAACAGTAAAAGTCTCAAAGAGGGAAAGAAAAGAGAAAATACCAACAACCTAGCAGCGTTAT
>NW_008825609.1:1001852-1013856 GCF_000699105.1 Pygoscelis adeliae
ACCAGGTGAAGGTTCCTGAGGAGACTTAAATGCTTGAGAGATGAACATGCACAGAAGTGTGGAAGTAAAAATCCTGTGGTCAAACATGCACACAAAGGTCTGTGTTTTCTTATGTGTAGGGACCCCTCCAACCCATGATCACTCTCACACTCGTCAACATGTACTTATTGTCTCTGTGGCTCATCAGCATTTGCTGATGAGTTTACAGCACAGCAGTGGCTTATTTGTGCAGGGAGGTACTGAGACAAGTCCACCAGTGGAGGAAGACATGCTCGGGGTGGGAGGATTTTAACCCATCAGCCCATGGCACGTGGGATCCCTGTCCAAGTAGTTTTCACTCACAGAGGTACATGCAAATCTGGATGGCATGACGGGAGGGAGGGAACGACACACAGCCTCACAAGCTGTACTGCAAAGCATGCTCTGAAGGAGGGACAGCTTCTCTGCCATCTTGCTTACCTAAAGTACTGTTGGCCAGCACAGAGTCACTTTCTGCCACATCAGGTGTAGGGGAAGCTGGAACCTCTACCACATCCTTGGAAGAGAAACAAAAGCTGTGTCAGGTTCAGAGAGGGGAAGGATGGGGATGGTGGCCCTGCTCATCTTTTGATGACATAGATTATTCTCACACAAATGTATTGTACGCCTTCCCAGATCAAGATAGAGCTGTCCCTGCCTGCCTGCATGGTTGGTCCTACAATCCATGATCCTCTCAGATTAAAAAAGCACAGAAGTCCTGCAGGATTTCACATTAACAGCTCACATGGGACAGCCTGCCCAGGACATGGCCAAGCAGTGCCTCTGGGGAATACTGAGTTGCAAGAGTTTTCACAGGCAGTGGTGCAGACACAAGCCAAAATGGAAAAAAAGCTCAGTGAAAATCTCTTTTTTTATTCTGAAGCACTTAGAGATGTCAGACCTGTCATGCTGTACAATTACAACATTTCCTTCCTTTGGTACATTAAAATAAGGGCAGAAAAATGGGGAGAGGAGGTGATAAACATAAAATGCCTGTGCAGTGCTGGCTACGCAAAGAAGGGAGACAAGCTGGAGACAGGGCTTCTTCCCTGATTCTGGCACAGACTATCCCATTTTGCTTTGCTAGTCCTGCTGATGTGATTGATCCAACACCCAGCCTTTGCAAACTGCCTCCTGCACTAGGAGGAAGCTCATGTCTTTCCTGCAGAGGGAATGTCTGTGTAACCCTCAGTTGTGTCCTGCTGATGGTCTGTGTTCCTCATCCCAGCAGGACCCTACAGGCTTAGCCCAGGTGAAACCTGTGACAGGTTACAACTGAAGCCATGGCCCACGGTGGTGAATATGGTAATTGTGAGCCTGCTGGCACTAGCAGCAGTACAAATGGGATCTGGATCAGGCAGGGATGTATGCTTGCATTTGTCAAATTAGCTCATGACATGACATACATGCTTACCTTCTGCTCTTGAGGCGAGTTATTGGAATGAAGACACGATTGCCGATGGGGCAGGAAGCCTACTGCTTCAAAATTAACTCACCAGGGCTGATGTGAACCAGCAGCTTGTGTTTTACACTGTGCCAGTACTTTGCAGCAGCATGTCTGGTACAATATTGGGATACTGAAGCTGAAGCTACTGTGTCAATCAGACTCCAGGAGCCACTGCTGTGTGCTCTGCAAATGTATTAAGAGACACAACCTCTCCCACAAAAAGAACAGGGCCACAAGAGATGAAGAGAGGAAGCCAGTCCTGGCTCACAGGGCAGGATCTGCTTCTTTCCTGTATCGTTTTTCATTCTTTTTAAAGAAGAGCGAAACATATACACATGATCAAAGTGCAGGAATCTGTGCTGCTAAATAAACTCTGTGTTACCTCCCACCTCCTACTTAAGACAAAAACATGTTTGTTTGTTATTATTACTATATTCAGTGGAAAGAACTTTCCAGCCTGCTGTTGTAGAAATTCCTCCTCTCCCATTTCTTCCAATGAAGCAGAATTTCTGTGCAATGAGGCAATGGGCTCATTTCCCAACTCCCATTCATTGATAACTTTCATTTCCCCAGTTCCTCCTGGACAAAATGACGCCGAAGCCTGCAACTGTTCCTACTTTCTAGTTTGTAACTGTATATGATGTTATTGCTTATTGTTCATTTTACTTCTGAGCCTGAAGGTCCAAAATCAAAGCACCACTCTGAGACTCCTACATCTTGATGCCAAGAAGGACTTAAAGGCCATGTGACCATCCTCCTGGATAACAGAAGAAGAACTATGTCTACTTATTCCTTTGCTAAGCCAATTTTGTGAAGAACAGCAGATGACATGCCAGAAAAGATGTATCTTTATCAAAGAGCTAAAAATGATTAAACTTGATCTTTCTTTCTGAATGAAAAAAAAATCAAAAATGTATGTTTAGCATAGCCTAACACTCTGACTTTCCTGACATGCAGCCATGAAGGGAGCCATCTTCCCCAGGCAGAAAATTAACCTCCTCAGACAGGCGCAGGCATTGGTATGCCATTCTCACCAGCCACCAGATGTGGTCAAGAATGGTCTCATATGCCTTCCACATCTGGCCAGGCCTCCAAAATTGAGGAGATTTCAGTGACTTTCCAGACCTGAGAAGCCCCATGGGTGTCAAAATGACATGGGATCTTTTATCTTTTTTTTTTTTTAAAAAAAAAAAAGATCCAGGATTTAACAAGAGGCAAAGCCTCTTCCATAACTACCTCTCTCACCTGGTACATGATCCCTGATGTGTCACAGTGATTTGTACAAGCAGGAAGGTCGTGCTGAAGTCCAGGTATGGAGGTGGGACGAAGGCTGAAGAGCAGAGACGGTTGCTAGGGAACAACCCTCTATCTATGAGCTGTGGTCTCCATGGGAACCAGAAGAAACATGGCAGAGATCAGGGTCATCCTGTCTGATTGAGAAAACAAACAAGGAGGCTCATGTCTCATGAAACACCTGCACCCAGAAGTTCTCATCACATACATAGGATTTCTTGGAGACTTTCATAGCACAGTCACGATAATCATCAGACTGTATTTCAGCAGAACTGGATCTTCTAGTGTCTCCAAATGCTTCACATGAGCTCACCGATCCCCATCAGAAAGGAAGGGGAAGGTGCCCCCGTTTTCCACATTAGAGAAGGGGAGATGGTGGGCTGGCAAAAGGTCTTACATTGAGTCAATGACCGAACCACAGTTTGGCCCTCCTGTGTCCAGCACCCAGTGCTCTATTTTAGCCCCGGACTTTTCATCCATTCTGCTCCACCATAGACCTGAGCTCTCACCAGGCCACTGGAATTTCTGCAAGTCTCCAGGGAAGAGTGCAACTCTCCTTCATGTTGCAAAGCTGCTTCTCCCCCCCAGCACAAACAGGTCACAGGCAACAGAGAAGAATTAGAAATATTCACAGATGCATCATCTTAGAAGTAGATTTTATTCATTGTGAGAAACCTAATCGACTGATCTTTCTTAGAAAAATTGGCAAAATATAAATCAGCATGTTTTTTCTTTAGTTCCACCTCCTCCCTTTCCCTGTACCCTGGGCTGGAGACAGCTGCCAGATCTCCTTGCCCAAGAAACAACTCTCCCTCTAGGCCTTGTTGCGCTTCAACTCAGAGACCTTGTAGTGAGGCGGGGCACGGTGGAACCACTCTGACCAGGAACCATCATAAACAGCCACATCACGCTTGCCACACAGGTAGGCTGCCAAGGCAATGTGACATGCCGTGATACCTTTGCGGCACGTGGCTGTCAGTGGCTTTGAGAGATCCACTTTCTTCTCACGGAATATTTGTTGGATCTCCTCAATACTCTTCTCATGGCCAGTTTCTGTTAGGAATGAGTGGAAAGGTATGTTCACAGCACCAGGGATGTGACCAGATTCCAGCCCTGCAAGAGTGAACAAGAAAAGGAAACATGAGTAAGGAGACATTAACGTAAGTTTTGAAAGATACCTACAAAAGAGACATTAAAGAGACATCACTGCAGATACTCCCACTCTCTCCAAGATATTCATTTGTTTCTGGTGATGATGAAGATGCAAAGCAGTATGGGGCTAAAAAGAGGAGAACAAAGATTATTGAACTTCGCTGAAGTCAAAACTTCCAGAATATTTAGCAAACTACTTCCCCCCTGAAAGCAATGAGGTAGGAATCTGAAGAAGCCCTAGATGTGACAAGAATCAAAGAACCACCACAGAAAAGATCCTAACAAAGCCGTTAAGGGGATCTGTGTAAAGAGAAATGCAGCAGTGCATTTCTCACCTTCCCCAAGTATGTGAGCAGTGTGTAGTGACACAGCTTTCAGAAGCAGGAAGTGTGGCTTGTATGTGGAATTTGTGAAAGTAGTTATCTGTTCACAGTTTATTCCCGTGTCACCTTAAAGTCATATTTCAGAAAAGTAAAGCAACCTTAAAGTCAGCCACGTTACTGCTGAGGCAGCTATCCCAGAGCAATGGGATCAGAGAATTGAGAATTTAGATTTTGTACCACTTTTTGTCCACTCCATGGATGAAATCAGCATGGGTTCTGTTTTTCTATTGGTATAACTGACCACTTCAGGCAAGTTGAAAGTTGCATCTCAAGAACAAGGTCTTTAGAGAGAATCAGATATAAAAATATGATGGATAAGATTTTCATCACACCCTTGAAATTCAAACTCTGTCACTATAGGCTTCATCAAAGTCCATTACACTCAATGGAAGCTTTTCCACTGACTTTGAGAGGCTTTGGATCAAGCCTCATTGGAGCAGGAAACATTATATATTACATTGAAAATGCATTTAAGGGTTTCTTGCTAGGTTTGAACTTCTAATGAGACAGCCCTGGGAAAGTCACGTAAATAGTGATCTGTTTCACTAACAGCTTTCCACTTGCCTAAGTCATCAGGGTAACTGATCTCAGGAGACTGGAGATGTTGGGGCAGTGAACCTTTGTCACAGTTAAATGATTAAAGTATACCTAGTCAGAGATTGACATCACACATCATAATAACACTGCAGTTTCATCAGTGATGTCATGCCATGATGAGATATGTCATAAGGGGAAAACAGGTTTTTGGCAGAGTATTGAGGATTTTTGCTCTGCTGGACAAAGAGTGAGACAACCAAAGCTGCCCTGAGTCAGCTTCACAAGATCCCTCCCTGTTCCAGATGGACCCTCTTTGTCTCTTGATTCATACCCCCTGACTGCCTTAGGAATCTGGCACTGTTGCCTACTAGTCACCTCACGCATCCTTCAGAACTGTTTAGCATTACAGGGAGAAGTTGGGAGAAAAACTGCTCACTTCTGGAGGGACTAACATTAAAAAAAAAAAAAAAGACGACTGTTTTGGACTGATGCTTTCACCACATTTTTTCCAGTTCCAGAAAACAACAGTTCATCACTTCAGTACAGAGAACTGCAAAACCCATGCTCATTAATAGTGTCTGTGTGGCAGAAGGGAAATAAAAACAATACAAAAAATGAGTGTGAGGTGAGCGTGAGAAAACCTTGTTTGTAGTTCTCAGACTGCAGAGCTGCTTACTGGAGAGAGTTACATGCCTGGGTTAAGCTACCACTTTCCCAGAGAGTCAATGGTCCTCACCCTGTCCTTTGGCAAGGGATTTCTGCAGGGCTCTGCTGCAGTACTGGTGATCACCCCAATACAGACTAGTACTGGTGATCACCCCAATACAGACTAGTCTGTGAGCTGCAGAACAAGCAGTCTCACACCATCCTAGGGCACTGGGAAGTGTACTGAGATCAAGAAGTCCTGGGGGCTGAACTAGAAGGGCAAGCTCCTGCTCGAAGAAGCTTGCTGGGCCACCGATTCAGTTTTTAGGTGTCACAGGTCCCATGGTCATGATTGCTTTTCTAGACTGTTCACATATCTTAAAATAGGTAGGTTTGTACCCCTCTCTTATTGGAGACTGCTGTGACATAAAACTCACTGCCCTTAAACAACACTTCAAGTCTCATTTTAGAGCATTTTTTACTTTGATCTAGAGGGAGACTTCCTTGCTCCAGAGATTCAAAAGTCTGTTGGAGTCAGAGACCAGTGCTTGCACTCTGCGAGTGAAAGATGGGGAATTCTATAGAAACTGCATTTACTCATGTATGTGGGTGTTCAGCTGAAAGAAAGAGCTGACATTGCAGAACCACAATCCCTTGGACTGCCTAAGAAGTGCTCTTGAGTGGTTGAGGAAGTGTTATTAGCTCTCTCTCTGCTAGGACAAGAGCAGAGAAACACAGGACTGGAAGGCAAGGCTGGACGCAGCTGGGGTCTGAACAGGGAAGAGGATACATCTGCTCCTGCCTCACATGACACAGAGCATACTCCACACCCGATTCATGCAGTCACCCTTAGAAACTCCAGGAAGGAGCCCTAGGATTACAGAACCTGGCTCCCAGCTACTACAGTGATCACTTTATAGGCTCCCTCTCATAAAAGCACCCATCTCAGAACCAGTTTGGATTCTTGCCATGAAACTTCCCGCTGAGGCACCTCCTTGCTCATGTGAGGAGGAATGTTCATTTCCAACGCTAAATCCGTCACAGTCAGTCCATACGCCATTTATGCTTGTACTAACATTGCCCTGCAGCTGAAATAGTGTTTCTCCCTTTCTGCTATTGCTCCAACATACTGACAGCGAGCACTCAGCACTCCCAACAGCCTCATGCCCTTAGCCTGAACCCAGTAAGGGCTCATTAGATACAGTTTTCACTGCCTTGGCCACCCTAGAAACAGTTCTAGGTGACTGCCAGGTTTCTGGAAAAGGAAGTGGCATTTCCTAGCATCTCAATTGGTAGACAGGAGGTTAATAATTGCTGTTGTCGAGGCCAAATCGCATCTGAGGTTCTTGCACACAACTAATTCATCCAAGTCTTATCCTCTTCTATTGCTTCCAAATGTGGGTCTTCAGCTTGTAACAGAAACATAAGCAATTACGTGTTTCAGGCTACTAAGCATCCAACCCTGCTCTCTGTAGTGCTGTATTTCTATCACTGCACTATCTACCACCACTTCTATCACTGCAGGTGGTACCTCACATAATACTCCCCATGTGATCATTTAAACCTTCCCAAGGCTGTGCCGGCAGCACATTCTAGTAGCAACTCCCTATTTTCAGTGCCTCGATAATTCAAAAAAATATGAAATAAACATAGAAGTATAATGATTGGACTGTGCTAGCAACTTCCAGCCCCACAGATCTGCTTTCAGCACAAGCTATTCTTATCTCCCTTATCTTCCTTTCAGTCAGTTCCTTGGGCATCTAACAGTACTTGTGCTATTTGCCCTCTTCTCACATTGAACTAATAATTGCCCCTCTAATATTACATGAAAAGTATTAATGAAGTCCAAATGGAACAAGTCTACCTCGTAGGTGCTTCCAATGGCTGGAAGAAAAGATCAGACATAACTTCCATGCATGCATGTTCCCATTTCTCTTATCTGGCAAATCAATTCTGTTGGCAAGGAAATAGATCCCTTAGCTGCAGTGCAGGTTTACCAAGGTATTTTATTCAATTTTGCCTTCATTTCAAATATTTTTTCTTGAGTTTTTTTAAAGCCTTCCAGTCTATTCATGTTACAATAATAGATCAACAGTTGCCTAGGTTGTGCTGTACCTCCTATCCTAAATACAAACACAAACTTTGCTAGTGTTTCTGTCCTACAGAACCACGCTCTGATTAAATTTATTAAATTCTTGCCTCATGGAGTTGCAATGTCACACAACTGATTTTTGACACATATTTGGGATGGAGATCATCTGCCTCACAGATCTGAGCACATGGATATCTTTTGGTTATACTCCCTCTTTAGAAATTATCATTTCTGCTTCTCTCCCCTTCTTCTCGCTACCCCTCCCCCTACTCTGCAGACTTATCCTCAGAAAAAAAAAAAAAGGTAGCATAGACTCAGTATAATTCTGAGGCTGTACACAAATAATCTTTCATCTGGAACCCCTGCTAACTGCATAGCAACCCTATTTACTCTTTCTCTCCTTGTTCTCTTTTTATTCACTTTGCTCCAGCAGTTTTTGTTATTTGTTTTAATTCCTTTTGCCAAGTCTCATCAGCTTGGCTTCTGGCAATCCTCCCTCATAATTTGTAACCTGTAATATGTGATCTTCTTCACTGCTTAATCCCCTTTTCCACATCTGTTAAGATTCTCTGCTTAAATATGTGGGGTTTTTTGGCTATTTATCTAGCTATGACTACAGGCCCTTCTCTCTAGCCTTTCCCTTTGCGACGAAAGCTCCAGATGGAATTTCTTAATGTCAAAAAGATAAAAGATGTGCCTTGTCCACATTTAACTCCCCATGGTCTTGGAGTTGGCTGGCTGCAGACAGCTGTTCCTTTCCAAACGCCTCCTCTGTTGCCTCCTTTTTTATCTCTCTCTTCCATTCAAATTGTATGCCTCGGAAGGGACTATTAGTCATGTCACCTAATCTACCGTGAACTCATTGGAAGGAACATTTCAAGCTTGGTCCTGGCCAGCTCCCTGACAGTCTTCGCAGTCAGATCAATAGGCCTTTGCCACCAATGTCAAAATACTGTGTGCGTATACAGCCAGAAGAGTCAACTCTAAGAACCAGCAGGGCCATGGTGCTAATTCTGCAGGTGATATTTGTCAACCTCGTCATGTGAATGGACAGCTTTGGATTGTAGGTTCCTGTGGGTTGAGACAGACTTTGATAAAGTCTCTCACTCTCCATGTTGTGCCTTGAGTACTACTTCATGGTCAAAGTCCATGCCCAGCTGCAGACTCCACTTGGAGAAGAGAGGAAGAAGCAGCAACATTTCATTCTCACTCCCACCACCACTAAACATTCAAGTTGAGCAAAAGCTTTATATTTCGGGCAGGGAGGACTGAGAGCTCAGAAAATGGGCAAAACCTTCAGAGTTGTGTATGCACAAGGGAGGCAAGGACTACCCAAGGGCTGAGAATGAGAAGAAAAATAGTTGGAAGCTCATGAAACAACTTTGGGTTTGCTTTCTTTTTTTAGGTGATGGATTTCTTGTGTGGCAACTTTCCCCCCTGTTCTCAGGTGTCTGCAAAAGAATTCAGAAATTCACAACTTTTCTGTATGCATTTCTTCAGCTATAATTCTTGCTCCTCAGTTTTCAGTGCCCAATGCTCAGAGAGAGTCAGCACTGATAACCATCATGTAATTATTTTTATCATCTGCCCCTGGATTGCTTGGGATTGTCAGTTCAGGCTGGTTCCATAGACCTGCACCCTACAGTGCCTGAGTAAACAGGACCTTGCAGAACCTGGTTGGGCCATTGCTGAATCACAGCTAGCGAGCAGGCCCGAGTTGCTAGTTCCTCCAGAAACACAGCACTATGCAGGGACACCTTTAATCACTCAGTGCATAGGTCAGGGCTGCACATCTGATGGGCTTATGCTGCACACCATGCATGAGCATGCAAGCTTTTTCATCCAAAGCAATACCTGCATTTAAGACCTATGAGACCTGGCTTACAGGAACGCTGTCCATTTTTCTCCACCCTGGCAACCTGGGTAAACCTCTCCCAGAAACTAAAAATTAGCCACATATTATGGCTTATCTTAAACGCTACAGAGGTCTAAATCCTAGCAAGGTAGCTGCTGCATAAAACAGGGAAAACTAATTCTTACCACAAGGAACTGAAAAACTAAAGAGGCAAAAGAGTCAGCTGAAATTAGCCTCTTCTAGAGATGGAGTTCATGGAACTGGAGAGATTAATTGACTTAATTAGGAAGTCAAGAGCTGAGGCAATAATTAAACTGAAATCACCTGAGAATGCAGCAAGTTCCTTAACCTCAAGACCATTCTTCTTCTCTAAATGCAGGCAACGTTTCCCCTCCCTGATTGGATGACCTCTGTAATTAATCAGCATTGATTTCAAATTGCTCTTTTAGGTGTTAGTGCTGCCTTTTACCCACTGCTGGCTGTAGCCTGGTTCAGAAGGCTGTCAAGCTCCTGTGGAATGAGCAGCTGCAGCTGGAGTGCTTATCCTGTTGGATCTGCTGTGGGAAGCAAAACTGGACCACCACAAATAAACTGTTCCATGCTGACTCATTTCAAAGGAAAAATCTGTTTTCAAGATGCTGTCACGGACTGCGGTATTTGTCACCTGGTGACAACTCCCACTTTGGGAAAGAGAATGCGAAATCCATCAGCTCCCAGCGAGGAGCGTTTTATTCATGTCTTGAGGTTAAAATTCAACCTTCACTTTGACGGGCTGCAGTAGGCGAAGAAACAGAATGAGCGATAAGCCTAACTCCCCCTCTCTCCTTGCAACAGCCTCCTCTGTCACTCCCATTACCCCTCTCCCCTTCTGCATTGTCTTGCACAGGTCAAGTGTGTTTGGGGGGGTTCACTGTAGACGCTTCTGCGAACCATGTGTACAGAGACATTTACAGCCAAATGCTCCTGAGGTTCGGATGTGGGAATTTATTTCAGGACACGGTGTCACACTCAATGGCTGTACAGCAGCACACACATAAGAAAACAGCCAGAACAGAATGACAACCAACCTGCAAGGCAGCAGCGCAGCACTACCTCAGGACTGCAGAAGCCTGCCGCGCACCCACTCCTGCAGCGTGGATTTCGACTCAGACCCAACAACTGTTGCTGAGCTTTTCTGTGCATTGTTTTTGAAATCCTGCATTTCTTTTTAAACCATTTCTGTGATTCCCTTTTGGAGGAGAGGTTATTCTGGGATATACCAAGGCTTAAATTACACAGTAAGGGCCTCCTTTAACAACCAACTTGAATTTCATTCCAGGCACACTGCTGTACCAGCTGTCCCCATTGCACAGGACTTCTCTCACCCCTGCTGCTTATGTGTCCAGTGTTTGACCAAGGTAACAAAATCAATTTTTGGTCCTGTTACTTGGGGCATTCAAAAGAGAGAGGTTGATAGCCCATACATTTGGGAAGGGTTTGGGGCTTTTCGCACTTAAGCTTGTTAGATTTAATGGCAGAGAGCAAAAGGACAAAGATCAGTTCAAGCAAGTTCTCTTATTTGCTGGGAACCAGAGCAAGAACGAAAATGTCCCTTGGGTTACTGTATTGCCTAAAACCTGGGCTTTTGCTGGGGCATTCATTATGGTGAGAGGTACCTGTATGAATGCTGATAGTTTCTGTGTGTCTGCTAGTGTTAGATAGGACCCTGAACAAACTCTCGAGAGCTCACACCTCCTGTGTTTGCATTCTGTCTGATTAACTTCTGCAGGGTGTGGGATGGGAGATCCTGGAGCCAAGTGACTGGAGACCTTTTCTGCTATTTCCTCCTGCAGCTTTACAACCAACTACAAGAAAAGCATTCTGTGAGGGCACTGGGATCCGAATGCTCAGTTGCGGATCCCTTAAGGTAAATCAGCGAGTTAGGCTGAAGCATGCCAGTGCATTAGGAAAATCTGTTTGCTGGCTGGGAGGAATTGTTACACCTGGACTAGTATCGACACTCATCCCGCCCTGGTGCAGGGGGCAGGTGTCGTTCCTACCTCCATTACCTTGGTCCAGTTCGGTCCCCCGGAACCGGCCCTCGGGGCGGGAATCCACCACCTGGAACCGCAGGGACCCCACGTTCTGCATCATCTCCTCAAAGGTCTTCAGCAGGGTCGTGTTCAGCTTGGCCTTAAAGACGGCCGGGGCGGGCTGGCTGACTTCTGCTGTGACGGGGTGGCCCTCCGCCACCCAGTTCTTGAAGCCGCCGTTCAGCACGGAGACCTCCTTGTGCCCGAAGGCCCGGAACATCCACCAGGCGCGGGGGGCATAGAAGGTGCCCAGCTCGTCCACGTCGTACACCACCACGTGGGTGTCGTTGCTGACCCCCAGGCGCCCCACGTAGTCGGCAAAGTGGGACTCGCTAGGCAGCATAAAGTCGTAGGGGGAGGACTGGTCCCGGCACTCCTCAATGTCAAAGAAGGACGCCCCGGGGATGTGCCTCTCCTTGAACTCCTGCCGGGCGTTTCGTTTCTGCGGCGGGTACCAGGAAGCGTCCAGTACCCGCAGGCTCGTCCCCACCCGCCCGGCCCGCACGGCCT
>NW_008825609.1:1014260-1021145 GCF_000699105.1 Pygoscelis adeliae
CTGCGTGAGGGGCGCCAGGGCCCTGGTAAGGCCTCGGCTGGAGATGGGCTCCGGGGCGGTGAGAGCGGTGGGGCAGAGCCCTCCTCCTCCTGGGGCCATGCCTCACCCCGGGGCACTCGGTCCCTTCCGCTCAGGGTCCCTGGGGCTGACTCTCTCCCCTGTTGCTGCTGTCAGCGCTGGCTGGTGGTCGCTGGAGGTGGAGGGGCCAGGTGGACTACGGGGGGCTGGGCGCAGGGCAGGACTGTGCCATGGCTGTCCCGCTTGGGGCAGGGTTTGGGCTGAGCTTTGTGAAACTTTTATTTTCAGGGCTGGAGCATTTCAAACCTCTCACTGTAGGCTTAGCCAGCACCTCAGCGCAGACACAGGTCTTTGGTCCCAAAACGCATCTTTGTCCAGTCTCTTTTTGTAAGGCTGGTCTCTAATTTGCGACTTTCTTCCTTGCGCGGTCAGGTGGATTCAGGCAGACCCCAGGAATCAGGTAATCTCAGCCAGGACTCAGGAGCAATGTCGCAACAACTCCTCTACCGTGCTCTGGTGTCTGCAAAATGGCTTTCAGAAGCCATCAAGTCCCAGCAAGCTGGTCTGGCCTTGAGAATTGTGGATGCATCCTGGTATTTGCCGAAGATGAAGCGTGACCCGAAGCGGGAATTTGAGGAGCGCCATATCCCTGGTGCAGTTTTCTTTGACATTGACCATTGCAGCGACCGTACTTCACCTTACGATCATATGCTGCCCAAGGCTGATGACTTTGCTGAGTATGTGGGGAAGCTGGGTGTGGGGAATGATTCCCATGTTGTGGTGTATGATGGCAGCGACCAAGGTCTCTTCTCAGCGCCCCGGGTGTGGTGGATGTTCCGGGCCTTTGGACATGAAGCTGTCTCCCTTCTGGATGGTGGCCTGAAGAACTGGCAGCGAGAAGGGAATGCGCTGAGCTCTGGGAAAAGCCAGGTAGCTCCCTCTGAGTTCCATGCCTCCTTGGAGAAGTCACTGGTGAAAACATATGAGGACGTCTTAGATAATTTGGATTCCCACCGCTTCCAACTAGTGGATGCACGTGCTGCAGGACGGTTCCGGGGAGTAGAGCCAGAGCCCCGAGATGGTAATGTGCCTCCTGAGATACTGGCATAATAAAAAGGGGCTTCATTTAAGGTGCCCATGAGTTTGACCCTTGTGGAGGTAATGAAGGGAAATGTGGTTGTCCTTTATGGGATGGGACTTGAAGCAGTGTATCCACCTGTCCTCCTCTCCTTTTAACTAGCAAGTGCTGCTCTTTGAAAAGTCAGGAGTAGGGAAGCCGTGTATTTTTTTTCTCATGAGGGGCACTGGAGTGAGGAACGTAGCTTTCGTATACCTCAAAGATATTAATTGGTCTCTTCATGTACTGGTGCTACTCTTCCCCTCAGAAGGGCCTGTGGAGGTGCTTCAGTCAGTGCCTCATCAGAGTGGGTTGCTCTGATGTGGGGAAGATGTGGGGGGAACGGGGAGGAAGAACAGAACTTGACAGGATTGTGTCCATGTGGTAACCTGAAGGTTAGAGCCATCCTTCCTGAGTGTCGTGGTTTAACCTCAGTCGGCAACTGAGCACCACTCAGCCACTCGCTCACTCCCCCCCTCCCCGGTGAGATGGGGGAGAGAATTGGAAGAGTAGAAGTGAGAAAACTCATGGATTGAGATAAAAACAGTTTAATAATTAAAATAAAATAAAAATAATAATATACAAAACAAGTGATGCACAATGCAATTGTTCACCACACACCGACTGATGCCCAGCCAGTCCCCGAGCAGCGGCCCCCCCGGCCAGCTTTCTTCAGTTTATGTACTGAGCATGACATCACATGGTATGGAATATCCTTTTGGCCAGTTTGGGTCAGCTGTCCTGGCTGTGCCCCCTCCCAGCTTCTTGTGCCCCTCCAGCCTTCTCAGTCGGTGGAGCATGGGAAGCTGAAAAGTCCTTGACTAGTGTAAGCACTACTTAGCAACAACTAAAACATTGGTGTGTTATCAACATTGTTCTCATCCTAAATCCAAAACACAGCACTGTACCAGCCACTAGGAAGGAAATTAACTCTATCCCTGTCGAAACCAGGACACTGAGTAATTAGTAATCTAGTAAAGCAAAGTTTAACAAAAATAAATGTATTTGTTTTAACAAAATACACTAAACAATAAATATTCCTCCCAGTGAAACAGAGAATGGGTTGCAATGGATTTGTTGCAGACAGTAGAGGTTAATTCCTATCTGTATTGCTTTTCCTCCAGGAATTGAGCCTGGTCATGTCCCTGGATCGATGAACATCCCCTTCACCGATTTCCTCACAGAGTCTGGCTTAGAGAAGACCCCTGAGCAGATCCGCAGTCTGTTCCAGGAGAAGAAGGTGGACCTCTTAAAGCCGATGGTAGCCACGTGTGGCTCTGGGGTCACTGCCTGCCACGTGGCTCTGGGGGCATACCTCTGTGGCAAACCAGATGTCGCGGTATATGATGGGGCCTGGGTGGAATGGTATATGCGGGCACAGCCTGAAAATATTATTTCTGAGGGAAAGGGAAAGACAGTGTAATAAGCTGCTTCATCTCCCACCTGTGCAGATAATTTGCCTTGAAACAGGATTTGGAAAAGATGGGTTTAGCATTCCTGGTTAAGTGTCTTGAGGTGAAGGTGTTGGGTAACAAGTACAGGCACATGGTGCTTTGGCACTTTCTCCTTAGCTTACTGCTGCCGCTTCAGAGCGTAAAGATGACCTGGGCAGCCAGCTCTAGGTGACCCTGCTTGAGCAGGTAGGGTGAACCAGATGTCCTCCCAAGGTCACTTCCAACCTCAGCTGTTCTGTGATTCTGTGACCTTTTTACTGATGGAAGGGAGAGAGCGCTGGTGGCAGCATGGGGAAGTAATTGAGTCAAGCCAAGCTCATGACTCGGGACATTCCACCATGTTCACTCACAGGATGGTCATACTTGTGTAACTGTGCCTCATGATCCTGCTCTCTGCCTCTGTCCTAGAAGCCATCCATGCACTTTATGGCCATTTTGAGTGCAAAACTTCGGGGAAAGACATAGCTGTTAAAGGAGCAAATATGGCTTCCAGGTTGGCACTTAGGTTAGAGACTTGATTTGGATTTCTTGGTCTACAGCACTTCTTCTTGCACTTGGACTCTAACTGCAATGTGTACTTAGCCAGTTTTGTACCCCCATGGTCCAAAATCCCCCTTGGGAAAAATAAAAGATTCTGAGATTAAAAAAGGGTAAATAAACATGCGTTTCAAGGTCTTTCTGCTGAATGGAACTTATGTGAGTGTTGCTTGGGTGATTCCTTTTCAGGAACTATTTTTATGGGATCCCTTTGTCTTGATTCAAATGAGATGTTTCCTTCTCTCCATGAGTAGAACTACGTCTCTTATCCTCAACAAGCTCTTTGGCCTAGGAAATACAATGGCATGCCTCTCTCTTGGGAATTTTCACCATCTTCCTCCTTCCAGTCCTTGTCCATTTGCTTTTTGGCCTAAAACTCCACGTCAGTCACAGCTCTGTTCTTCAGAGACTGGATGTCAGCTCACATGGTGAAAATTGGACTGCATGGGTGTTTCTATTCTTTCTATGAGACTTACTATGTAATCTTAAAAAACTTAGGGGAACTGAGACCTACAGAGGAATAGCCCACAATGGCACGTATTTTTCCCCAAGACCATTGTCCTCTATCTGAGAGTTGAAATCCTCCCGGGTATCCCTGACAATGTTCAAGAATTTGTTCTCTCTAGGATTTTCTCCTCTGAAAAAAAAAGAAAGCCTGCACCTATTCTGGCCCACTGGTAACTTAGAAAGTTAATGAGGCAGGTTCTCTCTTGGGCTTGCAGCAACAGGTACCTGTGGACATCAGGATAAATGGGGTCATCCTTTCTAAGGGATGCTATGGATGCTTACGGTCACAGATTTGCAGGGTCCCCTCCTTGGCACTAAATACAAAGGCTGGATCCTTTCCTATTGGAGAGTGTTTATTCTTCACATTTCCTTTGGCCTCTGTTGGCTGCAGCCCTGGCTTCTTCCTGGGCTTGGCTTGCACGGACACAAGCTCCATTTCTGCTCACCTCCTGTGGAGCTAGAGTTTCACTGTCCAGATGATTTCTTCCTCTGTCCTCTCCACCCACACATACAGCCTGACCCTTCTTTCCACCCATTTCCAGTGACTGAAAGCATTCAATTTCCCTACTAACAGTCTAACAGCCTAGCTCTTCAGGGACTTGGGGCTGGCCTTACAGCAAGTGCTGAGCATACAGAGTGCACAGGGGTCTGAAATGAGTGACCCTTTAGTAGGCGGTGCAAAACACAGATCTGGATAAAACAATAAACCTTTATATTTGCCAGCTTCTGTTTAGTTCTTTGGGCTTAGATTTCCCAAAAGGGCTTCCTTTGCAGGTTGCAGCATGCCCTGCAAATTGTTAAGACTTTCGGTTCTGGATCTAATTGACGGTTTAATTAATTTTCTTCTCCTTTCTGATAGGGAAAGGTTTCCTACTCTCATGCTTTATGAATTGCCCCACCCAGGTAATCACTGTGTTTTTAAAGGCTGGTAGCAACACCTTCCTTAATCCCAAGTGGGTTAATTTTCTAGCAACTGTTTCCTGCAGGGGAAAGGAAGAACTAGTCAGCGTGTCATCCAGGACATTTGATTGCAGTCTGTAACTGAGGGCATTAAAAAAACCTAAAACTTTTTAAGCTGAAGTATGGTGTTGATGTGAAAACAAAAGGATAAGCACTGGCTGGGGTGTCTGGCTGGGAACAGCAAGTGTTCCTTAAACTCTCTGTGGAGGGGCCTCCCAATCTGAGCAACAGGGGTGTTGCTTTTTAAGACGCTTTAACTTAAAGATATTTGTACAGTGTTTTCTAGTATGGGATCTTACAGCAGGATCTGGCTTGTGACATCTTTTTAGTTCAGGATTTCTAGCTTCTCTCACCATCAGCCAAGCTAAGAGGCTTTCACATGGTGGGTCATTAAGGTTTAACACCATGGGTGTGGCTGAGGTTAGGCTGCTTTTGTCAATATGTGGCCAGGCCCCTATGTACAAACAGGAGTGCTGTGCCTGCTCTGTTTCTCCAGAAAAATTTAGTTATTGGAGAGAAAATTGACATACTCTTTCAGACTTTGTTATTCATTTCCAATGGATGCAGGGGGCTTGCTTTTGGTCTTGTCTTTCCAGAACATTCGGCAAGGCAGCTTAAGCACTGTGTTCCTTTTTTCCCACTGACCCCAGCAGTCCCTGGGGTCAGTGGGAATCTCTCTGCTTCCTCTTGAGACTGAGCTGCTTTTCTCTGTCCCGTGTGTCACAGGGAGGTGTCTGGTGCAGCCCAGCCATCCACCTGGAGATCACAAACTGAGTGAAAGATTTCCTTCTCCCCTTGCTCTATATTTTGACTGTGTGGCTCGATGACATCCAGCAGGGCCCTTCCACCACTCTGGTATGTGTGCCAAGGTTGGCAGTACTCAACTGCCCTTCTTCTGGCTGGGTTTCGAACCACAAAATCTCAGCGGTTCTTCAGTTTCCCGGCTTTTGGCAAATCTTTTACCAGATGCTTAGCTTTGCCTTGATTTCCCCACAGAGAAGAAATGGAGAACTTCCTCCCCACGATAAGATATTTTGTCTTTCTGGGGTATGGCCTGTTACATCATATCTCAAAAAACTGTCTAAGAGTGTCTTCTGATATTCTCCCTCCTTTTAGCTGAGATCTGTTCTCACGCTGCAGGCAAAGCACTGGGAACAGCCCTGATGTAGGAAGAGGGTCACATTGACCTGTGGCTAACTTAAGACTGGAGCTTTTGCAGCTCTCTATATAAATTTGAGAATCCCAGGCCAGCATGTAAACTCTTTATTGGTTTATTGGTGTATTTTACTCTCCGTAATACTTCGTCCTGAAGCAGTTTTGGACTCTGTGAAAACAGTCTGGTCAATGATTCTCCAACAGTAATCCCACAGTCCCTTGTTCCTCATATGTCTTCTTTGTCCCCTGCCTTCCTCTTCCTTCCCTACTGCTGCCTAGCAGTCAGGTTGCACTATTTCACACTTCATTTCCCAGCGAACCTTTTGTTCCCCTGCAAACTTTCCCAAATCAGCCCTTCTTCTGCCAGCACTGCTGTCCCTTCCCACTAACAACCACTGCATGAGCAATGGTAATCATCATTACCTGCAGGCGCTTTTCTTGTTCCTCCTGTCTGTCCTGGTCCCAGCTCACAGCCACGTGCTAAGTGACTGTTTTCTCTCCTCCTAGCCCTCTTCCAGCAGAGGTGCTGAGTGATGCACACACACACACACAAACTTTACACACTATTTTGAATGCAGGTACATTGGTCACAGACCACATGAAGCACAAGGAGCTGGAGAAAGATTAGCTCACCTGCATGCCATGGGACCTTTCTCTTCCAGTTCCGATATGCCTGGCTCAGCTGGTGGTCAAGCTGGGCGCTGTTGGCTACGAGTGAACTGCCTTCCTCCCTCCCCCAAGTCCAGTGTAGGGAGTTTTCTTTTCCCAGTTCACTGTTGGCTTAATGGCAAATGTCAGAGCATTACTTGTCCTCCCCTCCCCACTTCCTATAGAGAAGAGAGAGGAGATGGTTTCTTCTCCAGTGCCTCATGCTACAGTGTATTCATTAACTAAATGATCACACAAGTTTAACCCCAGACATGTGTTCCCAGCCTGCCAGAGTGGTGACACTGTCTGTGCCAACACACGGTGATCCCTGCTCCCACTGATGCTCCACAATGCAACAATTCCCTAAGAGCAGCTCTGCAGTGTCAGTGATGCATTGAACTCCATGTACCCAGCTGACTCGTCAGGCTGCAATGTATGTACAGCGTGCTGCAGTGTGTGTAGTTTTCTGCAGGTTTGGCCTGCTGGCTG
>NW_008825609.1:1021180-1024170 GCF_000699105.1 Pygoscelis adeliae
TGTTTTCCTCAGCTCTTGCCATCACCTATCTACCCCGTGGCTGCCCAACTTTTCCTTCCCCCAGTCTATCTGTGCAATTGTCCCCATGATCAACTGGGTACTCAGCAGGGCTGTATGGCGTTACACAGTCACACTGCCCTGTGTAAGCTCTTGCTTGCTGCTGTCTCTCTGTTTCTGTGCATGTGTTTTATATATAGTTATCATCAAAGCAGGAGGAACAGCTATTGGGTTATTTAAATTTATTTCTCCTCTGTTCTATTGTTTAATTTTAATGGACCTTAACGCGGGCATGCTAGTTGCATCTCAGAACTATATCTGGTGATGGTGTGCAAATCAGGCCTGTATTTAGCCCACACCACTGACTCATCATAGCATTTCAGTTGGTAACTCACCCCGGACTGATTTCTTCTTAAAGAGCATTTTCATGTACTATGGGGAATGCCCTGGCCCGGGGGTTTTCCAGTAAAGTTTGTGCTGTATGTTGCAGAAAAGAAGGCTCTGGGGATGGGAGTGGTGTACCTTGACTTCTTTCCTTACTTATAGTATACCTCTTTAGATTTACCAGCTAGCCTTTCACACCATGGCCCTGGGGTGAGCAAGACTTGAAGTGCTGGCCACAAATGGAGGCTGGTGTTGATGGAAGAAGGTGTGCTCTGAATACAGACTATCCCTGACCTGTGAGCAGCATTGGCATGGGAGAGCTTGGGGAAGAAGGCGTCGAAAACAAGAGGTTTGACCTAAAAAGGAGCAAAATTCTGAGGGGCTGTGAGAGGAGGAAAGGGAGGCAGGGTGAACCCTTGACAGAAGAAGGAAGAAAACTAAGGCAGGGCAAGATTTCTTGGAGGGGGAGATAAGGGGCTATAGGCCCCACCCAACTACTGCATTCATATCAGAGAACCACAGCCCTCACCCTAATTCTCTGCTGGAGCTGCAGCCAGCACAGACAGGGTCCTGCATCCCTTGTACACCAGAGTGCAGGGCAGAGCTCTCAGGTTTGCCATGGTTTGACTCAGAGACAGAAGCAGGAGGGCAACAGTCCCACAGCCCAGAGCTGTGTTGCACTGTGTGATGCTTCAGCTCAGGTCAGTGTTAGTCTGAGCATCTTTGATGCCCACCACTGCTCAGTGGAGACTGGTCCAAGGGCTGGGCACTAATTTGGGCCAAAGTCTGCTCCATACAGGTAGGCAAAAGTAATTTTTCATCCTCTCCCTATTATTGGTCACTCTGGTGCTGGCCAGCTCCTGATATAAATTAAAGGGGATCCAGAGTTATTTGAATTTACAACCTGCAGAAGCTGAATTGTTCCTGTGCTTAAATTAGCTGGAGGTCAGCAATCGTGAAACCTTTTCTGTGTTACCCTCTCTTCCCCTCCTCCCCTTTGCGCTCCTCCACAGAAGGAGCAAAGTACACACTTACACAGTCTTTGTGAAGGAAGTCCTGGGTGATTTGGGGGAAGGGTGATGCCTTCCCAGCCTGTAATGATAAAAGGGAGTGATCTGTAAGTAAAGAGGGAAGGACTAAAAGAAAAGCAATGTAAGAAAGAGTAAAACATAATCTTTTTCTTTATCCATCTTCTTCCTCCAATAAACCCCCACCTCAAAACACAAAGATCTAGGTGCAAGAACAATTAAGTGTCTGCAAGGCACCACGCTGTCTCTGCAGTGCTGCATTGCTCTGGCAAGGAAGAGCCAGAAAGTTGCTTAGGTGAAGGAAGGCTTTGGGCCACATTCAGGTGAAACATCAGCCTTTCCATTCTTAATATGCTCGAGCTACTGGCAAGCACGGCTGTGCTTAGGTGGGAGTGGGAAAAGCAGAGCTGCTGGAGAGAGCGCTCATTCAGGTTGTGTCCGTGCCAAGGAGTGCATTTGAACAGAGTCCCACGGGGCATGAGTTGCTGAGCCCCAGGCTCGGCCTGGCAGGAGTGAGTGGCAGAGGGAGGGCTAGATTCGGTACGGCAGGATTGGCACATCAGCCTCAGTGGGTGATGTGTGCCTGGGGCAGAGGTAAAACGCCACACAGACCTAAGTTAAAATCTAAGCTCTCTGTTGCCCAGACACAAACAGGGATGGCAGGAGTACAGGGGAAGGACGCAGGGGGTCTCTATCTGGCATGGTTTGTGCTGGTAGGACAGCACTGGAGGGGGGGTTGCTGAGTCAGCGACTTTTCCGAGGTGGAAGAGAAATTATTTCTGTCCCCTGCCAGCACTTCATGCAGATCCAGGATACAGTTCCCAGAAATGTCCCTACATATGTTATCAAGAAGGCAACAGTCTGCACATTTTGCAGCGAGAACAGCGTGGCGACTGATGCAGCACTGAGCTGTGAGCCTGGGGTAATGGATCTCCTGACGGGAAAGCTGTGGAGTACAGCGCTGACGAGCTTAATCTGCTGACTGCCAGGGAGCAGGTTGTTCTTCCTGACTCCGAGGAAGCTTGCAGGCAAGAACCAGGACTGGAAGCAGGCAGACTACCAGCCGCAGGGCTGGGGTCATGTAGTACAGTGCAGCCCCCTTCATTACAGCAGGGACAGCGGGCTGGGAAAACTACAGTTCCCAGCACCCTTTTGTGCATGTCCCTGCAAACTACAGTTCCCAGAACCTTTTAATGAGCCAGAGAGGATGTCTATGGAAATAAATGCCGACGATTTTTGCATAGCATCCTGCACCTCCGAAGTGGTGGCCGGCCCTTGGTTGGTGAAAACGGGAACAGGGGAAAAGCCAGGGAGCATCAGCGCTGTGGAGCTGTGGTTTTGCCCACTCCTAATAGCTGCAGTGATAGTCTCCAGCACAGAGCATCCTTCCTCCCCTCGGGACTCCCTTGGCGGTCACAGGGAGGACCCTGTCCCCCAAGAAACACGGCTGCTGCGGGGGGAGAGGCAGATAGACTACAGATCCCAGCATTCTCCAGCAGGCAGCACCTGCGGCAGTCACTGCACGCCGGGGGCGGGGGGGGGATGAGGATGAGGATGAGGATGGAGGGTGGGGAGGAGATG
>NW_008825609.1:1024246-1032598 GCF_000699105.1 Pygoscelis adeliae
TGTGTCGGGAGCAGAAATCTTTCCTGTGTCGCTTGTGCCAAGGCGAGGAGCTGAAATCAGACCAGGTAAGGCAGCTGGGTTGCCTCCCACACTGTGCCCCACTGAGCATGCGGAGGGCTGGAGGGATGCAGGGATGGAGCTAGACCCTGACAGCTGCAGGAGTAACCGAGTGAAAAATGCCTGCTCTTTCTCCCCCCTCTCCTGGGAGGGATTTCCCCTTGCCGGATCCCACCTTGCTGTGTTGTAGCCTGGCACCTGTCTTCCTGAGCTGGGGAAAAGAGAGGCCATCTCCCCTCTGCCCCTGCTCTCCTGCCTCTCTATCACCCCACATCCCCTGGCTCTACCTCCCAGCCTGACTCAGCCTTGTCCCCTATATGGGGGCTCTCTGCTCTCTCACACCAGGCCTGTACGCACAGTTGCAGAAGGAGGCTGAGGCCTATTTTTTTGGCTTTCTCAGCGGGGTTGGTCCATGCTGAGGTGGGCACGCTGAGCATACCAATACAGGAGTTAAAATCCAAGCTGGGCTGATTTGGCTAGGGACTCGCAGGGGCCCATGGTTTCCAAGGAGTCTTAGAAATAGTGGACATTTTTGCTTAGGTTTGTATTTTCTTTGTATATTTTGTATAGTCTGGAGCTTTTGAGGGTTGGTTACAAGTTCCCCATGGAGTTTTTCTCCTCGTGGTCTATCTCTGTTGCTAGGATGAGACTGGTGCATACCTAATAGACCGGGACCCCACTTACTTTGGACCCATCCTGAATTTCCTCCGTCATGGGAAGCTGGTCCTGGATAAAGATATGGCTGAAGAGGGTGAGTCTTGGAGCGCAGAAACTTCCCACTTAACATTGCTGCTGTAGACAGGACACAGTAGGACTTGTTCTCGACCTTCTTGTCTCTCATTCTCCTTCTGGAGGTTGATGTGTGGAGATTTGAGAGGGCTATCCCTGCAGCTCTTGGAAAGCATACCGATGTTTCCTCTACTAAAGGGGTTCGGAGTAGGTGAGGAAGGCATCCTACAAGTGTTGTGGCTTCATGACTGTTCGTTCAGCAGAGATGCCACCAAGACAGAAGTAGGCAAGATCTCTCAGCCTCAATAAACCATTTTTTACTTGTTCCTGATCCACTTTTAACCAGGCTCTGTGACTGAGTTTTCTGTTAATGACTGAGTGTTTCTAATTAGGAATGAACACCCAGAAGACCAAACAAAACCAAGCTCATCTCTTCTACTGACTGTAATAAAGACCATCATTAATCAGTGATATGCAATGTATGCTACTAGTGCTCTGATGGGTTGTGGACTGCAGCAATTCCAGTGGAGCAAGCCAGACAAACCAATCCCTCATTTGAGGTTGACGGGGGGGTCCAATAGGATAACTCAGTAACATCACAGTGTAACCAGCCAGCAGTCCCCAATGCCTCGTTATTTTTTGGATGCTGGAGTCTAACAAGGAACCAATTCCAAAGACAGGCTGTGCTGTCCAGCCCTTGCCAAGCACAGTTTCTGCATGTTTATTAGTCTTCTTGCCCCTCTCTCTCACATATTTTTACCTAATGCAAGGAAAGTTGTCGTCAGAATTGTCTTATAATTCCAAAAATATGTCTAAGCAATGGTAAAGAATTTTAATAAACACAAGTCTGAGTTATTTCCTACTTGACATTTCTTGTAAATCTGAGTCAGAGTTCATCCACAGGTTTTGACATCAAATCTGAAGCATAAACAGGAGCCCCGTTCATAGCTTAACATTGCCTTTTGTTCCTGCTGCAGACACTCAGGCTGGCATAAAACTAACCCATTAGACGATTCATGGCTGAATGAGGGACTCAGAAGAGGTCTGAGTGTGTCAGGTAGTGAAGGATCAATCTCCCCACCTGCATTGTCTGTGTACTGCCCTGGGGACATGTGAGTGTTGGCTCCTAGCCGCCTTTCCCTCACCAACCCTCTGGGAACCCACCTCCCTTTCCCTGAAGGCCTGTTAGCAAACAGGTGAGTCTCAGGAGAGGTGATGGATACAGACACCATAGAGAAAAGAAACAAAACACTTGTCTGTTTACCTGCTTTGAGGTGAAGCACAGGGGAGAGAGCCAAAGATCATCTGAAGTCATATGGGGCTGCAAGGTGGGTGCAACTCCAACTGGCCCAGCCGGCAAGTTGGGATTTTCTAGGGTCTTTTGGTGACAAGGTCAGAACAACTTGTGGTTCTCTGCCTTAAGAAGAGGGCCTGAACAAGGTGATAACTAGCGGTCACTGAGGGAGGCTGGAGCCTACATTTATTCTCCTTGGCCAGTTATCTGGGAAAGGTATTAGCAGTCCTCGGCACAAGCCTTCGCCGGCAGTGCCTGTTTCTGTAGTGGCAGGCAGCATAAGGAAATTGGAGTGAGCATTAGAAATGCAATGCAGAGAGCCAGGGTTCAATTCTCTGCAGTAAGAGTTTCAAGCAACAGAAGCCTGTAAAAAGTGAGGCTTTTTCTCACTTTTCTCACAATGCAGTGTCATTTCTCCCTATGGACCTTGGGAAGCTCAGAATGGATCTTTTGCAAGGCAAAAAACAAAGACGGGCTGTTAACTCTGTCTTTGTGGTCCTTCTGTCTTTCTTTCTCAGGGGTCCTAGAAGAAGCCGAGTTTTATAACATTGGTCCTTTAATCCGAATAATCAAGGATCGACTGGAGGAGAAGAACTACACAGTAACTCAGGTATGGAGAGAAATGGCAAGGAAAGATGATAGAGTGGGGTGGGCGAAGGAGGGAATGTGGAAAGGGAGAGGTGAGTCTAGAGGGAGAGCAGACTTGGGAGAAGCAGCAAGGAATGGAAAGAAGCATCTAATTAGAGTTTGCGTGCTAATGTCTACACAGCAAAATCTTGCAGGGGACAGGCTACCACTATTTTTGTTACAATAAACAAGTTACAGGCTTGTTTTGCATCCCCAGAAGTAATGCTGGATGTAGCCCCTGAAACCAAATCGGCTCCTCTAGCTTTTGGAAGAAGGCAGCTGGTTGCTGTGGGATATGGAAGAATGTTTATGAGGAGAGCGAAGGTGTCGTGGGGAGGAGGGCTCTGGTGTGGGGGGGTCCTGGGAGTGTAATCACAGTGAAGAGCATGGGGATACCTGTAGAGAAACCTGGAGGGAACAGGTGAAGAGATGTCTGTGGAAAAGTTAAATGCAGACAGTGAGGCACAAGAAATCAATCCTGTCGCACAATCACACCTTGTCTTGGCCAATAACCTTTTAACATCTGTCTTCTGGGAGTGTTGGCTGATATCTCACTTTTCGTCATGTCTGCCTCAAGTTGTAAGCCTCCAGCAACACAGTCGCTTTGCGCTCCCAAAACCCCATCAGCATTTGTGGCATTTGCATAAATGACTTTGTAACGACAAACGCAAACTCCCCATTGAAAGAGACCAGTATCTTCTGGGGACGATGCAGGAAGCACTCAGCTCAGTCCCTCCTCTCCAGAAAAGATACAGTTGTTGTTGCTCCCCATGGCAGCACAGTAGAAAGTTGGGTTGTGGTTTCCACTCCCCTTTAACCTGGGACATGGGGAAGAGGTCAGGTCTGTCCAGGAGGGTACTACCACTTCATTCTGCAGGAGAGCAACAGCCTTTAGCATCTGAATGTTGTCAACATGCTCTGCAATTTTGCTGTCAGGTGCCTCCTAAGCATGTCTACCGCGTGCTACAGTGCCAGGAAGAGGAGCTCACTCAGATGGTTTCCACTATGTCGGATGGATGGCGCTTTGAGCAGGTATGGAGAAGGTAGAGGGGAGTGGGAAGGAGTTGTCTTTTGGGGAAAAGATCATGGATACCATACAGTCCCCAGGCAAGGCACCTTCCCTCTGAGAATATTGGGTCACTCATTGATGGTGCTGTCACACTGGCTTTCTCTTGCCCCTACTCTAGAGGTTCAGAGGATACTGTGTGAGGTTAAGCTGTTCTGCATCCTAGTTGACTCCTCTCCTGGTTCTCTGTGCTGCCTCCTGAGCTTAGTTATGAGGCCTTTCTATTAGGGGTATGGATTGGACTCCATGCTGCATGGTGGGCTTTCTGCCTTGCTCCACAGGTGGAGTGGACGTTTGCAGTAACATGTGCTTGTGATTCTTGCTCTTGTCTTTTCTAGCTTGTGAACATTGGCTCATCCTATAACTACGGGAATGAGGATCAGACAGAGTTCCTGTGCGTGGTCTCCAAAGAACTGTACAACTCCCCCAGTGGCCTGAGCTCTGAGCCCAGCCACAAAGCCAAGGTGAGACCAACTTTGCTATGGCCCTGCTCCCGTTGCCTATGAGATCCTTCGCTCTTGTTTGCTCCCTCTTTTTTTCCTCTCTCCACTGTGACTGTGGGGCACCTCAGTGGTGAAATACAGGGGCTTGTCCTGGTGTTCAGCACCGTGGCATTATACCCATTGCCCAAAAGGAGGAGTGCGTGTGTTGAGAGTGGTGGTGTTCAGCTGTGTGTGGCAAATGGCTTTAGCAAGTGACCCTGGCACTTCTCATGCTACTCTAACATCCCCCTCATGCCTCCCTCATGACCATGCTGTGTGTTTCACTCTGCCTCTAGGGTATGATTTCCCTGAAGGTTTTGCAGTGTTCTCTTTCCTTTTGCTGAGTCCCAGCCTAAGGGGCAGGAGATCACCTGCTCTCCTTTAGAGGAAAGGACAGAAACGTGTGGCAGTGCATGACACCCTGTAGACAGCTATGATACAGGAAGGAGCACTAGCGATTGATAGCAGTTGTTGGGCAGTGGGATCACAGCACTTGTAAGTGGATTAGATAGCCCTGACATGATGCTCCAGAGGAAGACAAGTCTCTTTGCTCCCTGACCCAGAGCTGTCTTGGCCATGGGGAAAGGTCCCTTTTTATTCCAGTGTCATGACCATTGCTTTATTCCCTTGTGTGTCAGAAAGAACTGCCATGGCTCATCTTGCAAGTATCTCCACTCTTTCTTCCCTTTGTCCTGCATGCTGGGCCACAGAGCACAGAGGAGGACCTGGAGGAGGAAGAGCAGGAGGTGGAGGCAGAGGCAGAAGCAGAAGCAGAGGAGAAAGGTGCAGCAAATCCTTGAGGAAAATGATAAAAATAACCCCCCAAGCATAGACCCGTCCACCTTTCTGGTGAGAGCTCACAGCTAGCAGCAGGGAAGGACTAGGGCAGGTGTGGGGTGTGGGGGCAGTCCTCTCCAGGAGCAGGAGTCTCTCTGGAGATAAAGCTGACAGGGGAGAGCTATTACTGTGGCTGCTGCTTTGTATTTTAATCTGTTCGGTTTATTTACAGTTATATTTTTATTTGCAGACTGTCCATCTATTTGGGATTGCACTAAACTCTTTCTTCCTCCGGACCCTTCCTCCTGCTGCCCTCCGTGTCCATCCCAGCACTGTCACCTACCTCCTACCTTGCCCCACTCCCCAGCCTCCAGCATCCTTCCCTCTGCTCTCTTTGTGCCCCAGGGCTCAGAGTGGTCCCTTCCCTGGGTCCCTGTCTCTCTCTGCTCCTCACTTTTCCTCCTCTGCAGGTACGTTACCTGTCTGCACTCTCTGCTCCCGCCAGCCTGAGCTCTGCATGAGTGATTCACTTCCCTCTTGTGGGTATGGCCCTGGTTTGTAGAGCTTGGGGAGGGGAAGGAGGGAGGGGAGGTTGACTCATCCCTAAGGTGGCTTTTCCCATTCTCATCCTACGTGTGCCTTTACCTGCCAAGCAGACCCTACGGCTCCGGACCAGAGGCTCTGGCAGCAGAAGGGAGAGCGCAGCTGGGAGAAATGAAGAGGGGTAGAAATGAATGCAAAGCAGGCAGGGGTGGCACGGGGAAGGGGGGAAAGTCTGCCACGTGTCTGCTTGACACGCATGCCAGATCACTTCTCCAGACTGCCATCCACAGCTCCTTTGCCTGCCAGCCCGAGAGCAGTTTGCAGAAGGCAGCCTGTTATTTTCCCCTCCCTGCTTTCACTTCCCTGGGCTTTTCCCCCACCGCCTCTGCCAGGGTGAGAGCGCAGTGGGAGAGGGTGGCGAAGGCAGAGCGGAAGCGGCTGATCCCCGCTCCAGACGTTCTTGCAGCTGCCTGTGAAATGAGCCTCTGTGCTCTGCCTCCTGCTCAGGGAGGCTGCCTGGCCAGTGTGCGTGGGGCTGGGTACAGAAAGCTTTAGAAGGAGGATTCCCCTCTCATACCGGAAAAGTGCGGGGCTCTTGTTAAACCAGAGGTGCTCCGTGCCACTCTCCGTCCTGGTGGAGGGCACTTGTTAGCTGGCTGACATTTCTCTCTCCCTCTGTTCGAGACCCTTCTTGTCCGTGGCTGTGGGACCTGAGTGTTATTCTCTTAAAAGTCAGTGTATGTTAACCACGCGGACTTTTCCTTCCTTTTTCTCTGTTCTCCCACCCTCACTCCTCATCTCTTCTCTTTTTCTTCTGTTCTCATTTCCTCTGTCATTTCCCTTTTCCTGTTTCTCACTCTCCCCTCCATGCTCAGTTGCTTTTTTTCCCTGCCATTGATTTTGTTTCTCTCTTTCTCTCACCTTCTCTAGCTGTTACAAGCCAGAGGTCTGAGGATGTGATCCCGACACTCCACTCCAGCCTTTTCATTTCTTGTTTATATCTTTATTTTTGTACTGCAGTGTACGGCAGCCCCTCGCCCCACAGAGACACCCCCAGCCCCCTTCACTCTTCACATGCAGCCGTTCTTTTTTACAAACTCACTTCGGAGGCCTGACCCTCAGCCCTGGAGGAGGGCAGATGCTCCAAGGAGCCCCTGGGCTGCTGTAGGGACTGGAGCCCACGGCCCCTCCCATGCCTAGCAGGCTAGCGTTCCTTAATGTCACAGTGGCCCCTGCTGGGGACATCAGTGATCAGCCACTGCAGCCCGCGGCTCCTTCCTGAACACCCTGGATGCGACTGGGGCCCTGAGGTGGTGGCAGCTGCTGTAGGACCAGTCCTCACCCTTTCACTGTTGAAGGCAGCTGGTCTGGGCTTGTGGCCAGAGGGCAAATGCAGAGCCACTGCCCTTTTCTAGGCCACCTGCACTGCTCACGGGGTGCCCCTGTGCTGGGTATCACGCTCCTTGGCGCCTCCCTCCCTGTCCCCCAAAGCAGCCCTGTGTTGGCAGGGTGAGGAGGAGACAGGCGTGCTGCCCGGGTACCGGGAACATGCTGGCACCTGGTGTCGTGTCTGCTAGCACGAGGAGATCCCTGCCTCGGGGAGCGGGGCGTTTGCTTTACTGCTCTGAGGACCCCAGGCTGTAATTCCTGAATAAAATTCACAGTCTGCTCCTCCTTGCCGCCTCTCATTGCAAGTGGCAGAAAATTGGTGCTGGTAGAAGGGGGTGGGAGCTGGAGAAGGGGGGTTTGGATTCATCACCCGAAGCCACCAGCAGCTGCTTGTGCTGTGCCTGTCTTCTGGGGGCTGGAGGTACTTCCCACTGCATCTGTGCTGCATCCCCACTGCAGGCAGCTGGGCTACAGAGCAGGTTTGCTTATTGGTATCTGCACCCCTAAATCATAACAGTAAGTGAGGACCACCTACCTAGCTAGTGTATTGACCCCACTGCGCCTGGGACACAGCTGAGAGGGAGGGCAGGGGTGTGGAAACTTTTGCTAGTTGCCAGTGCCAGGATTGGAGTTTGGTCAAAAAGATACAAACCCCAAGATAATTTTTAACAGAGTAAGGCAAACTAGAGCCAAAACCCCCCTCAAATTAATGTTATTTCTAATTCCAGAGAGTGGCCCATTGTATATATATATACATACACACATATATATATCTTTGGTAAAAAAATCAAACCCATAGCAGTCACTGTTTAAACATTGTGCCCTTAAGCCTTCTCCTTCACCTCCTGGATTATCTGACTTAGGAGATGGAAGCAGTTGAGACGCCCTTATGTTAAAGGTATTTAGAAGATCTGAGAGAAGGGGATGGGAGGCTGCTCCAGTGTTTTTACTGAGGGGCCGGGGCCTTTGCCTGAGGGAGTCCAAGTGCAGCAGTGGAGGCTGGGTGCTGCTCCAGCAGGGAGGCAGGACACACGCTTGGGGGTGTGATGCTGGACTCGTGCCTGGGAGTCAGTGAGACGTGAAGAGTTGCCTGGCTGAGCTGAACAGCACACTGAACAGCACCCGCCAGCTAAGAAAAGAAGCAATTAGGGAGATGGAAGAGGAGGAGTGATGGGAGGGGAAGGGGGAAGAAGGATGAGCAGCAGGAAGGAAGAGGGAGGCAGATTGATTTCACAGTTACTGGAATCTCTAACTACATCAGTCACATTTTCTTTCAGCAAATGTTCCAGCATAAGATTGTGGCTGAATCACATGGTTCATGGAAAGTTCAACTCCCCTTATTCCTTTTCTCAGAAACCACCAACTTGGGACTGTTGCTGCGTATCGTG
>NW_008825609.1:1032709-1038786 GCF_000699105.1 Pygoscelis adeliae
CCCTACCCCCGCTGCCAACTCTTTTGGATGGATGGCCTAAAAACACCTTGGGATGCTCCCTGGGAAGCACTGAGGGGGAAGAGGGTCTGCCTGCTTTTCTCTACAATCCCCAGCGCAGGCTTCTTTTACCCTGCTCAGAAGAGCATCCTGGGTCTGACAACCTCCCACACAGAAACTCTCTCTGAGAGGCAAGTGAGCAAGATCAGGAATAAGTGCCATGTGAGTGTAGGTCTGATGTGGAGAAGGCAGAGATGCACTTTTCTCAGCTCATGGTTTGGTTCATCCAGCCCAGCACTTGAGTGATCCTGGTGTATACTCCATAGTGATTTGGACGTGCGCATCCCATTCCCCAGCTGACCAAACCAGCTAGAAACCACCTGCCACTGGGTTCCTTGCAGGCCAGCGGACCTCCAGAATCACCCTAGAGAAAGGGAAAGAAAAATGGGTTGATGGTGATCCACCAGCTTCTCCTGCTGGATGATTACACTAGCTTTGAATCCCTCTGTATGCAGATTCCTGTATCCCCTCAACTCGTACCTGGGACATCTGCAACATCCCTTGTACCTTAGGCAGATGTCAAAAACAGTCTCCAGTGCAAACACCCAACCTATTGTTGCATTCCTTCATCAATGCAAATTCCTCCCCCTTAGCCAGCTCCCAAGAAGCTGACAGCTCTATTTTTTCCTTCTGCTCCGTGTGGCATTTCCAAATATATGGAGAGCAAGGAAGCTGGTGGAATTTAACTGGCTACCCAGAGGGATGGGAGACAGAGGAGTTCCTTGAGATTGATAGTAATGAAGGAACAGACAGGTTACTGTGTGTGACAGATGCTAATGAGGCTGAGGGGGGAAGAGGCTGATGTAGATTTGGAAGTGGGAGGTAAAGAGTGGAGAATGGGCTGAAATGAGAAAAGGAGAAGTTTAAGTGTATTTGGATCCTGTCTAAGGCAAAGATGCTGTGAAGAAGTGGTCATCAGAGCTGTTGCTGGCCACTTAGACCAGAGGAAAGGTTGGGTTGGACTTTTATGTCAGGCATTTTATGGTCTTTTCACCCTTGTTTCAGGCTGTGGAGTGCATTTGGGAGACTTGGGACACACCCCACCTCTGGTAGTCAACCCTGATCCCACAACTCCTCTGTCACCTGGCAGGCATCTTTCTTGCCCTTGTGGTACCCAGCACACAGCATCCTGGGAGAAATCATGTAGTGATAGGCCTCGCTGCAGATGTCCTGCTGGATGAGCTGCACGTCCACCTTCTGCAGAACATTGCTGATGTGCTCTGAGGGGTAGAGCACCAAAATCAGTGCAGGTGAGCAATGGTGGAACTTCCCACCATTTATTGTGATCCCCCAGCCCATGCCCATCTCACTGCATGCTGAAAGCTGCCATCTGAATTACTGTTCTGCTCTCCACTGGCATCACAGTCCCCGATTTTCAGCAGAGCAATTCACCTTCATGGAAGGAATAACATTCCTCTGCAGTCCCTTTCTCTACAGGGATATGTTGTGGGTACTTCAGCTTTTGGGAGAAGGGGGATTCTGGTTTGGGGAAGCCTCTGAGATGTTAAGAGTTTTGGATTTGCTTCTCATTGAAATGGTTGTTGAGTTCTTCCAGCTAAGTATGCAAACCAGAAGTGTCCACTTCTGGATAGACCTATGAGTGTTTCCATTTAGGAATCAATTGGAGCAAGTGTGTGAGTGTGAGTGAAGGCACTAAGCTGACCTGGGTGAGCACATCTATATTCCTGTGCCATGCACTACTAGAGAACAGCCTGGACCTGTTTGTTGGTTCTATGGGGAGGGAACATGAGGGGTCATGCCCATACAGCTAAACTCTTCCTTACAAAACAGAATGGACTCATCCATACCACCCCATGGGAACAGGTCTTGGCCCATGCTGTCCCCCAGCAGCGTGCGGGCACTGTGTGGCCAAAATGGTACCAGGGCGCATGCTGACAATTATACAGTGTGATCCTCGGGGGACAGCACTCAGACCCTGCACTGCTCCCGTTGCATTTACTAGTGCAGGTGTTGCTGAGGGGATCCAGGTCCTAGGGTCCTTGGCATGGGGGAAATGTTGCTGCAGGGGCTGCAGACAGGTATGCCCAGGAGACCCAGTCCTGGTTTGATGAAGAGCAGTTTTTCATCTCTATTCTCTCTGGTCAGGCTCTGTCCCTGCGGAATGACCCAACAGGACCCCACATGTCTGTGTAGGCATGTGGTTGGGCTTTGGGACTGGGACTACTCCATGCTGTGACCATGGCTGAATAGCCCCTGGTCAGACCCCTAATTCCTGAAGGCCTATTCTAGTCTTTGGATGAAGGAACACGTTGTCCCCATATAGCTTACCAGACTCTCATGCCTGCCTCTCTGAATGAGGTTTCAAGGCACTCCACAGGTAACTTTGGCCAACCTGTTACCCAAAATCAAAGGGCGTGAAGGAGGCATAATGCTTTGGGGTGAACAGAAGTCTATTCTGCCTACCCCACATCTGAACTTCTGTTTCCACCTTGGCTCTGCTACAGTAGGCCACCAGCAAAGACCTTGCACCTACCGCCTTCCTTGAGGGCTCCCCAGCCAGTGATCCAGCAATGAAGGCCAGGCTCAAAGAGGTGAGAAGGAGCAGGCAAGCAGATGGGCTGGATTAAGGGTGAGATGATCACAGGATGGTCCAGCTGGAGCAGGGCCACATCATAATCATGGCTGTCCTCCTCGTAATAAGGGTGAAGGAAGAGGCGGATCACCTTGAAGGACACCTCTGTGTGGCTGGTGGCATTCTGCAAATATTTACCCAAGTAAACAGTCCAGATGGACGCGGAGGCCAGTCTGTAAGATGCAGCAGAGAAGATAACTCATCACATGAACAGAGAAGGATGGGCAGAGCCTGGCTGCTTCTGTCGCAGTCTTTTGAGGAGTCTCTGATATGGATGATCATCTCCCTCAGAGGGGCTGCTTTTGTTATTTGGCTACTGATTTCAAGAAACTAGGTGGGGCACCCCTTTGATGCCTTGACATGCCTGTACAGCGGGACCAACTTTGGGCAGACACTCATACACACAGGCAACTTGCTCATGTTTGCTTGTTTTCCTTAGCAAAGCAGGCTAAAAAGTGTATGTAGACTAGACAAGCAAGTGGGGCTGGTCGTGTGTAAACAACTAGGATAGGGCAGAGAGCAAGAACTGAGCTGGTGAAGCAAAACTGCAAGGAGAAGGAGGGGAGCAAGCTCTGAGAAACTGCCAAGAGGGAGTGAAGCAAGAAAAGCAGCTTAGAGGTGAGGGCATTAAAAGGCATGTCAGCCCTCTACAGAAGCAGGGGCTAAAGCTGGGGACAGCCTAACAAAGTGACACCTCTGAGAACAGAACAGCTAAGAGCTAACAGCCGAGGGAGACCCTGTCTCCAGCAGGAGGGTGAGAAGCAGAGGGGACCTCATCCTGGACCAGAGCAGGAGGAAGCAGGAAGAGAGCTGGTTTTAGACTCAGAGTCCTGTCCACCTTTTGCCTTACATGTGCCATTTTCTCTCACACTGCCTCTCTGGGTATGAAAAACTCCCTGGTTTGGTTTGACCAACTCTCTTGCTCCAAACTCCCCTCCAGGACTCACTTCCAGCCTATTGTCTTCACAGAGTGCTGCCCATAGCATGGCACACCCCAGGCTGCTGCTGTTCTTCTGCTCCTCTTTTTTTCCCCTACTTCTTATCTCTCACACCACTTAAATTCTCTCCCTGACAGGCACACACATGTGCCATCTGATAGGGCTGTGTTAGCTCCATCCATCCTGCATTGGGACACTCCAAAATGGCCAAATTCAGCCCGCATGCACCACTTGAAAGGGTTGCTCCCAGTGCTGGTGGGCTTCCTTGTGGGGTTGTAGGACACGGGTAGGAGCATGGCAGGAGCAGGGTGAGGTGAGAAGCACAACCGCAAAGCAGTGCCGGTCCTACCAAGGCTGGTGTCATCATACCAAGGATGACCAGCAGCTCCTCCTCCCGGAGCTCACATGGCATCAGGAGGGAAGGGCAGCTGGGGAAGTTCAGTAGTAGTTGGGGATGTGGGGGATCCCCACCGGCTCACTGGTAGAGGAAAAGGGGAGTTTGGAGGAGGTGAAGGCTGGGCCTGAGGGTGCACACTCCTTCCCCCACCCAGCACAGCTGTGGACCTTCCTCCTCCTCACTTCTTCCCAGTTTAAAAGAATGTATGAACCCCCCTGACCTGTATGTTACTGCCACTGTTGTGGTATGTACACTGGGTGGAAAGAACTGGGGGAGAGGCCATGCTTCCTCCTGGAAGGGCAGGCCCTGGAGCTGGGCAGCATGGAACCCAAACAGCATCCTCTGCAGGTAGTGCTATCCTGGCCCCACCCTAGCACATGCTGATGCCTCCACGGTTGTGACAGCATGGGGACAAGCCAGAGCCAAAGCAAAGGTGGAGCTGTGAAGTGTCTTCCACTACCATTGCCCTCTCAAAGCTGCTCTGTGAATCCCAGCACTGCTCTTTTTTTCCCTGCATGCACACCCACATACCAGTGGGTGTATCCATACCCCTTTCTCCAGCTCCAAGCCATGGGGAAGCATGGCATGGGTGCCAGATGAAGGGTGTAGATGCCCTGTGACATCTTCACAAGCTGGACAATCTTCCCATCATGTGTGACATGGAGCGCAATGCAAATCCTTCTCCTGTCCAGCACCCTCCCCTCTCCATTTACCTCTCATCCTGGAAGCAGTGCGCAGCTGAGACCACCCAGCGGTCAGCAATGAGTGTTCCCCCGCAAATGTGGCGCCCCCGAACTTGGAGGCTGGCCTGCCATGGCCATTCCCCTTCCACAGAATTCGCACCACCCACGATCCTGCTGAGGGGGGCTTGCAGCCCACAGTCTGAGGAGGAGGAGACACAGCAGGTACTTCAGGGGAGGAAGGGAACATGATATACTGTGCCTGCCCTTCCTTTCCTACTTAACTGACTGAGGAGTTTGACCTCTAATCCCTTGCCTTCTCCAGCCAGCAGATGCTTTATGTACTGTCCAGGACAGGTCTAGTGAGCACTCCCTCCAAGTGCATGCCCCCGCACAGCCTTACCCCACTTCCAGCTGCAGCCTGGGGATGCCTTCGGGGCAGCATGTGGTCTGTGCTACCTGCTGTCCTGTCGGGGAACGTTCGCAGCCGTTCCCTTTCGCTGCCCACCCAGGCTCCAGAAATACCAAGCAGGGAAATCAAAACACAAGCTCTCTCCCTGCCAGGGACCATGCAGTCACGGGTGATTTCCCTGGCTGGAGCCTTGTAGAATGGCATTACTTCACACGAGCCAGCACAGTGCTCCAACAGGCAGCCTGTGGGTAGGACCTGGCCTATGAGACATCTGGCCTGATGCCTCTGCCTGAAGGAGGTGGGGACCAGCTGTCCAAAGAGCAGACAACGCCTCCTGGCAGCTCAGCACAGAGAGCTGGCTCATTGCTGCTGCCACCGCCACTGCAGGAGAGAGCAGTGGCACTGCTGCCGTGGGGCTGGGGTAGGGAGAAGGTGGTGGAACAAGGGAGGGTGGGTGCTTATGCTCAGGTGGAGGGGGGAAAAGGAGGCGACTTGCAGCTACATGGCATCCTGAACCTGCCTGGCTGACGTGCGACCGAGCATTTCCTCACCACAGCGCTTCTCGTCAGACAGGTCCTTGCAGTCTGCAATGGTGTCACACAAGGGGTTGGGTTTCTTCACACAGGTCCCATCTTCACAGCGGTAGGTGAAAGGACCACAGGGGACCCCTGTGAAGAGGAAGGGCAGCCAGGGCTGAGGGAGGGCAGCAGGTTGCAAACACAGCCTGAAGTCCTTTGAGTGGGGGAAAAAAGGCAACAGAGAGCCTGGAGGAACTCTGTAAATGATGACAGGGAATTTCCCGGGCAAGCTTGGTCAGCTACAGAGCAAACGTTGTGAGCAAGTTGGGCATGTTAATTCCCAGCTGGTGCCCTTACCTCATAAGAGAGAAGTAGCTACCAACAGCCTTGGCTCAAGCATAGGGAAGATATAGGAAGATATTTGTCAGCCCAGCACCGTCCCCTCCCTACCTTCACTGCACTGCTCCTCATCGCTCCCGTTG
>NW_008825609.1:1038867-1041348 GCF_000699105.1 Pygoscelis adeliae
GCTGAACTCGATGCAAGTGCTGTCCTCACGGCACTGGCATTTTGCAGGGCACACTGCATGGGAGGGAAGTGTGTGGGAATTAGGCACGCAAGACAAGGCATCAGGTGTGAGGTCAGCATCCTAAGTGCACCAGCAGGCTCCGCAACCTCTTCCCCCACCTCATAAGGATTTGGCAGCCTGTGCTTAAGACCAGGTTTGGTATAGTGCAACTGTGTCGTCTTGAAACAGACTGCCATGAAGAGCAGGACCCTGGTCCCCTTTTGCTCAAGAGCTGCATTTAATCTGAGGTCCTTGCTATTGGTCTTTGCCTGATCTACATTGTAGGTATGCCTGCACCCTGTCTTAAACCTTGCTGATGCTGACTTAACTTTCCTTGGCTTCTTGGCTTGGCCTTGGACCTGCCTCATCACTATGGACTTGTCTTGCGGTCACTGGACTCCTGGTTGACTCCAGGTTACCATCACCAGACCTGATCTGCTTGCCTTGTTCAAGTTCTGTAGGACTGCATCCTGTCTGGTGAGGTCACTGTTCCTCCTGCCTTGCTGTCACCCTCAGCTCATAGGTCACCTTCCCCTACAGAGCAGCTGCTCCCCTTGCTCTCTGATAGGTGAGTCCTGAACAATGATGGATTCCTTGATGTCCATGAGCTCTGATAGCTGCTCAGAATGGAGATGGACCTAAGGTGCCTACCCATCACAGCGTTTGACTTCTGATCATACATTTTCATAGCAGGAACTGTCCCCTTGTCCTGTGTTTGTGTGTATCTATGTGCAACACCAAGCATGATGGGCCAGTACCTCCCAGGCATTTTCTTCACTGCAATGACTACAATTTCTTCAGCAATTAGTGTGAGGCTTCCAGACAACTGGAGGTCTCAGGCAATCTGAACATTGATTTTAAAGACAGGGACCGTTCCATACAGACATGGCGTGAATAAGCAAGGATGCAACAGTGGCAAGACCGTAAGAAAGGAAGGAAATCACAATGTTTCTATTTTCTTTTTCAAATACAAAGATGTGTTTGAAAACACTGAGAAACAAATACTTTTTTTGTTCAGTCTTAGTCTGTGTTAACCTGTGGAACTGAATGACACAAGATATCCCTGGGTCCAAGAAGCTAACAGGATTCAGGAAAGGATAAGATATTCATAAGGATGCATATGTATCCTTGTCTGCATGAGGGAAGCAAGCAAGCCCTGATGTCAGACAGCTGGATGATGGGACAGAGTGCACTGTCAGCAAGATTGCAGACAATACAAAACCCAACCTCAGCGATCCTGTGAGAACTCCCACACTTCCAGCACAGAATTAAAACTTCTTTGAGAAAGATTTCTCCTTCCTTTTACTTCAGACTTTTCTATACCTTCCTCTGAATCTTTCAGAATTGGCCACTGTCTCCAGTGGTTCAGGGATCTTTCTGTCTGTGAAAAAAAATCTGTAGGAGACAACTAATGAAAAATTAGTAGTGACAGCAGTGTGATGAGCCCCCCCACTCACACCAGGGATGGGAGAACAGAAGAATTAGGTGTGATGTCTGAGCCTGAATAGCTGTTCCGATGAGAATGGGGCTTTGCAGGACTCCTGGGATACTGGAGACAGTGTCTGCATCAGCACTAATTGCTGTTGGCACGAAGAGCTGATGGCTGATTGAGAACTTTTAGATGCTCCCAAACTGGGTGAGGATCTGTACAGATCAAGTGTCACGAATGGCCTGGGGGGAGAAAGCAGGGCAGCGGGTGGGCTTGGAGAGGTGTGGGCAAGGTGAGAGGGTTGGGAGGGGGGATGCTGAGTGGTGTGACAGCAGAGGGGGCTGTAGGCCAGGGCTGAGATTGATCGTCGGGCCTGGGTGGGGGAAAGCAGGACAAAGTGGGGGACAGCCTGGGCAGGGGCCTTCTTTCAGGCTGCCTGGAGCTCTTGGTGCATGGGTATCAGGGGTTTCTCCCAGGAAGACTGTGCGGTGGCACAGGAGCCTGCTCCTTCTCGAGCAGGCTGAATCCACCTGGCAGTGGGATGAGGCTTTTATGGATGCAGAGGTTTAAGCTCCTGCAGGGGAGGTACAAGGCTGTACCTAGGCCAACTGAATCCTCCCCATGTCTCCCTACCTTTGGAGAAGCAAGGGGCTGTGTCCTGCTGAGATCAGGGACCGTCGGGGAGAGGAAATCACTCACCACAATTTCTCTCATCCAGCCCATTGGGGCAATCTTTGATCCCGTCACAGGCTGGGACGCACAAGCCGTTCACCGAACACAGGAACTCCCCGGGACAGGCTGTGAAACCACCAGAGAGTAGTTAGTCCCCAGTGACTGGAAACCTCCTTGCAGCAGAGCACCGTGGCTTGAAAGTGGAGTGTGGAGATGCACACCTTCCTGACCACACGTGTGCTGCAGCAGCATGCGGCGGCACTCGCTGCGCTCCCCAAAATCTGCCGCATCTTCTGCTCTGAACAGGGGCAAATTGAGCCAGGCTATGCACCAGGGGAAGG
>NW_008825609.1:1041389-1044215 GCF_000699105.1 Pygoscelis adeliae
CTTTCCCTGCTTCCCGTTGTATCAATGGGCAAGAGCCAAGACAATCACCCGCCTGGCATGCTATACCTCTGGTTTGCCACTGTTTCATGACTCCTGAATGCTGTGGAAAAGCTGAAATAGGTTATTTGGAGTTGTTATTAAAACTTGATCGGAGCCTTGAAGGGGTTGGTGTTAGATGTGTTGGCAGGTTCATGTATTCAGGGACTGGTATGCATTACAGGCACCCTTTAGGAGGGAGGCGGAGAAAACTTGGAAAGACAATGGTGGGTGTGCATTTGCATATGTGCGTATGCATATTTGTGTGCGGTTTTATGTCTCTCACTTGCACGGATTCCAAAGTGAGCAGGAAACTGCTCTCTCTAAGAGCCCTTATAATCGAAATCAAAGTTGCTTCAAGTCAGAAACGGTCTCCCACTGAATTTCCAAGGCCAGTCCATGATGTGGGCACAGGGGTGAGCCTGCAGGCAACTCTCTGAAGCTCGGCTGCAGCGCACGGATGCTCTGGCAACATGAGACAGGGCCACATGTGCAGAAGCAGCTTTGCACATAAATGCCTCTTCTTTTTGGCAGACCAGGGGTGTGTGCATCACCACATTTGTGAGCATGTGCCTGAAGGGCAGATGGCACCTAGGGCTCACAGGATGTGTCTTCTGTTTCTCCTAACACAAGTCAAGTGCACAAGGGCTGCTGGTAGCCAGCTGGGACCCCCACCACCCCACTAAGGAGCAAGGAGGAGCCTGAACTTACGGTCAGATAGGTTGTACAGGCTGTAAGCTGCCTGTACGCCGGGGCCAGTTAAGGAGATCTGCGAGGTGAAGGTGATGGAGATGTCAGCTGAGGATGTGACTGGGATCCGCTCAGCGTAGGCTTGCAAAGTCCGCAGGCCACACAACCTGAGGGGCAAACACAGAGGGGATGTCCTGGGCAGGGAGGGAGGAGAAGACAACAAAGTGGGGCAAGGGGTTTTGGTGGGGCTGGGGTGCAAAGGGGACCACGCAGAGTAGGTGTGTGTGGGAAGCCAGGAAGGCAAAATGCCTTCAATATGTCACAAGATTATGAAGGATCAATGGGAAAAGGCTGCGATTTAAACCCGTGCCCTGTCAACATACAGGAGAGCTGACATTAGATCTTGCTCTGCCTGGTCACATCTTGGTGACTGAGCAAGGCCAGGATGAGGAGGGAGTAACCCTGGTGAAACAAGGGGTCCTCTCTGGGTGCAAGGCAGCATAACTAACCTAGGGGCTCCCCCAAAATGGCTGAAGAAGTGAGGTGAGGAAGCCACAGAGATAATCCAACCCAAACTATCCTATGATTATATGATTTTATGAAAACACCACCACACGTGAATGCTGTGGTGGAAACTGATGCAGAGAGAGGGGAAAAAACTGGAATGGCCATGATATTCAGCACTGAATAACTGGGGGCAAGAGGGCAAAATTAGGCCTGACGAACAGGATGACAACAGCCTATGGATATGGTGACCCAGTTCTGCCCTCAGGCCATGTGCGAGTCCAGAGTGACCCTACTATCTTTGGACATTTCCCACTTTCTTGGCAAGCGCTGAATTCAGGCCACACAAAGCAATTCAGTTCTTACATTTATCTTCTCAAAGAAGCCATGTTGTAGAAACTGTGGCACTGACAGTTTAAGAGAGGAGAGCAGGGAGAGAAAAAGTGAAAATCCTAAGCCAGGGGAACATAGCTTCTGGACCAGACCCTTCAGAAGAAAAGAAGTAACCCCCACAGGAGCAGGGGAGAGGAAATTAATGAGATGGGCTGGGGGAGGTTTTTGGAGGGAAAGGGGCAATTTTGCAGTAAGTGGGAGGAAAAACAAAAGCTATCCAGCTCGGAGACTGCTTTGAGGAGATGGGAGCACAGCAACTCTTGGTCCTTTGCACCTGGGCAGTGGTGGGCAGCAGCCCTAGCTGCGTATGGACGCTGATTTTGGGAAGTCCCACAGGGGGAAGTGGCTGTAGTCAAAGCAGGAGGATCTGGAGCTAGGCGGAAGATCTTTACGGAGGTGGATGCGAGGCAATGGCACACGCAGATAATATTGCGGAGGTGGTGACAGGCAGATTTGCAAACACAGGAGACGTGGGAGGACACCAAGGTTACACACACAGGAGAAAACTAGGAAGCCTGATGCAAGCAGCAGCAAGACAGAGAAGGCAGGCTGGTAGCTCGAAGCAAATCTGTGAGAAATGTGCTCACTGGGGAACCTGTGAACAAGAGAGGCTGAAAGAGAAGTGGGCAAGCAAGAGGTACCAGCACAAACAGTGGTTGCTGAGTGTGGTGATGGGCTCTCCTTCCTCAGACCTGGTGGCTGAAGTGAGCAGGGAACCTGCAGAGGTTTAACACCAGTTTAATCCCAGGTGGGAAGTGAGAGACAGAAACCAGGACCCCAGCACACACCTTCTGTTCTGAATTATCCACTGGCCCTGGGTGCAGGGCAGGTCATGCTTCTGTCTGCTGAGTGCATAGGCGTCGAACCACAGGGTGACCCCATAGTTGAGGGATGGGACCTGCAGGCAAGGGGATCCAGAGCAGAGTGAGATGGCTCCTCTGAGTGCTGCAGCCCACTCCATATGACAGAAACGAGCAGGGTAGATGTGAAGGGGAGAGCTGCCAATTCACACATTGCAAGACAGAAGGAAACACCACCTAAACTGGGGCCATGCCACAGCCCAGGGTGGCTCTGATGCTGGTCTCAAAGCATGGTAATTCCTAGCAATTTCTTGCAATTTGGTTCTGCCTTGAAGAACTTCTCTGGAGACCAGATTTCAGATTCCTCCTCAGCTATGGCATCTCTGCTCCGGCATGCAATATT
>NW_008825609.1:1044543-1046470 GCF_000699105.1 Pygoscelis adeliae
TCTTTCCCCTTCAGAAACACACATTATGTGGAGGCTAGGCAGCTTTCCTCTGCTTGTTTCTCATGATGGTCTGACTGAGACCACTGTCTGTACTCCCCCCTAATGTGGGGAGTGCAGTGTGGGTTTCAGGGACGGGGTGGATGCTCTTGTGGAGCTGGCTCTTACCGTCATGTGCCAGGTGCACTGCGTGTTGGGTGAGTAGTAACTGGGGTAGTGTGGAGTGCCGATCTTCCCCTGCTGCTCCAGGCCTTCCCGCAGGGTTATATTCACTTCACAGGCTGTAAATGCAGACATTCAAAGCCCTGCTACCTGTCAGCTCAACCTCAGCCTGGGGATGCCATGTACTCATCCCATTGTAGGAGGGGAGAAAAGGGGCTCTAAGACCTGATGCTAAAGGTAACTGGGATGTTCCACCATCACCCCTCAAAGGGCCATTTCCACCTGGCAAGACTTTTAGCCTCCTCCTCTTGTTCAGAGAAGGGTAATGGTAATGTATATTGCTGCTTTAGACTCTTATATTGAATTGACATTCATCTGCAAGTGCATCTGGATGTGATGTCCAGGCCACATCTGGTCTGTCCATGCATGAGAGCTTGGGCTTGCTCCTGAAGTATCATGATCACTCAGGCTCTGCTTGCCAGACCCCGGACTGTAAAGACTTGAGCCAGATGCTAACGTATGAGTCCAGGTGAGGAAGCAACATCTAACCTGCTTTTTACTGACCATCTCTACCCTTGCAATCTAGAGTGAATTCTGCCCCTCATGGGGATGGAACACCTCTAGGAGTGGTGATGTTGTAGGAGACAACCTGTCTCCTTCCTGTATCTATGCCCCTCCTCCTCCAGCCTTTCTCACCTTTGAGGGGCACCGCCTGCGCTGAGAGGATGAAGGGGTCATAGTAGCTGTACATGGCTTTCTTCCACACAATGGACATGACAGGGCCTGATGAAAGGACTTCCACAACAGGCTCCTGCCGGCTGCAGCCGTAGATCCTGAGGGGAAAGAGATTTGGGATGGGAGTGAAACAAGCAACAAACGAAAGAGAAGAACAAGAAAGAGAGACAATGGAGGTCTACGTTATCCACAGCACATGCCTGCTGTGAGGCACTAACTGAATCAAATAAAGGGCCAGCAGAGAGACAGCTCGTGCTGCTGTAATCTCTCAGACTGCACGGCTGGCTGTGTGACATCCCACATCAGTGACTTCAGCTGATCAGCGAGAGGCAGGTTCTGCATCAAAGAGAATTTCCTCTGATGTAGTCTAACACCTTCCCCTGCTGTGGTGTGTCGTGCCATCCTGCCCGGCTTCCCCGCCGTGCTCACCCTGCTCAGGAGCTACCTACGAGGTGATGAGGTGTTTCTCCAGGGGCCCAGCTGCGTCATACATAGCCAGGCGGTCCCTGCAGTCTGGGAGAGTCCACTCCAGGTGTAGCTTGATCATGTAGCCCTTGAGGCTGTGGAGGTGCCAAAGACAACTGGAGGCCAGGTAATCAGGGCCCTCCAGCCTTAGGACGTCATCCTCCTGGACATAGCTGTACCTGTAGCAACCTGAATCCAGGGGAAAGATACAGGGATTTAAACCTCAGGGTGATGTAAACGGAAGCAAGGGGAACTTAGGAATTATTGTAATGGAGATTAAGATATAGGATTGTTACTTGGGATATCAATCTGAGCCCTATTTCGAGGTAGGGGTGACTCATCCCAGTGATCTCGGTTTACTTTTAAATATGTTGCAGTGGCACCAGTCCCCTCGTACCAGTGCCCCAGTTTCTCTCTATAAGAACTGTCCCCTCTCCCTTGGTAGAGCCAATACTGCCTCAGGCTTTAAATATCAGCAAAACACAGTTATCTTCCACTGGCTTAGTTTTCTTTTTCACCTCTTTCTCCTCTTACCCCCATATTCTTCCTGGCTTTACATCCCCTCATC
>NW_008825609.1:1046555-1078386 GCF_000699105.1 Pygoscelis adeliae
GTTTCTAATAGCATATCTGATGCAAGCTACCAGCCACAGCACTTACAACACTGCCTGAAACTACTAAAAAACACTGTTAGGACAACAGACTCCTAAATGACTGACACCACATCCAGTAGAGAACCATGCAGGAAACCCCCACCCCACTCAGTAGGTTTTCATGGGGCCTGGAATTAGCACCATTGTACCAGTACATCAAGCTATTTGACAGGACTCATCAGGACAGGGACAAGACTTTACTAAGGTATCTGCACTGCCCCTGGGAGCTGGTATCTCTGCACAGCGGTGTGCTACTGGGGCAGAGGTGTCAGGATGCTCAGAGCAGTCCAGCATGTAGCTGCATCATGTAGTTTGGCTCAGGTCAAGCAGCAGCACTGGTGCTCCCTTGTTACTGTTCTCATCTCCCCTTCTCAGGATTTACAACTCCTGGAAGCCAACAAGCTTTCTGTCCCCTGTAAAAATCCCTCCCATAAAGTCACAAACTCAAAAGGAAAGGAAAAGATAGCCTACCCAGAGTGGATTTCAGCACTACTATGTCTTTCACACTGGATTCTGTTAGAAAGGAAATATATAAAGGAAGATAAACAAAAGGATAAACTGATAGTATCTGAATGCTAGCATGGCAGGTGATGACTCCCTTCCTTCCTATGTAAATGGCTCACTTACAACTTTGGCATGGGGCATCCTCTAGGTACTTGTCTGTCTGTCTGCTCTCAGGGACCCGTTTCAGTCATGCCTTCCCCACCCCATCTCTCTGGGAAATCTCTCTGGCCTCTGCCCCAAATCCAAGAGCCCCAATTCATGCTTTCCAGCCCACCACAGGCTTTTCTCTGCCTTTTTTCCTTGCTCATTTTCGTATGCGATTCCAGGACCTCTTCCCCTTCCCCGGAAGGCTGGGCATTGCTTCAGGCAGCCATCCCCCTCCCCTGCCAGCCACACCACAGGGCACAGCCCCACTTCCCAGAGCCTTCACCATCTGCTCACCCCTCCCCTGCTCTCCCAGTTTAAATAACCCTCACTGAAAAGCATGGGAGTTACTGAAGGTCAGGAAAGAGGTCTCTTTTGATGACCACTGGTTGATGAGCTACTCAACATTCTTATAGAGTCCATCTCTGGAGAAGGCAGATGCAGAGAAAGATACCAGCAAGGACTACTAATCTGTGCAAAACACAGTCATAGGGTGGACAATGCTTTTAGGAGAGCTGGGCTTTGCTCCAGCCTCCCAGCTGAACTGGGAGCGGCCAGATATCAGGTGCTACTGGGAATAATTGCCAAAATAAAAGGCACCATGAGGTCAGTTGGGTGTGAGAATTGCTGTTGGGGGCTTGCCTAGGTCAGGGCTTTGGTAGCTCCTAAGCAGAGCTTGCAATTCTGTGGGGAGAGCTGAGCAGTTTTGTCATGGCAAAAGCAAGTGTTGTGGAAAAGATGATCCTGCAGGCATAAGGCAGGCTCCTAGAGAAGCTCATGTGCTGTAGGGAAGGATGTATGCTGAGCTGATATTAAGTACTCTTTTATCTGAAGGTAATAAAACTGAGTTCCTGTAAGGAGAAGAAAGTCCTGAAACTCTTTGGGGGAAAGGGGAGGCTAGTGTCCTGGGGTGAGTGTAGCTGTTAGTAAAAATAAAGCATTAGAGAGGTTCCTGCGCCAGTCAGTGGTTTGCAGCTCTGTGTCTTAAGGCGGGCTGCAGCGAGACTTAATGTTTAGAGCTAAGCAGGTCAGCAAATGAGTCTGTTAGAAAGCAATGAAGTGCTAATGACTTGCTATTAGCTAGCTATTTTTTTGCTCCAATTTTACAGAGCAAATGAAGCCAGAGGTTAAGTCACTGGCTTGAGGTCACCCTGGCCCAGCAGTATAAGAGGTTTCTTTTTTTTGTCTTAGTTGCTAGACCGTGCTTCTGACTGGAGACGGAGGCAGAAAGGACTAGGGAAAGCAGAAGGAGCTGGAGAAACTACAACTGTGTGTTAATCCCAAAATAGAAAGAAGTGTGGTCTGCTGAAGTGAATAAAATAGTGAAACAGATGAGAAGGGAATAAGAGGGAAATGGGAACTGCTAAAAGAATGGCACCATCACTTTTATTTGTTTATGAGTTACATTATGAAGTGAGTAAATAAAGAAAAATGCTAGCTGGGCTGACTTGGAAGCATTTAGCATATTATCTTATAATGTCTTTCTTAAGAAAGTTAATTTAAGTTGGCTGAGCATGAGGTCTGGTATGCCGGAAACAAATCGTAAGTAGAAGTAAGTGATTAACAGTAACTGCGGGAGGACATGTCTTCATGAGATGCTAATGCAGCTTCAGAAAAGATAGTAACATGACAGTCTGGATGAGGGAGTGAAAATAATTTTGAGGAAATCAAATTTTCTTTGGGGACACCAAAAAAATGACTCCCAAAACAATTGAAATGTGGAGGGAAAAGTTAAAGAAAATATGGGTGGGATGTATTAAAATAAGGTTCACCTTAGAAAAATGCAAGATAACATGTTTGGGGAAAAAAACTTGGAGATGTAACATTTCATGGGAAGAGGAAACTTGGAAATGAGAGTCCCAAGGGGAGAGAAGAAACACAATGTATTTTAAAACCTATGAGGTTTGGGGCTCTGTAAGAGGGATCAGATCAGGCTGAGAAGTTAACTCTTGCTATAAAGACCAAATACAAATTCCATTGGATGTATTGAATATAGACACATCCCTAGTCCTTTACCTAACACCTATTTCAGAGCAGTTCTGTAGGGGTGGCTTTTTAAACAGGCTGTGATCTTCACTGTGGGCAACAATAAATAATCCTTAAAATCATATGTTAAGAACTGAAGTGGCAACAGTGCTTTGTCTCAGAAGAAGTCTAGCGGTGACTCAGGTACGTTGCCTTTGCTGTTCTCCCAATCAAGTAGCCTGGAATAATCTCCCAAAGGAAAGTAAGAAACCTAATTGCTTGCTATTTTTGAGCTGAGCTGATCAAAGTCATGACCTGTGTAAGATCTTACTCCACAGAAGCCAAAGCTGATGGGAGAGAAAAAGCAAAAAGTTACCTAGCTGGTCATGGTCAGCTGTATCTCCAATAATCTTTAATCCTTCAAAGGAAGGATGCTTTTTTTTATCAAACTTCAGTTCTCCTCTATCAGGAAGAAATACATGTAATTGTATCTCCTGATCCTCACTTTTTCCCTATCCTCTTCAGGTTTCCCCTATCCCCTTCAGGAGTGACTTCTGGCCTTTTCTCCTAACCTCCCTTCAGCACCTTACAAATCTTGGAGCATTTCTGACTGCTCAGGCCACAGCTGAGCAGCTGGTACTTACCCAGCAGAACCAGCGAGTCTGGGTTGACCCTGTACTCCATCTGGTAGGACAGGCTGCCCGAGCTGTTGAAGCTGGTGGAGAGCTCTTGGTGGAGCATTGTGTTTACCCTCTCAGCAGTCACCTCCTTCTGCTGATTCTCAGGGATTTGGAGGGCAAACCAGAAGAAGAAGGTCAGAGCCCCCTCCCTAACAGAGAAATAGCATGTTAAATATCCTCTCTCTTCCTCTCCAGAATCACTGGAGAAGCAAACCCCAGAGATTAAACCCCCCACTGTTTTTCCACAAATCATACAGGTATGTCTGGACTTTCCAGCTCACTGCTGTGACCCAGAAGAACCACTCTGAGTGGGGCAGGAGAGCTGCTATGTCCATGGTGCTAGTTAATGCTCAGTCCTTTTGGGGAAGAAGCCATTTTGTGCCATCTGGCTTTAGTGATGACCAAACATGGACAAATTAATGTGATAATTAATCAAGACCGGTCTAATAAGTAGTCTCATTTCAGGTAGAAATGACCTTTGGTTACTACTGACCAGGGGTTGAAAAGAAACTCTCAAGACTTCATTGTCTCACCTCCCAGTGGTGACAAGTGGATGATTTATGACTCAGTACCTTACCACAAGCCATTAGTGCTGGGCAGGCTCAAGCTGCAGAAAACTGACTGAGAAAGCTCTGTTCAACCATCTGACAGAGAAAATTGGCTGGGGGAGGGGGAAGAGATGTTGAAACAAACCTTTGTTCAGTAAAAGGCTAGAGGAAGAATTTCAAGTGAAACTTTTCTTTGCCCAGTTGAAAATGGAGTTGCACCAAAATTGGAATTTTCCTTAGCTGAAGGACAAATTTAGGGGTGTAGTTTTCCGTGGAAAAAAAAATCAGAAGCAAATGTATACATCAGTTTGGAAGTTATTCCTGCTTTCTTGATCTACTGTGATGACCTGCAAAGCTGTAGCACCACATCTGTCCCATTCCACTGTTACCCTATTCCCAGGTGGACCATGCTTCTTGGCTGGAATGCCTTTTCCATGGTGCATTCTGGCCTCTCCCTTCTGGTGCCTAGAATCAGGCCATAAAATGACTTTCTTGAATTAGAGAAATTAATTTCCAGCTGCTTAGTTTCTACTGAGAATGCCAAGCCCAGATTTTTTTTCAGTTCTTTCCAGTCAATTTTTTTTCCCCTCTTGAACTTTTGCCTCTCTGAAAAATTTCTCAGTTTTGGCTTTTCATCATGACCTCAGATGAACATGAACATCAAAATATCCCCAGCTCTGTCATGCTGGAACAGTTCTGGATCTGGACTGCCCAGCCTAGCCTAGAGCTCATGATGGGGACTGCAGCAGTTTATCATGGCCAGATTTCAGTGAAACCGGAGTACAATTGACTGGAAGCTTTCACACATGAACAAGCAAAAATGCTCTGGGTGCTACTCACCCAAAGGCATACACTGTGCTCGAGTTGTAGTATCGACCCAGCTCTGTGGCATGAATCAGTTCCTTCAGCTGCAATGAGAATGTCATCTGATAACTATTGCGCAGTGTTACAGTGGAAGAGGACCTATGACCAACCCTATATTTCATCCCTCTTGCTGTACAGACCCACCAAGCCTGTCTCTTGGATGGGGGTACCTGACCCGTTTGTCTTTCTACTCACTGAACTGCCTCAGGGCAGTCAGCTCTGGACATGAAATTGCCCTCACCATCTTCTGGAGCTTAGCTGACTCCAGCCAGAAGGCTCTGGACTCCACCTGCCCAAGGTCCGGGGAGTATTGGCGATTGAGGACCTGGAGGCTGCCAGAGTAAAACTGCAGGACGGCCGGTTCCAGGTGCCACGGTCTGTAGTCTGCCAACAGAAGACACTACTGGATTACCTTGCTGATATGTAGGAGAGAGGGGTTTACCCCTATGTATGAGCCTGTAAAGATCACCCAGAGTCACTAACGTGCTCTGGGCTGGGCATTGCTTGACTACACCCCATCCACCTCTTGCATGGGGACAAAACATGTTGAATTTTTACCTAGGAAATACCAGGTTGCTGCAGCAGCTCCAGACAGCAAAAGAAAGGCTACCCCGAGGGGCACATAGCGGAGGCAGTCACGTGAGTTAGTCTCTGATTCGTCCTTTGAGAGGGAGTTGGCATCTTCCTCCTGTTCCTTGGCCTCCATCAGGGGCACCTAGTGACACAGCACACCATGGTCAGGCTGGGTTTTCTGTATCCCTTTACATCTGTCTCTGGAGGTGCTCTGCCATCTCTGTGCTCTTCTCCCAAGATCTGTAGCCCCAAGAGATCTGTGTGCTAACCATCAAAGACTTTGCTCAATGCAAATGTGAGTAAAACTCCTAATTCAGTGGGAGACAGGCTTCCAGGACACTGTCATGTCTACGGCTCCTGGGTAGTCCCTCAATTTTCAAAGGCATTCCCTGGGTTTTGCTTCTGCCAAAACCACAAATGAATACAATAATGAATTTCTCCAGAGGCAAAAGCGTTGTCCTCCCAGGTGGGAATGGTTTTAAAACTGGTATTTTATTGACCTAGAAATCAATGCAAAAGAAAATCTGTGACCTCCAATGCACACAGAAGTTGCACAGAACAGCCCAGCCTGGGAGCCTGAAGCTGCACTTTGCCTGCTGTGCCATTTTGCTCTCGGTCCCTAAAAGTAAGCAAACCTTGCCATTCTGACCAGAACATGTGTCCCAGAGCTAAGCCCATCCTGGCACTGACTCACTAGCTGAGCTAGTGAGGAGAGAGCACCTGAACAATATTCAGCCCTCCACCACCCTCTGCTTGTGCCACAGGACAGCTTCTGGCTTCCTTTGCCTCTCGTCTACCCCAGGCCGCTTCTTTTGCTTCGTCCTGACCAGCAGTCCTTCTGTCAGCCCCAGACCCTGAGGGTAAGAAATGCCGTTGCCCAAGAGAGCCACATTAATCTTGGTTATCTACCTCACCCACCTTCCTTCTCCCTTCCTCTGCCATCACCCAGTGCACAGCTGCCCCCAAAGGCTGTGTTTTTGTGGCTGGAGAGGAAAGGGATGTGAACGCCTCTGTGTGGGAGGGCACAGAGGTCTTGGGGAATGCCTGTGCCGTGTCTACGTGTCTGAGTCATCTTCATGCCCAGTGGTGTGTGTGACCATGCAGGCGTGAATGCACAGGAGGGACTTGTTGCAGATGTGGGAAGAGATGGTTGGCCTCACGCCCATTTTAGCCTGTGTGGATACCCTGGAGTGTTCACGTGATAGGGGCGAGTGGTCTTCTCAGTCTCCTTGCTTTCCCCCAGTTACTGAGCCCTGAGCCCTCCAGGCTGCCTTGCAACACAGAAACGTGCTCGCAGAATGTAAGCACCAGCTAACTCACTCTGAAACATTAAACCCAGCTTGGTGAACGTTGGCACTCGGACAATCAGCCTCACATCTGCTTGCTGTAATGCACCCTTCCAGAGAGGCACGTGGTACAAAGAGGCCCAGCACAGACTGCCCTCCCTTGCTTCTCGTGAGCCACCTTTCTGTGCAACCCCTGGGGAGGATCTCCTCCCCAATGAACCAGGTTGGGTGGTCCAGGAGAGCAAGGGCACTTCTCCACTATCACAGCATCCCTTCAGAAACAGCAGGCACAAGCAAAGAACCGCAGACAGAGGGGCGGGGGGAGGAGGGCAGGAAGCAGCAGCAGAAGAGCCTCTTTGTTAGAAGATTTGATAGTAGGCACCGGGGTTTCCCCCAGAGCTGCAGACCTACCTTTGAAACCTGCTGCCGCCTGTGGGGCCTGGCCCACACCCCCTGCGCAAGCCAGCTCACACACGCATGGAGGGGGGACATCTATTTACCCAAGCTCAAGGTCTCCTCAGCGATCAATAGTCTGATGCCATGTCCCTTCAGCTCGGCCTTTGTCCTGCACCGTCCTGCTGTGATGGGTCAACACACACGTGCAATGGCTTTCTTCTTTTCTGAAATGGAGGGTTTGGAGGCTTGCAAGGGGAGAAGATCTGCAGCCTGAGCAGGGGAAGCCTGGAAGAAGTCAGGGTAGGGGCACCTCCAGCTGTGCAGAGAACAACAACCCAGGAGGCTGGTGCACATAGATAGCTTATGTTGTCCTCCTCGGGGGACAAGAAGTTGCTGAGCAACTGATGTATTTCTTAGCTACTCTCCTTGGTCCCATTGGAGAGAGAGGCAAAATGCAGGGTGTGTTCTCCCCAGCACAGAAATGGAGCAGACGCTGGCTGGCAGGTGTAGATCGCTTGAAGGAGGGAAGATGGCAGTAGGCAGCGGGTCCGGTTGCCACAGTGGTCATGCAGATGAAAGCAAAGCACAGTGTCTCTCAGTCCCCACCTGCAAGACTCCCTCTGGTCTTCTTGTGCTTCTTGCTGCCCAGTCTCCTGATGCTGGCCTCCCCGCACTCCGTTGCACCACAACTCGCTCCTTCCGGCAGCATCTGCTTTTCTTTTAGCCCCAGGTCCTCCTCACCTACCTTGCCTGCACCACCTTCTGCTTACAGCCCCGCAGGTCTGTACATGCCCCTTTGTTTTTCACAAAAAGCAACCACGCTCCAGCTAGAGCAGAGTAAACAGAGTTATTCTGTCAATAAATGGGGGCGGGGCGGATTGACACGGACGACTCTTGACCCGGGGCTGAGCTCCAGCCAGTGGCATTGACCTGGGGCTGAGCTCATTTGGGCCAGGGCTCATTTGGGCTCATTTTGGCAGCTGGGCAGGGATAGCTGTTTTCAGCTCTGCCACTGGTTCAGGTTTAGTCTGGGACTGCATGAAGTCCAAAAGCCATTACTGTAGTTGGCTCGTGGTGGATTTGAGTAGATAAACGTTATATGTGGATGAAAAGCTGCAGCGTTTGACTGCAAATGTGTCAGTGTGGTTATCCCGACTAGCTCATTGCTGTACATATGGGAAACTGAGGCATGCAATGACAATAAGAAATGCTTTCAGAACTGCCTGAGAGATTTAAGAGATCAGATTTCACTTTTAAAAGTTACTTTCAGCCAAAATTTCCCCAGATAACTGGGGTCTAGCTGCATCTTTAGGCATACATATGTATGTATATGACTTTCCCAAGCTTACGCTATGAGGGCTTGCCGCAGTGGGTCAGAACCCAGCTCAGGGTATTTCCTGATGCCAGAGACCTTACTTTTTGTATCCATCTTTCCTGGAAAGAAGCATCTTCCTTCTCTGGTGTTGTCAGCAGAACAAAAAATATAGAATCTCAATCTGATCTATCTAAGCAAGCATACCACATCTATCACCGCAGGCTTTTGAATCAACCAAGGACCCAAAACCTTGATCAGATTTGACTTCAGAGGAATTCCTTTGCTGCAAGTACCCTTTACTTTCCACTTCTCCACAGTAAAAAAAAGGAAGGGGTGTGGGAGGAGGCTGAGAGTGATGTTGCCTATTTATGAACAAGGTATCTTGGAAAGAGGGAGATGAGAGATGTGGCAGCTATCTTTGCTGTCTCCGGGCTTAAGATAAAGAGAGGACTCATGTCTGTGGTTGTTAGCTCAGTATTTTCCACACAATGCTAGTGTTCAGCTTTGGTTTGCCTCTGGTACTGATGGACACCGTTGTAGCATCTTTCTGTGGTTTTGTGAACCACACACCGTGCGTTCACGTCAGCTTGAGAGGGGACCGCTCCCCATGTGACATTTCCAAAGAGGTCTTGGGGACCCAGCAGAGAAAGGGCCCCGTATCACTGAGAGTGGTATGCCTTTGGTATTCACAACCCGGGTTACTCGCATACGAGACCACATGATCTTGCCTTCCTGGAAGAAAAGTCCGGTTATCACCAGATCTGATGTTGAGCACTTCCTGCTGCCGCGTGTCACACATTCACACCCAGTGTGGCTGTGAATGCAGTGCCAACAGCTTGCCAGCTCGAAAGCTGTCAGCATTTTCACAAGAGGGGGAAAAATACCGAGCCAGCAGGATGGTCCTCAGGGGCTTGCAGCAGGATCACTTCCAACTCTGCTTTCTGTTTTAGGTAGCTGAGTCCCTTGGGGAAGGGAGTAGGAAGGAGGGCTAAAGGTGTATTAGTCTGAGCAAAGCTTTGCCTAGTCCCCTATTTAGAAAAGCTGTTAATCCTTTCATCCCACCCCAAAGGACAGAAAAAAAATGTAGATTCCTCAATATTTTTTTATTTACAAAGAGGCAAAGTTTTTCTTTCATACTCATCTTAGCAGCAAGAGTAATTGAGAAGCTTATGAAGATCTACATTGGGACAGGATAGCTATCAGTACAACTAGGATCCTTGGCCCATGTAAGATAGCAAATTGTGCCCCAGGGGCAAGGGATTCAGTGTCTTTTTTTGAAGTCTATCTGGGAAGATTCTCAAAGTACAGCAAACAGCTGGGCAAGCCTTGTGCTTCTTTATCTGGGAAGCTGTGGGGTCTTCTTCACCTGCTGTCTCCTGGAGACAACAGAGCAGTCCATGTCTTGATGCAAGTGGTGAAGAATCTGATGAGAGGTATAGCTCCCCCAGCCTCTCAGCTGCAGGCAGGCTCACCTCCTTTAAGCAGCTCTTTTGAGGTGAAATCCAAGCCAGTGGGTGACCCCATATCTGGGACTCATAATAACATTCAGGCTGCACAATGCAAGGTCAGGTAACAGTGTGGGACCAGGACAAAGGGGAAGCTCGACGCTTGTACAGACAGAGGTAGGGAGGAATTAGTTCTGGGTGATGCTCACAGGGGTGACAGAAGTACCAACAAGTTCAATATCCTTGACCTTTTTGATATAAAAACTCTTAGAAGAAAGATCTCTGGCACAGGGCTGGTATTTTCCCACTGCTGAATAGTCCAGAAATACGGCAAGAAAGCAGACAGACAGTATAATGTTGAATGCAGGGATGGATGTAACCAGAATAGCTTGTCTTCCTTTGCCTTGCCACTTTTCTTCTGCGGTGTGCTGCTTTTTCTCAACCCAGATCAGCAAATGCAGGGGAAAAAGAAAAAAAAGTAGTCTTTGCTATCCCCATTCTTTGTGAGTGGATTGAGGTTTTCTTTTCAGCAAAGGTGCTGATTCGTGGGTTAGTTTTCTGGGCTCATTCACCACATCTTTGCCGCTAATTAGGCAATGGTTTCCCTTGAGCAATGGAAGGAATGGGCAGCACCGTTGCAATGTTTTCCACTAATACAGGATGTGAGATGAACTATTCTGCAATCAGCTTATCGTAGTCAAATAACTGTATTTTGCCAGCAGGGCAGAGAGGCTTTCGATTTCATGAAAAATATTGCAGCAAGAATGGGAAATTGTGTGCGTTCTTTTTACTGCCATCATCAGACCTGGGGGAAAGAAAGGGGGGGGGGGGGGGTTTCCCAGGGGGGGGGGATTTCCCCAGTATTTTTAACCCAATAATGGGGCTTTCTTCTACACTGCACTGCTTAGAGAGCTGACACAGTTGTGGCTCTGAGCTGACCTTACAGACTTGAGTCTATAGCTGGACCGAGTAGCTTAGAATGTAATCTCTGATTAAAACCTGAAGTGGGGACATCACAGAAAAAATTACACCCTTGGTCAGTCAGGAGGAGATGTCTTCATCCACTTCATCATTGGCCCCAGCACTGACCGGCAGTGCTATTGTCCCTTGTACTGAACCTCCACCTCTTCAGGCATTTCTCCCTCCCATTAGAGGTTTTTAGGCTGGGACAAGGCAAATGGACCATGTGTCTGCTCAGCCTCAAAGCTGAGTGCTATTTTACACCAATATGCAGAGCATGGAATTGCTGGCACAGCCTCCTGCTAGGAGCTGGGAAGGAAAAAACAAGCTGGTGAGGTTCAGGTTGGCACTTGACCAGTGTGGGAAGGGGTTTCTATGCCATTGGATCCAGTAATAACAGAGAAACAGGTTCAGTTATGAAGGTGAGTCTTTGTTGGCCCGTATGCCTAAGAATAAGGCTTCTACATCTCCGTTAGCTGTGTAGCCACTGAACAGCTTTAATGTGCCTTTATCGTTCTCCATGTGTTGCTTTACTGTCCATTAGCCCAGTTCTCCATGTAAAATGTCCTCTCATTTCCAGCGGTCTGTTTCACTAACGCTTTAGCTTGGGAACTAGTGCTACCCATGTAGCCGTCCATGAATTTACACCTTGTCCATCCTATCTGTTTTCTGCTTTTGTAGCCCTCTAGAGTGTTCTCCAGCCTCATTAAAGAACAGTCCCAATGGGTTTGATGCTGAAGTCATGTTCATGTCCTGAATAGAAAAACTGTCCATCTAGCCTTCCCTGCAGAGAAGGCCTTTCCCACCTGTGGGTTTCCTCCAGGCAGATCCTAGACAGAGCAATGTCTGTACTGGCTTTGGAGGTCCCTCAGAGAAAGGTAGGCACCAGTGTTTGGGACCTGGCTGGAGAAGGCTGTTCTGCATGGATCCTCATCCTGGGCTTGCCTTAGAGGTGGAGGCTGAGAGAAAGAAGAGGTAGCATGTGCTGCTGGTGTACAGGGGTCAATCGGAAGGCCTGCCTTCCCACTCCCCTCCGTTACATTGATAGAATCGCTGTCATCCAGGTCCGGTGGGTCAGGAAAGTGGGTGTCCAGCTGGCACAGGGCCTCAGCAGGTTGTAAAGCTGCTTTGTCCATCCCCTTCTCATCCTGTTTCAGAACTGCTGTTGGTGAGATGCCTTCACTTGACTGAAGAGCCCCAGAAATAGCTATGGCCTGCTGGGCTTCACCTTCTGTCTCTTCCATGAAGGAGCTGTTTTGGAAGCCCTGGGTTGCCTTGATACAGTGAAAGAAGTTGTGGGACAACACAGGCATGTCCTCTGCCACTGTGCAGAGGTCTGGGTAGGGGAGAGCATGGTAAGACTCGCCATCCTTACTGCCACTGCCCTCCTGGGTGAAAGGCTCATAGGTGAAGTAGACCTGACAGGGCTCGATCTCAAAGGAGTTGGGAAGGTGGAAGAAGAAGTAGCCTTGGTTGGTGAAGCAGCTGGATACAGAGTGTCCACTGGTTTCTAAGGGAGGATCAGGAGTCAGGGTTCCCTTGGAAAGTAGAAACTGGGATTCCTGGTCATTCTTCTGCATCACCTCGAGCGTGGAGATCTCTGGGGTTGTGCTGTTCACACAGTAGGAAGATGTGGAGAATGGGGAGGAGAGCCATTTCTGATGGGGAAGAAACACAGGAGAGAGACTGTTACGCCCAAAGTATAACACTCAGTGAGGAACCAAAGGTTTCTTCTCCTGAGCGCCCACAGCAATCAAGTGAGCTTTTCTCTGTCCAAGCAAGAGTTGCCGGAGGTGGTGAAGAGGGAAATTCACATTCATGATGTCTCATCTGCAGGATTTTCAGATAAAGTATATCTTTCTGTCACTTTGAAATCAAGAGCAGATCTTGCAAGCCTATGTTTTGAGATTTCTGGAGGGGGGAATGAAGGATGGAGGATTAAAGTGAAAGGAAGAAAAAAAATTACAAGACCATAAGATGAAGTGAAGGTGAAAACATGAAAAGCAGTACTGGGATGCATCTCATGCAATCTATTCCTAGGTGCTGAACCAGTTTCTGATACATCTACATGGCCCTATGCAGATTTCTTGTCTAAAGTGCTCTTCCAGGCCCCTTATGCCTAGATTTCCACATTCACCATGAGTGACATCCTGCAATGCATCATTATCCTTAAAAATAAACTGGTTTTGATAACATCTAAGTTCATTGCCTTTGTGGCCAGTAAAGCCAATTTTTCTAGTTCTTTCTGCACGGAGAAAGTGTCTTCAGTGCCTGCTGCACACCCCCGCCCCCCCTACTCTGCATTCGTCCCCTGTAGTTTAAGCTTTCTAAGACTTTTTGCACTTAGGCTTTTCCAAAGCTTTGCTGTCCTCTGGACCCTCTGCAGTTTGTTTCCACTCTTCTTAAAGTGAGATGCCCCTTGGGATCACCTCCCACCTCTTGCATCTGACACTCCCTTTAATACTGCATAGAATAATTGTCTTCTTGCAGCTGCCCATACTCATGGAGAGACATGGGGAAGGGAGAAAGTGGGGGTGAAAAAAAGAAAACAGCTAAGTGCCATTCAGCGTGATGGCAATTCACATTAGGAGCAGAGGAAAGGCTCACAGCCAGGAGGAGGGGATCACAGCAGAAAATCTGGGGAAGAGCTGGGCAGCCTAGAGCAGGCAGGGAGGGACCAAAGTGGGATGCCAGGGGATCTGAGAGGCCAAGCTCCCTCCCACAGGTCCCTTGTTTTCTCTCAGGCTCCCCGTCAGCAGAGCAGGGTGCTGAGGTTTGCGCGGTTTGCCATTTCTCGGTTCTGTAATTAGAGATGTCTCAGCCGAGTGTCAAGTTTTAGAAGGTCAGAAAATGAAATTCGAGGGGAGAACCCAGCAGCTGGTGCTACAGACACATGTGTCATGTGTGCACATGTAGGTCCGACAACTGGGTGTCTGTCCTGGGCATGTGCAGCTTTCCCTTATTTCTCCCTCATAACCACTTGGCTCTGTCCCCAGTCCCATACCTGAATGTCACCTCCGTGAACTGAAACGAGTGGGGGAAAGAACTTCTCAGGGTCTGGGATGTGAATCTTCAGGATCTTCTTAAACCTTGAGAAAAGAAAATGAGAAGGAGGAATGAAGCAGGGCCTGATCCTGACCAATCTGGCACTGTGGTGGGGGTAGGAGAGAGCATCGCAGCTCATGGGTACTACCCTGGCATGGGGAGAGGTAAAGTAAGAACAAGCCCGAGAGCTGGCCTTGCTCTTGAGTGGCCTGAAATGCGGTAGCTGAGGGATGAGAGATATGGAGATGAGGCAATTAAGCCTGGCATTGGAAAATACACTCCCCTCAGCCTTTTCCCTGAGGAAGCACAACCAACCAACAGTTCACTGGTTTCTTCCCTGCCTTGGCTGGTCACCTTAACCTCTCCACCTGCCCCCCTCCCTTCCTGCCCTGATGACAAGCTAGGAAGGTCTCCCTTGTTTCCAAGGTCCAGCTGCTGTGAGTTGCCCCCTCTTTGCTTTACTGTCACCACAGTGACTCAGAGAACCACATAACCTGAATGGGACCATCACTGGCAAAGCTGTGCCACAACTGTCTGTCCTGTTAGCAGAACACTGCATGGTATAGCTAGGACACACTGGCTGTGCAAGCCATCTGAGCATGCCTTGTGTCCACCCAGTGGCCTCTACTTTATTGGAACCAGTGTGTTGTCATCCTGAGGCAGCATGAAGTAATCTAATCTGCTCCTCAGTCCCTCAGAGATGTTGGCTGATCCTGTCAGCTCTTTGCTGAAGCTTTGCTGTGGGATGCTCTGAGGAAAGACCCTCCCAACCTCTGGAGGCAATCAGTGTACGCTCTGAAGCATCAGAATTTTCTAGTTCTTGCATATAAACTACCTTACAACACTGCAGATGCTATTTTTATTTGTGCATGTCTAATCCTTCCTTGGATCTTACCTCAGCATCATCCTCTATCCAATTCCCCCATGTTAATTATATTCTGTGGAGAAAGGAGGCCTTTTTATCTCTCCCTGTGCCATATAGCTAACACTTCCTCATCTTTGTGTTTTGACTCAAGGTAAAACACAGTGACCAATGACTTTCTCAGTATCCATCTTCCTTCAGTATGCTTCTCCTTCTTTCCTTGCAGAGAAGCCATCCCAGCCCCTGAGAACATTTATCCCTGCTCCCTGCCATGAACATCAGCACCCTGCTTCTCTGTCCCTGTCCTGAGATGAGAAAACGTGAGGCCATTTCTAACCTCGCCATGTTGACAGGTCACTCTCCGTATTATTGCATGGGGTAACCTTGTGAGACACTTTCTGTCCTTAATAAAGGCAGCGTTTGGGTAGAAATGCTGGCAAAGAGACCTTTAAAGCATCATGTAGATGTTTAACAGCATGTGATGAGACACTTCAGGACTGCACAGACCAGGGAGAGGAAGAATTGTACTCCTCACTCAGGAGTTTTGCCTACAGAGCAAATGCCACTACATCCTGTCTGAGCTCTTGCTGTAGCGTTTAAGTAAGTGAGAAGGTAGCGGTATCTAGGCTTGCTTGGTCCTCTCTACTGAGGGAATGCTCAACCCACTGACCTGCTTTTTAAGAGGCAATTTTGGTGCATCCCATCCAGGGGACAGCACTCTAACCCATGGGCCACAGAAGTGCTGAGGCAGCTGTTTTTAATTCAGCCAGGGCATGGCACCAGGTCACAGGAGCATAGCACAGTACGATGACGGTGGTGAAACCACATCATCTTGGTGGCGATATATGTCCCCAGACAAATATCAGCTTCAAAAAGTTGGGCTATAAACCGTATTTTTAAGTCACTCTCTCTCGTGAGTAATGCCAAGCGAAAAATAACCCTGGTTTTGAGAAGACACACAACATACAGGAGAGGAACAGAGAGGAAAACTTGATTTTCATTTACCATTTCAGGGTCCGTAAGTTAATAAGGAAGGCAGTCCCAATGATCACGAAGATGCAAGTGCTCACTATAAAAGCTGGCAAGACCGGCCGGGATGTTTCTGCAAGTTGAGAGAGAACGAGGGAGTTGCTGTGAAAATTTAGCCAGGATTCTGGAGGTAGGAGCTGCATCCCTTCCATGGCTGTTCAAGCTGATCAAAGTGGGCCTTTATTATAATTTTATATAATATATAATATTATGAAAAATTATTATATACAGGTCAGATAAATGAGTTCTGCTGTGTTGTGTAGGATGCCTTTGAGCTGAGATGGTTTTCAGAGTCTACTTGGCATGACTTAATAGATAATTCGTGCTGAACAACTTGAACTCCCTGTTCATAACAGCACCACAGCTGGGGGTTGCCACAGATGAGGTGCCACAGTCTACTGGTTGAAGTGTCCATCAACCTGTCTTGTTGCAAAGGAAAGCAGAGAATCCTAAAATCAGCATAAGTGGGGTTGGGCATTTGAAAAACCATTATCAGTCAGTGGGGGAGACAGAGTCATGGGGTTCATGGGTCTTTGAGAAGGCAGGAGGACCAAGGATGGAGAAAGTTAGAGGTCAAGGGGCTGGCTTCTTTCTTTGGAGAGGGGTAGGGAAGCTTTAGGAGGCTAGGAAGGTTACACCTTTCCACCACATGATGATTTTGGTACTTGGATTGTAGGTTTAGGAGGAAGAGACTGAGTTCCCACATTGCCAGCGCTGCCAGTACTCCTCAGGCTTGTCTGGCATTACCTCAAATTTTTCTTAATCTGTCTCTTTCACACACATCTCCCCAGTGCACTTTTGCTTCATCTTGCTATTCTGGTGCCTGTCTCCTCTATCTGCCACCCCCATCTCCTTCCATCCCTAGTACCCCTTGGTCTAGGCCTGCAGAGCTCCTCTGGAGTAGTTGTGAGGGAGCAGAGAAAAATAAAATAAGGAGGAGACGTTTTTAGGACATTCTTTCTTTGCCTGTCCTTGAGATGCTACTCAGATCACTTTGTCTCCTCTGCCTCTGGTACCCTGGTTATCTTTGGGTCTTGGTTGCTATGACAACTGGTTGCGGCTGTATCCTATTCATTGACATCACACACTGTCAAAATCTGATCGCCACAGCAACACAGTGCCCTTTCTAAACATAGCTCCTCTGTTTATACCAGCACCAGGCACAACAGGGAGGGGCTGAGCAGGGGCAGAGTGGGGGCGACATGAGAAGGAATAACCTCTATCTGCTTATTTTTTGGAAAAGAAATTAGAGACCACAGCCAATGACTCACCGAAGAGACTTGCTCAGGGCACTATCTTTCAGGGCTGGAGGTGTCCTCTGTGCTGTGGTTCATGGTAATGACTGATGCAAGTCTCAGCAGACCTTTCTGGAAGGGACTTACATGCATGTAAGACTCTTTCGTTCTCCGTGAGACTTTGCTTCCTAGGCTCAGGTCTCCTTTGGTTCAAGAGCTGAGTGCTCTGTTTCACTGCATTTCACTGATCAATGACGCCAATGAACTGGGCCATTTTAGAAAGCTGGATTTATGTTCCTAAGTCACAAGAGCACCTGGGAAAATGCCAGTCCTGGCCACTGCTTCTGCAGGTCAGACATCTGGCCTTACTGCTCTGGGCAAGCAGTTCCTGATTTACATCTTGTGGATTTTGCCTGGCTTCTGGAAGTCAGAGGGGCTTTTTTGGGGTCAGGGGGTCTTTGCCCTTAAGCCCTGTTGAGCCAGCCTGACCTAACAGATTAGAAGGGACAGATCATTTCCGACCTTGCTATTGCTCTTTGATTAACACCATCTTCCCTATCCATCTTCCTCCAGCTTCTCAGCCTGCTTCGCCCTTTTACTTTGTTTTCCCTGAGTCCCCTTTTTCCCCTCCAAGCCAGACTGCCTGACGCTGAGCCTTACGGTCAGCATGTGTCCTCCACAGTGTCGTCTCGCTCCAGTCGCTCCACACGCCTTTGCAGGTACTTGAGGCACTTGGCCTTGCACGGACAGCTGCCTCATATTTCAAATCGGGGGAGAGGCTCTCAAACACCACCCACATCTGGTCCTGCGCAATGGTGAAGTTCCTGGCCTCCTGGGAGTAAGGGAAAATTAGAGCATGATCAACACCCTGGCTTACAGCCTCACGTACCCATCTCTTCCAAGGCCCTCAGAGAGGACCTGTCTCAGATCCCTACACCTTGTGCACTGCTTGTTCACCCTGGAGGACAAGTCTTCTTTGCTTTGCTTTTTTCATCCCTTTCAGGTCTGTCCTGGAGCTATCTGGATTTCTTTGTGACAGCACTAAGTAAAATAGGATTCCCGTCTGCCTCCCTGTCATCACCAAACACTGGCAGCAGGTGACACAGACAAGAGGGTGGGAGGTGTCATCCGCTCTCCAGCTTCACCAAAAGAGGTTTTGTCCTGAGGAGGGGCCCAGGAGCAAGTCCTGGGTGATGTAAAGAAGACCAGGATTTGTATGGTGACAGGTCCTAGTGCCTCACTCCATACTCACCTCCCAGGACTGACTCGTGGTTCGGTACCGCACTTGGTATTCTCGCTCCCCATCCAAATAGTGAGAGGAAATATTCAGGCTCCACGTTAAGTTGTAGGTGTTTTCAGTTTTGCTAACCAGTTGAAGATTTCCCGGAGGCCTCAGCTTTACTGGAAAGAGAGAAGGAGCAGGGCTGATACCTCCACACTGTCTGTCCATAACAGGGCTCCACCGCAAACCCCATTGCTGCAGGGCTGGTGTCTTGGCTGTGCTCGCAGACTCCAGCCAGCCACGGCCACGTGAGATCGTTAGTGAGTTAGTTCCCCCTCTCTGTTCCTCCTTCTTCCCCACTGTCACTGAAGGCAAAAGGCCTGCTGTCTCTGGACTACGTTAAAGGCAACTCCTCCTCTGAGCCTGTGAGAGTGGCCCCTGCAGTCAGTGCAATCAACCACACGTGGCCATGCATCCTATCTTAAAGGGGTGATCCACAAGGCAATTGTACAGACAGGAAAGGAGCATGGTTGGGGTGACAGCTGCTTCCCAGCTGCTCTTTCAGAGAGCTACAGCCACAGAGGATGGAGTTACACAGACTGCCTGGGCTGATCCTTCCCAACCCCCTCCAGCCATGCTTTCCTATGCCTCACCTTGCAGCAGCTCTATTGGACCTCTCCTTGAGCCAGGTACACTCACACATCCAGCAAAAACATGACCCAAGCAGATGCTTTTCTGCTGGATTAGTGAGTTGAATCCTTTCAGCAAAGGCTGATGCATGCCAAAGCTGGCTTAAAGGAGGGTGAAAGCACATATCTGGTAAGAGGGGCAGGGGAAGAGCAGCAAGACTTTCCCTCCTTCTTGCAGCACGCATTTTTCAGATCAGCTGAGCTGTCATAGCCTGTTTGAAGCCAGAACTCCTAGTGCAAAGCTCTCCCATTCAACAGTGTCCCAGATACAGGACAGGACAGGAAATGGCTGGTATGACATTGCACGTTAGAGGTGCAAGTGGCAGGAGTCAATGTCGTTCATCTGTGCAGGTAGTAGCAGGGGACAAGGAAAAAAGACAAGTCTAAAGTCAGCTATGGGTGTTGTGGGGAAGCTTCAGAGACTGCAAGACAGATGACTACTCACTATTTGCAAGTGGACTGAAATCTTCTATTTGCACAGGTATAGACCTATTCTCTCCAATCTGGCAATGGACAGACATGGTAAGACGGTCTGCAGTGGTGAAGCATTGAGTCTGCAAGGAAAATTTACCACTAGTGACACTGAAGCCTCATCAATAAGCATTCATATTTCTAAGCATTGCCTATGTATAAGAGGTTTAGGAACACTTGACAATAAATATGGATGATATTTGTGGCTGAAAGGCATAAGCCTCAGTGGTCAGTGAGGAACCAAAGATTTATACTTGATGTAGTTGGATTTTTTTTGTTCATTGGCGAGAAGGGCACAAAATATTGTGATATGCTAGTTTGCCAGGATTGCTGTATGTGCTGACTAAGCAAGAAAAAAGTTACTTTCTATGAGTGACATTTATTGAGAAAAAATATTTTTACGAAAACATTTTGTGTTCATTGGTAAGATTGAGCTGACATTAGTATTAAATATTACTCTTGAAATGCAATGACACTAAAGGGTGACATATATCATACAGTATTAAATAAGCAATAGGGAAATTAGCTTGATTAGAAAGAAAACATTTTGGAGCTGTTTACCAACCCTGCAATTTGTCTTTGCACATCATGTGCAAATGTAAGAAAGCTTGTCTGTTGTTAGAACTGGTTGTGACTTTATCAATAAGGAGAACTAGCTCTTATTTGGGTGGGTTTTTTTCTGAAAACACAAGGACTACAGTAATTCTGGATATGGCTGAAGTACATAATGAGTCTTAAAAAGACTGATTTAAATAAAGAATAATAGCTAGAGGATTTGCATCACCATTAGCTCCAGTGATGTGTTGCTGTTGCATCTTGCATTTGACACATCTAACCAGGCTTCACAGTAGCTAATGATCTGGAAAATGGTACTGACCTCTTCAAGGAAAATGGGGTCAAGAGGTGACCTCAGAGCTGGTGGTGATGTTCATCCCTCCACAGAGAAAGGGTTTAGGGCCAGACCCAGGTAACTGAGACATGGGACACTGCATGTGATCTGTCTGTCCTGCAACTCTTCTGTATGTGTCAGGACAGCATGGCCCAGCTCACAATGAAGCCAATCTTCCCAGCACGGGAACCCACGAGGGCGATGCATTATCAACAACACACAACTTCAAGCCCAACCCCAGAACTGGAGTCAGGGATTAGGTTTGGGCTTTCTATACTGCTCCTGGGTGTCACACCATTTATATACCCAAAATCCACATACAAATCCTTTCCACCTTGTCATTAGCCAGGACATCCCAGATGAATTACTCACATTACTGTTTTTGCTGAAGGTCTTGATGCATCTTCTCAGTCCTGTCATGTGTTCCGCCTTGGGTAATTCACAGTGCTCCTTGAATTTTTCAGGTAAGGGAAATAACCTGGGTTTTAAGCAAGAGAACTCCGGTGAGCTGGGGAGGCTGTTTTGTATTTAGTCAAACTTTATGTAACACTAAAGGCCTTTCAAAGTATTTTGCATCTTACCATATTTACTGAACAGGTTATAGCAAGGATGTAATCCCACTTTCTCTCCCCATTGCATCACACAGACAAATTTTATATGCTGGCACATGGAGAGTCAATGCATCCCAGTTATTTCAAGCCAAAGATGAGAGTAGGTTTCCAGTTTCCAAGTCTTCACAAAACCCTCTTGCTTACCTTCTCTGCTTTCTGTTGATATCAGAGGGCATGCAGAGCCCAAACACACCTGCTGCCCACAACTGCGCCAACATGGCCCTGGAAGACAGGTGCCTGTTTCAGCCCCTCTAGGGCTTGCAGGTCTCCTTGAAGCCACTGACAGTCCTGTAACGTCTCAGATACTGAGTGAGATGTATTTTCTGAACCAGGTCACATCCCAGTCAGCCAGGACCATATGTCACACTTGGCAGGACTACGCCATGACCTCTCTTCTGCTCTGGCAAGTGTGGCTGGACAGCCTAAGCTGAGCTATGGCACAGGGTGTGACAGGGTGGGAGAGCATCCATGGAGTTGCAGCTGAGGGGGTATCAGACTGAGCTACCTGCTCCAGCTGTAAGGTCAGACCAAGCCTGGGAATTGCTGATGGTGGGAAGAGGTGGTGTCCTAGAGCCCTGGTCAAGCAATGGCACAGTTCCAAATCCAGCCCAAATTCCAGCCCCAGTCTCTGTGATTCGCACCCATGGAGCAACATAAACATTTTGGCTTTCTAGGTCCATGCACCAGGCCCCAGAATATATTTGCCCATCTCACCCCGTTGGAGGTGTCTCTGTGACAGTCACAAGCAACCCACCCACTGCCAGAATCACACTGAGCCTCTCCTTATGACAGGCACCCAGGGAAGCCCTGGGGTAGGCTGGTAACCCTCTTGGCTGAAGATGTCATACTTGGAGACCACAGAGACTCAGCTAGCCCCCACTGTGGTACTGGCCACACACCCACCCCTCTGCAGGGGTACTGGCCACACACCCACCCCCAGGGAGAAGTGTGGGAGAGGAAAACATCATGAACTGAGAGAGATGAAAGGGCCAGGGAAGATAAGGTGAACAATATTTTCCTTCATTTATTGTTACTCAGGGTGCAATATCCCAGCTCATCCTGGTGATGGGCAAATGGCCCCTGTACAATTTAATTACACCCTCTTCCACCCCCATATCTATACATCATCCTTTTCCATTGAAAATGCCTTTCAGTCCAGAGGGTGGCTACCAAGGAAGAGGGATTTTTTGGAAAATGAAGCACAGACAGAGTTATGGAGCTGGAAGGTGGGCTGCGCTAGACAGTTTGGGACTGTCAGATGACAAACACTGAGCAGTGCCCAGCATCTCAGCCCACATGGGGTTAGAGATAGAGTTCAAGACAAAGCACCTCGGCTCTGTGACTCCACTACACGTGGCCTGAGGAGCGGGAGCCTACATTTTCGTTAAGTAGTAAACTTTTCAGGACACTTTTCATTCAAAGCATTGGTTTTCGTCAGCCTCTCCAGTCACCCACCTGTCACAAAAAGCTAACTTAGATAAAATCTCCAGGTGGCATGGTGCTTCAACCAGGTCCCTGCCTGGTTTCCAGTCGCAGAAGAGAGCTGCCCGCGAGTCATACCAACAAGTTAGGCTGGAGGCGCCTGCCAGCAGAGAAGAGACGGACAACAACGTGGCTGAATTAGCAATGATGTTTGGCATTAACCATCATCCCATCCCAAACTACAGACTGACTCCTCTGCTGGAAAACTGCCTCCAAGTAAGAAAGGCAGAGCCACTCACTTCTCTACATCCTTGGAGGTTGATAGGCTCATAAGAGACCTTTAACTACTGCAACCTCCTCTGGCTGTATGTTACAACACAAGCATCGCACAGCAACACACCATGGCACACACACTCCTCCGGCTGACCCCCCTCCCTGCCCACCCAGCTGGCACGGGTGAAGGGGAATCACTTCTTACCTTGTGGAGAGTCCGATGCCAGCGAGAGAGGCGTGGGGCTGAACAGCCAGAGGTGACACAGAAGCAGCAAAGAGGGCTTCATCTGTACTGGTGACACACTGAAAGAGAGAGGATGCCCCCCCAGCGTAGCTGAGCAATGCAAATTAGGAAGACGTCATCTCACAGCAGGCAACCACTGTCCTAGGGCAGGGCTCCAAGCCAGTGCCAATATTGCAGGCTCAGAAACTCATACCCCTTCCACTTTGGAGTCTGTGCTTTCCCCTCAGCACCTCATTGTTTTCCTGCCTTGGGTGCTTTGCTCAGCACTGAAACCGTTCGCAGTGCAGCACAGATAGGCTGTTTGCAAGAGTAATGCCTTCTGGAAATGTGTGTGTGAGTACACAGCAGTCCGTGCGTGTTGTTTCAGGCTGCTTGCTGACTCAGGTAGAGAGTGCTGCCTTGGTTGCGCATGGCTTGTGCTTTGAAGAGCTTCTTTTTTTGGTAAGCCTTAGGGCTGAAATAACTAGGTGCTTGCTGAGTAAGAGGGGTCTCTGGCTGCAACTGACAAAAGTTAGCTGCAAAGCTCATGGCTTAGGAGGTAGATTTTGAATGGCTTGTTTGTGACAGCGGGAGAAATCAAGGAGAAGAAGGAGTTTACCAAGTTCTGGAAAGTTAAGGCTTTACCGTATCACAAAATATTACATAGTCACGCACAAACCATGCACCATCCTTGCCAAGTAGACCCTGCACTATCTTGGAAGGAGCCATGCTTTATGTGTAGCAGAAAATTTGGGCTTTGTAATTAGGAAACTCTGCAGTACCCCTCATGCACCCATGGCACCAGGGAGACTGGGCTTATGGGCTTCTCATCCAATCCTGCCCCTCTCCCCGTCCACCTGGACACCCACTCGAGGTCTGCCTCTGCCCACAGGAGAATGGACCACCCTCACCTCTCAGTAAGCCCAGGCAGAGCTGAGCAAGACAGGGTCCTGCTGGACCCTGCTGGGACTGCCAGGGGAGCGGGAAGAGAGGGTTTATAAAGGGCTGGCATGAGGCATAATATCAGTTCCCATTGTGATAAAAGATTAGGTTCAGAGGAAGAAAAACATGACGACAACGCATTAACAGACAAAGGGGAGAGAAAGAGAGAGAAAGAAAGAAAGCGGTGTGGTTGTGAGATGTGGGGTATGATTTGAGAGGACTGTGGAGAGACAGAGAGATAAATACATGCTCAGCCCTCCCCAACGGCGAGATTCAGTTTGTCAGACCGAAACTCCTTCCAAGACACTTTTCGGATCAGCCACCCCCATGTGGGAGAGAGCCAGCATTGCCCCCTTTACCTTCCAGCTCCAGGCACCCGGCAGTCCAGACGAAGGGAGTCCCCGAGGACCAGGTCGCGAGGTTGGATGGAAGCAGGTGCTGGACGTCAAACAGTGAGGGGAACGGGGAGGCGAGAAAGGGAGAGGGGTGGAGAGGGATATTCTAGTTCAGTGCATGTCCAGACATCAGCCATCGCTGCTAGAGTGACAGAGGTGCCTCCAGCCCGGCAGTTCTGCTGCGGAGCCGTTCCTCTCCTATGTGCGCGGTCTCTCTCTGTCTTCTCCCTCTCACCTTTGCACAGGAAGCTGCCGCTTGCTTGCCTTGTCAGACTGAGACGAGGCCCCGAAGTATCGAAAAGGCTAGCGAGGCCGAGAATAAAAAGCCCCAAACCACGTCCTACTTCCTGCTGGTAAAGCAATAGGTGCAGAAACAAGGGTGGAGGGATCAGGTGTTAGCTTGCAGTGCTCAGATATACTGGGACCAGTTTGTAACTATTGCTGGGAAGCAAAAGAGAGAGAGAGAAGGGCCTGTCCTCTTGGGACACCGGCAAGAGACCCATAGCTTCCTCTTTCAGACACCCAGACAGACCACTCATATCGCTCTCAGGGTCTGCACACGTGCACAGATCACTCTGAAACCAGTGATAGGAGTCAATCTGCAGTAGAAATACCATGGACCACTTTGTGAAAAATAGCTCGAGTCATTGACCTAAGCAACACCAGAACGAAACCAGCCTCCCCACCAGTGCCCCAGTTTCAGAGGATCCATCCTGGGTCAGAGCGGGAGTGGAACAAGGGCAGTGTTGAGTGTGAGCAAGCTTGAGGCACAACCCTCACTCTTGCAGGCAGTGTGACACCACAGAAACACCCATCCTGCGGCCTCCCTACCCAGCCAAGCACCCGTCTCGCTCCACAGAAAGAAGAATCATCCCCTCCGACTTGAGCCTTGCAGCTAGTCCAGACAGGCAACACTGCCCTGCAGTAGCTGCAGTGCCTGTTTGGCATGGCTTGTCCATTCAACAGGCCAGAAGGGATGCAAAAAATTATGTCCACCTTCTTCCAAAGCTTAACATGCCCTCACCTTTGCAGATGGATAACGCCTCACAGGCCTTGCCAGGAACGTTTAGTTTTAGAAGATCCTTTTGCCACAGGCAGATGTCTTCTCCAGCACACATTGCCCTTGCCTCCCAAGCCAAGAGAGATGCACAAACGCAAATCCACAGCCTGATGGTTGCCCGGTTCACAGATAGGCATGCACATGCATACGTGTCCCCGCATACCTCTCTTTTTCCATACACGAATACAATTCTCTGAAGTGCAGCATATCACGTTTCCTGTCTGGGCTGGGCTGCGTGAAGATGGCCGCTGGTGTGGGGCCAGTTGATGACAATCTCCTTTTATACACACACGGGTCACCACACTCTGTGCTCCTCACCTTTCTCTCCTAGAGCAGCTCAAGGCCCAAGCTCAGGTCCGGCGAGCAGGTTTTGCTGACCAAAAGTTGCCAGAGGCTAATCTCAAGTCTCCAGACAGTTCCTTTTTGAGGACTCTATAAACCTGGAGGATGGGGCCTCCTTTAACAACAAAGGGATCTTGGTTTCAGGTAGTGGAAAAAGGGTGTGGGAGGAGGGTGAGTTTTTAGTCACAGGCAGCCCAGCCCAGAGACTGGATCTCAGAAGATATTAGACCTCAAAAAGAAATAGTGTTGGAGCAAAACAGTGATTTGAAGGCATGGGTGGAGCAATTTTGAAGAAGGTTGCAACAGTGGATCCTCATGGCCATTTCTGGGAGAGCATTGCAGTTAATCCAGCATCAAGCACTCACTTAGCCAGTGGTCTGGAGTGCAACACCTCTTTCCTCACCACACACGACACGGACCAGCAGTCTGAGAGTTGTAATTTGGATGCTCTTGCTAGTCATCTGAAGACTCCTGTTATGGCCACCCTATGTGAGGGCAACTGGGGAATCTGACCAGGCAGCCTCTGCTGAAGAGGAGCAGGGGAGAGGATGGGCTGCGTGCTCTCCTGGTCTGGTAATCACTGACTGTGGTAATTGCACCTTGGAGGCTCCCACCAGGGTGGAGCTGTAATGGCATGTATCACCAGGGCACAGGCCGCCTTTCCCAGGAACTCTTAAAATGAATGCAGCTTACTCTGGTGCAGAAGTCCTCGGCCGAAAAAATGAAGTGCTCTGTGAGTAACTTCTTGGTATCACCAGCTCTGCAGCTGCAATGGAATATTCATGTTAACCATCATTTTTCGTGTTTGTCCTTCAGACTGAGAAATCTGTGCCTTCCTTCAGAGCAGAGATCACTTTGGGAAAGCAAGAGCACAAAGCACCCATTTTTTATTGTTCAGCTTATCAAGGAAAAAAAACCTCACTGATTCCCCTTTTTTTTCTTTTTCCTTTTTTTTATTGTGTAAGAATCAGATGAGGTTGGTTGTGCATTGTGGTACCTGAAATAGTGGAAAAGGAAAACTTAACATGTAGTTCGTCCCTAGAGAAGATGAGTGGCTGCTACAGTTGAAAACAAGGATTTATCTGGTCAGCCAGTTCACTGGAGACTGTTTTTTTTCTAGATCTGGGTGTCTACGGTGATTGTCATGAAGATTTTTTGGTATCTAGTAAGGACTGATGTCACACTGAAGACTTTCCCAATGAGGGTCCTAATGGAGAGCCAGCTCTCCTCTATCCAGCCACCTTTGCTTAACAGTAGTAAGGGATATACCTCTGTCAAATGTGACTGGAATTGATTGACTTTTCCAAAATTGTGGAGAGAGGGGGAATGGTCTGACAGATCAGCTAACGGACAGCCAAACACCAATGCCTGGAGACACAGACTGCCTCAGTATGTTTAACTTCCATTGGAAACACAGTTTAAAATGTACTAAAGCAACAACTGCGTGGCGTAAGTAAGAAAGGGTTTCCTACACATGCATGATACCATGATTTTGTCCAGACCCCATCTGATACAGATAAATACACTTGCTGTCAGCACAGTTTTCAGACTTGATTGCCCAGGATGTTGTGCTACTGAGAATCTGGCACTTTTTATCTATCTCCTTTACACTGACATTGTTAGGAATGGTGCCATTTGTAATGTGAGAAGCCAAACAAAACCACATTGTCAGCAACACATGCGAGGTGTTCTTGTGATTACCTTCCTGTCCCCATAATGGTGACTGAGACGGGTGAACTCACTAGTCAGCGTTGTTGTTCAGTGTTAAAGCAGCAGGTAAAAGCGTGGTGTCGGAGCTTTGGTTAAAGGCGTTGTTTGGGCCAGATTGGTGTTTCAGGGGCAATGTAAGTTTTAAAAATCCTCAAGGCTGGGACAGGCGCTTATGCACAAGGCTCATCTTTTTCCCCTCACTCTGCTTTCATTAGAGAAGAGCAGTGCTGCTGAAACTTCTCATTTTCAGTTGCGTGTCCACTGAAAGTCTCCGCAGAATGGCAGAGGTGAACAGGAGAACAGAGAGAGTGAAGAAGTGTGAAGCGCAAAAGTATTGCGTGGTATCAAATTATTCCACGATTCATCAACTCATTAGCTGTCATTAGGCTAGGCACATCCCTTCCCTTTGCTGGCTCTCAGCTGGGACTGGCGTCCCAGGCTAACTGGGATGCCTTGCCTGTGGTTTACAAGCCACCCAGCTCACCAGGGGCGAGCTCAGTGGAGGGGTCAGTAGATCCATCTTGGTGTCCTGTCCCCATGGTGCTCTGGAGTGGAGCAGTGGAAAGGGTGCAGAGCCAGCAGGAGGTGAGGGTATCAGGGCAGAGGTGCCCTGATGGCCACCAAAGTTCGCTTCCTGACAGGATACACTGTGAAGATCTCTAGACGCCCTGTAGGTTATTTTTGGTACTTTCCAAATAATGTTGTTTTAACTATAACCTTTACATTGAATTTCCTGCCATTCACATACCTGCGCTTCTCAAAACTACGATGTTATTCTACATCTGCCGTTATTTTCCCCTTAAATTGTGGTTCTACTCCGAAAAAAGTCTGTAAAAATGGCCCCACGGGGAACCACTGTTTAGTGTATAAGTGAGCTCTTTATTGAATTTGTTCACATTACCAGTCTAAAGGAGGCTTTGCTTTGTATCAAAATGGCAACCTTGGGCCGACATTAAAGAGTCAAGCTGGTTTTTTTCCTCCTGCTCCATCATCCCTAGGGATATTGCTGCTATAGGCTAAACGCCGCCCTCAGGTTAATCTCCATCACCATGTTTAAGTGGAGAGGCATTTAAGCAATGGAGTTTAAGTTCTGGGATCAGCTACCACAATGGGGTAACCATGCCGGGCAGCAAGCATTAAGCCCACCTACACAGCAGATGATATTCCTGCGATTCTTCCCTTCCAACTACTGTCCCACAGAGAGTGTTCTGATACATCAGCCTGATAAAAGCAGAAAACATCAAATATACACAGAAATACACAAAATGTTCAAAAGTAGGGATTCCCTAGCCCTGCAGGCTATGGCAGAACATGGATAAAAGTGGTAGGAAGCTGAGGCATTTGTGGGCACTCTCACCCATGGCAAGTCTGGGGCCACAGGTGGGAGGGGATGGAGGAGGTGTTCACTTTCACTCCCTGCCAGTGATGGCCACAGGCCCAGAGAAGTGGGGAAACAAGGGTGGGAGGGGAAGCATGCTACTTTCGAGCAGTTTCACTCTTAGACTGTCTGGCTGTGAACACAGCTATGAACTCATGAGCATGAGCATGGGACAGTCACGAGATGCCCCCACTCAGGGCCTGAGCCCCTGCTCCTTGTTATGTTTGGGTAGAACTAGACAGTGTCAGGATTTTGGTTTGAAGGGCTGGAGCCCACGCAGCAGACTCAAGGCTTAAGAGAGCTCCTAGGTGTGGATACCTGCCTCCCCGATGGGTGCTTGTGGTGCCACAGGGCTGCTCGGACCTGGAGTCCCTCCCTAGAGACACTGATTGAAGACCTGGTCTCTCACCCTGGGCCTGGCACTCTGTGTTCCTCAGTACCCTTGGGGTCAGCAACATGAAGGAAGGCCAGTACCTATGCCCTTGTCTGAGCCTGTGGACATAGTGTGTGAGGCACAGCACGCATTTGGGCCAAAGAAGTGTGGCAAGTGATCTTTGTCAGCTGAATCGCAGCACCTGTGTGTGCAGATGGTCTTAGCTTGGCACACCTGCGATGGAAAACTCACCAATGTGAACTGGAAGGAAGGTGGTGTACCCATGGGACTACTGACGTATTTGTACAGCTCTCACATCCTCTCTGTGTCTCAATTTCCACAGAAGAGAAAGGGGCATAAAGGACATCTTCCCATCTTCTTCAAGCACTGAGATTTGCAGACCAGGCACTAGATCCTGCTTTACATGCAGGTGTCCCCTGCCCAGGTCTGTAGGGACATTATTGACTTCTAGTATTAAAACCTGCCTATGCAAGTCCCTGAGGGTTCCCCTGGCGTTGAATGCTGAAGATAAACGAGCAGAGTGCCTCCTGAACTTGCTCACAGACCTGTATTGAAGAGGGAGTGCCTGTGCAAGTTATATGATCTACAGGAGGGCAGCATTGGATTCAGAGACCAGCCTTACACCAAATCTGTGCCCGAGCAAGATAATGAGCTGAATGTTGGCTCATTTGCTATTCAGCACCAGCGACTGCTCTCGTCCTTGAGGGAAATTATTACCTTGTTACCTGGGGGGTCTTGGAAAGATAAAGCCCTGCTGTGCTTTGCAGCCTGCCAATGTTACATCTCTATTTAAAGTTAGAGGAGCTTGTGTGCAAATGCTTGACAAGCCTAATATGAAGCAATGATGGCTTCCAGACCTAATAAACTGAGAAGAATTCAGAGATTTATTGTACATTCAAAATTGCTTGAAGGCAAGACATGATACTGCAAGGAGATTCTTGGGAATAAACCCTTAGGTGCTTTGATTAGCAAGGCTTGCTCCCAATTTAATCACATTTCCCTTCCTTTTCTAGAGGAAAAAAATCATTACAACAACCATCCCCATTCTGCTCAGAGCTCTCCTTGCTCCTTCTCTATTTTCTTCATCTCTGTGCCTGAGCAGTTTCTAGAAAGGGAGTTAATTAGATTGTTGATTTTGTTTTAAAATATGCTTGATGATGTCATGCTTATCCAAAGGCCAACCCCCTGCTCCCCCTTAAGCCCTTCCAGGGTTTACTGATTTGTGACTATGGCAATTATTATCTTTCATGTCACTAAAATGCCTGAACAGAAATGACTTGTTTGGATGCAGCTGCCTGCCTTCCCCACAGCTCAGTGCTGTGTCTCTCCCCTGGGCTCAGTCAGGAGAGCCATTCTCCTCCCTGCTCTGTGGTTCTCCTCCCCCCCCCCCCCGCATTTTCCCCTCTAATATCACTGCTCGTGAGCGCTTTACTCTTTCTTCCCCACATTGGGAGGCAGAAGATATGATGAGAAAGGCAATGGTCACAACCAGTGGGCCTGGATGGAAGGAATGGAAGGGAAAGGTGAAGTCAGGTCCACAACCTGACCCAAGGACTTGAGGGCACTTCACTCCAAGTGAGGTACCGCCTTGTGAAATAAGTCAGCCCAAAGGGCTCCTCATCCCACTTGAGAGCCCACCTTCTGTCAGGGTTTCAGCTCTGGGCTTGCCCCTCTGAGCACTTTTCCTCCTAGGGAGCTCACCTCTGAGGTGAACTGCCTGCAGCAGGGTGGCTCTGCAGCTTGATGAGGCTTTGGGGTATGGCTGCACACAACTGAAGAGCCCGGTTTCTGGCTACGGGGGCTGGAGTAGGAAAGGCTGCTTGTTACTGGAGACTTCTAACCAGATCCTGGTGAACACTGCAAGACCACCACTTGGAGAAAAAACAAGCAGTGTGGAAATTACTATTTTCCCCACTATGGTCTCTGAGGAGCCTGAAGGTGCTCCTTGAGAGATGCGACACAGAGCCCTTTACGAGTGACACATTTCAGCTTCGTTGCCATAACACAAAGCCCAAGCCACATCTCACCACATCTGCCCCATTGACTGTGCCTGTATTTGGAAAACGGGATGTGGAGGTCCCAGGGGAAATGGGACTTGGTTCCTTGAGAGAAAGGCAAGACCAGGGTGTCACTTTCCTCGTCTTCTGTTCCTGAGAGCAGCATGCATGGACAGGAGGGGAATGCCCTTTTGAATATCATTCCCTGTTGCTCCAGTACCTCCCACATAAGAAGCAGAAAAGGGCACAGAGCACTGAAGCAGTTCATAATTTCATCCTCCCTCTCCCTGCAGCTCAAAAGAGCAGTTGCAGCCCTCGCAGCCAGCACAGGGCTAGGAGGGCTATTTTAGGCAGGGTGCCTTGCCCCGCAGTCGGGAGCAGGCTGTGGAGAAGGTCTGGGGGGGCATGCTCTCTGCCTGCACCTGTGCACACATTCACGCACACAAACACACACACGTGCACTCACACACAGCTGCAGCTGAGTGGGGAAACACGGAGAGGATCAAGCGCTTGGCTCCACTTGAATGCTTACCCTGGAAACTGGCCAAGGACAACATGTGCCCACAGGCACCAGGGTCCCTTCCCTTAGCCATGGTCTACCCAGGTGAGACCTTAATTCTAAGGGGAAACCTGCACTGTTGCTTTTATGTTTCAAGGACAAGGGTGTCAGTACAGCTCCCCAGTGCTGACCTTCCCTGCACCCCAAGAGAAAGGATCCCCCCCTTCTTCTTATTCTCCCCACCTCCTTTGCAGGCAAGCAGGTTCCTTCATTAGAAATGCTCAGTGCCCAGAGGGAAGGTGGCTGTTGAAAAGGACTGCTCAGTTTTTTTTTTTACCTTTGGTCTTGGAAATTATGCTGGCAGCTCGGTGCAGTATCTTTCCCTCCTTCCCCCATCCCCTGCCTCAGCCCCCGTGAGGGGGGA
>NW_008825609.1:1078410-1094760 GCF_000699105.1 Pygoscelis adeliae
ATGTGTGAATTGTTGCCGAGTAGAAATAGCACACCACGGACAAACAGCAGAGCAGCTCAGCTGAGAGCCATCGCTTTGGGCTTGCGTCACTGACCTTTTCCTCTCACCCTTCTCAGTCCTCACCTGACCCTCCCACTGCTTCCCCTGCACTTTGCACTCAGAGAGCTCTCAGCACAGTGCTTTGCAATGGTGAGGAGGGCTGGTACAGGAGTTTAAAGGGGGGGGGGAGTGGAAAAAAAAAAAGCCCTGCAGCAAAGATGAGGCAATGCAGTGATCCCCTCTTCATTTCCCCAGAGCTTGGGTTGCCACCCTGCAGGACAAGAGAGTCATGGGCTGACCCAACACACCACTGTCCCTGCCTGGTCTAGCCATTGCAATGAAGGCATAGCTGTTCTGCCTTCACAGCTGGCAGGGTTAGGAATGGGGGAGGAGAAGCAAGCCTGTCCTGGGGTCAGGGGAGTGCTTCAGACTCTGACATATCATGAACAAATGGAATTTTAAAAAAACATTTCAAAGCCTTGCAGGACCAAGCTTGAAATGTGGTACAATTGTAAAAAGCCTGCATAAGTCTTCTAAAGAGTCAAACAATGCCACCAGCATACCACATGGAGAGAAGTGGGAGTCAGGTGAAACACAGGCTTGGGAGGCATTTTGGACTGTGGTAATGGTAGTTTTGTGGGCCCTTGGCCCAACAGATCTGCTGAATTGCTGCCTCTGGCTGCAGGGTACACGGCTTGGTTGCCTGGAAAGTCCTTTCTAGTGCTCTGCTCCATTCCACTACTTCAGGGGAAGAATTGAGGACACATGAGGGGAAAAAAAAGTGTGTGTAGGGACAAATGGGAGAATGCCATGAGCCCAGAAAAGCATGTGTGGGGCAAGCAGGAGAATGCAGTGAGCCTTAGGCATCCCATGGAAGATGTTTGCCCAAGTTTTGCACTAGGACATTGTTATGTCAAACACCTGGAGAGTGGTCAGGACTTTAGAGCAGGGGACCAGAACAGTGAAAATGATGCCTACAGGATGGGTGTCAGTTAGACAGGAGACCTGTTGTCCCCCTTCCTCTCCTGCGCATTTTCTTCACCTGGCTACTTTGAAGCATTGCAGCTGTCCTCAGTAGCAACCAGTGAGGCTTGGACACATCTCCCACCTCAGAGGTGCACTGCAGTTTGCGTTGCCTGGACTCCCTGGCAGTTGAGGCACCTCAGCAGCTTTGAGGCTGATGCAGGTTAGCCTCACTTCTTGAAGGCATGGATGCAAGTAGGTTAAAGCGAATCGAGAAACAACCCAGCCCCCCACCTCCCACTCACCCGAGGCTGGATTCCCAGCCTTCCCAGGTGGATGGGGAGCCCCTACTTCTTAGCTTCTCCAAGCCAAGAGATCTCCATCCTGCTCCCTCCCATTTTAGTCATTGCAAACAAAGCCTGGGAAAGGTGAGATTTTGCAATAATTCCCTGGTCATCTGTGAGTTAAGTAAGTGACACAAACTCAAGAGATGGGACTGGTCTGTGGGTTGAGAAACTGTCAGAAGCCTTTGATTTAAACCTTCTGCTCTGGCACTCACCATGGTATAACTGTGGGGAGCGAGATCACAGTGGGACAAGGGGGGAGGCATGTCATGAGATGAGGGAGCTGTGCTTGTACCAAAGAGGTCTGGAGCCTCAGCCCCCCCTCTACCCACCTCCTGATAGCATCTTCAGAGCGAGCCAGGCTTGCAAAGGGCAACAGTTTCCGTTGGCAGGAAGGTGAGAGATGTCCATATGGGGCTGGTACATGAGTGTGCATACATGTGTGGGTGTCATAGCAGAGCGCGGCACCGAGCTGGCCTCTGAAGCCCGGCATGGCTCGGCAAATGCCAGTTTTCCCACTGTGGTCAGAGGAGGGCCATGCCACGTGAGGCGGTGGAATGATGGCCCTCGGCAATGCAGCTGTGCCCTGTCACCCACACAGCCACGGGCAGGGTCTGCATCCAGCCCTCTGGGCCCAACGGCAGCTCCCAGCCAGCAATGGGAAAGGGAGGGTGAGAAATAGAGGATCTGATGCAGGTTCAACCCATTGATGGCATCCAGCTGTGATGCACAGGATGGAGGGAGGCGGGTGCTCTGCTGGCATCTGCTGGGCCCACCCTTGACAAAGGGTCAGGGGAGATGCAGAGCTAGGTCCTGCCATGCTGCACCCCTGCCCTCCCTGGAGCTTTGGGTGCAGGCACATGCACCCGTGTCCATCTGAGTGCCCGCAGCAGGGTCACAGGTCTCTTTTTATACCCTTTTCTTGCCCTACTTCTCTCTTCCCCTTTTCCACAGCTATCACAGGGCAAGGAGCTATTGCAGGGCCTTCAGCTTCTCCTGAGCTGGCCCCAACATGCACTTCCTTCCCCAGAGACAGCGCCATATCCTGCCCTTTACCTCCTCTCCCACCCCCCCCACCTTTCATACCTGCAAGACCACAAACCCGCAGGAAGCCAGTTTAAAGAGCCAACCCCTTGGCACATACCTTGAACAAGCTTGAGACATGGCCGCAGAGCCCTTTGCAGCAGAGCTTGGACCTGTCTTTCAGGGGAAAAGAGAGGCACGGCCCCAGGGGTAGTGCTGTAGCTGCCCACTGCAGGGCATCGTTCTTGCTTTGCCCAGGAGAGACGTGCTGGCTGTCACCAACCCCAGGCTTACATACCACAGGGCAGACCCATTGCATGGAAAAGGACAGCCCTGGGGTGAATGAGGTGAGTGGAGGTCTCGTGGCCATCAGGGCATGGCTGCACCCACTGGCAGGGCAGCAGGGCTGGTCTGACGCAGTCTACCCCTCGTTCCTTCAATAGTATTGCAGGGTCCACCTTGCCTGAGCTGAGCCTCACCTGTGGCAAGTCCCCAGCCGGACATCCACGGTGTGATGGGTGGCACCGGCTACAGACTCCATTTGTCACGCATGCATCTTAGCCCCAAGGGATTTGGCTGAAAAGCCTCTTCAGGTGGCACTTTCCTCTCCAACTGGGCAGGCTGAAGGATTGAAGGCTGAATCATAGAAAACTTTTCTAGAAGGTCTGGCTACACATTTCCGTTCCTCCCTCCTCCCTCACTCCTCACCTTTTGTAAGTGTGATAAAGGCACCTCCAATCTACCAGCATCTTACCTCAAGGGGCCAGGAACATGCACAAGCGCAACCCCTGCACTTCCTGAGGACACATTTCTATCTGCTTCCTCAGAAGTAAATAAAAAACCCGAAGAAGGCTGGGCTCCCGATCTGACAGAATATCACATTTACTAGGATATATATATCCCTAGCTCTGGGCCTGACACAGGACCAAAGAGGCCTGTAAGGATGTGTATGATTATGTTTTCCCTCCCTTGCCAAACAAAGCATCTGGTACATGTCAAACCACAGGAGAAGCTATGTGAAGATGAATTAAAGTCAAAACTGAAGGTTCTATATGGGCATCTCCTCTTGTTTTCTTGTCCATTCCTCCACTTCAGTAGGAGTCCCCTCAGTCCAAACCCCAAAGATGCTAAAAAAATCCCCACTTACCTCTTTGACCTGTACTGAGACCTCGATAGGCATCTCCTTGTCCTTAGGACTCTACTGCTCCTAGATCTTCCATTCAAGCCTCCAAGTCTCCACGCCCCCCTCATGTCTCCCTGTTTTCCCCAACTTTATGGGCAATCGCAACTTGTCTTTCCACCTCTGACCTGAACTTCAAGCCTTGCCCATCACACACAAGTCTTCCAAAAATGTGTGTCCAGCTTAACTCTGGAACTGCCACCCACCCCATTGTTAGCAAGCACAAGTGTCTACTCAACAGTTTAATGTCCCTCTTACTCTGCACTTCCTGGCTTTTACTTCTTGGCAGAGAAAAGAGAAACACCACAGGGAAAACAGAAAACACACGTGCTTACTAAGTACCTGACAGAAGGATGTGCTAAAAATTCCACAAGATAAAGGGTCAGATCCCCCTTAAGAGAAGTCCAGTTAGCCCAGCCTTCCTCAATAGAATTAATTAAGTACTTGAAGCCTAATCCTACAACCCATTGTGTTGTCCTGTTTTTTTGGTAATTTCCAAAGAATCCTTCCTTGAATTTGCTTAAAGTTTTCCCAGCAGAGATGAGAGGTTGTCATAATTAGAAGTGTCAAAGAGGTAAATAGCTTTAAAGTTATGGTTCTCCACAAAGGAAACAGACAGAGGATTGCCCAGGGAAGTTTCAGACCTGAGTTAGATTTTTCACCTGTCTCTTTCAGGTCAGTGTCTTTTCTATTGCACTATTTGGCAATAAACAGAGCTAGAAAGAATAGGTTGGTAGGGAAAAGCAGATCTAAGTGCAAAACAACCAGGGAAAAAAGTTTAATACTACTGGGAAAAAAAAAATACAAAAGTTCTTGGAGTTTGTTTGGTTTTGTAACATAAAGCACCATTAATTCCACAGTACATTACAACTCAGCCTACTACACCTTCCAGAAAGCACCTGAAATGAGATTTAGCACCAAGGGATTGCCACCTTGTTTAGCACCAAGAAGCCTGTTAAACATACCCTTTGGTCCCCCTGCCCTCCTCTCTCATGTGCATCAGGCACCATCTGGCTGCTCATGGGTAGTACATGAGACCTATCACTGGCATTCAAACATCAAATAGAAAAGGAGGAAGAAGGAAGCTTGTTTCTGGAGATATTCAGTGTTAGAGAGGCTTGCTTCTCTTCAGGGAGACGCAGGGGCACTATACACTGTAAATAGACAATATCTGGGTTTGCACCCTGTTGAGGAAGAGAGAAAGGGATTTGGTCCTGAGCATCACCTCCAGCATGCTGCTTCCTCTCTACTCCCTGAAATCCTGTCTCTGAGCAATTCCACATGCTTGACCTGCTAAGGGAGGGGAAGAAACTCACGGTCTCCTTTAGTTCCCATGATCCCATCATCATATGTTTCTCTGGGAAAAACCCAGCTTTGCCTCAGTGAAACCATGTTTTTACACCCATTGCCTCAGTGACAGTGGTAGGGAGGATCCAGGGCAGAAAGTACCCGAAACTCATTCCAGTCTGTACAGCTTCCTTAGCAAAGCAGGGAGGGTAAGTAAACAGGGCAAGAGAGAAAATGTCCTGCAATTCTCTCAAGCTCATTTTTAATATTTAGCCTGGGTCCCTGTGCCTTTGCCATCCCGGGCTGAGTGTACCAGACCTAGTCCTGTATAATGATGCGTATCGCCTATGGGAGAGCTCTGGTAGTCCCAGGTGGTATAGGCAGAGACCATGGCTAATCATGAGACCGCAGAAGCTAGATAAGTCAGAAGACTTCACTATCAGTGATGGGCAGAGGAGAAATACAGTTTCTCCTGCTTGTCCTGTCCTGAGACTCAAAAAAGAGACAACTCTTGGCACTGCTGTTTACAGGAGCATCACAACGTGTGGAAGTAGGTTTCCCAAAGTGCTGAGTCAGCCTCACCTGCTCCCCCAGGACCATAGCAATCCCAGAGGGATGGGAGTGAGAGCAGTGTGAGACCAGTACAAACGGTACTAGAAAACCCTACTGCTGGCGTTCCTTTCCCACTGCGACATCTCCAACCTGACAAGAAGAGTGAGGGTTTGTTTTAGCCACATGCTTTTCTCAGTTGCTCTGATGAGATTGCCAGAAAAGGGCACAGAGCATGTGGCAGGGAAGCTTTCAACCCTGGGGCGAGGTGCTGTAGTCTCACCTCTGTCTCTTTTCCACCACAGAGGCAAAGAGGTGCCAACCTGCCCAGGTTTGGAACTGATTTAACTGCAATTGCCCTTACAGCCTCCAGCTCAGGTCCTGAAACGGCAGTCCCTCAATACCAATGTGGGAGAACCACCTTCAGGAGGACAACGTAATGGCATGCAGGAGCCAGGGCCTGAGTCTCCCCTCATATCAGCAAGTATTAGGGATGACCGCTGATACCAATGGAAGGGCATGGGTGCACCTCTGCCAAAGAAGAGAGCAGATTTGGGTTCACTGTGTGGACTAGCTTCCCACAGCTGGGGAACTGAGACCGAGTAGCACCCCAGGGGAGGTTTGGGAGGGAGATTTGGTAAGGTTGTGTGTCTCTCGTTCTGTACTTATGATCCCTAGTGGGAATAGAGTGCTGGGCTCTACTGATTCAACGGCAAATGCCTCTGAAGGGTCTGGCTGAGTGTCTGGCCCTTCATCTCTTCAAAGGGCTAGAGCTGGCACAGAGGACGACAATCCCACCAGGCCTAGATTTTACAGCCAACCTGGACTCTGTGACCTAGAAGGGTATCTAAGGAAAGCCAATGACATACTTCAGAAGGCCAACAGACCCCTTTTTGGAAAGACAGTATCGTCTCTCACCGCTCCTTCCTTGTGCTACAGGAGGCCATCAGACCCCAGTCCGCTCTTCAGACTACAGGTGTGAGAGGTGACATTAAGGCCATGTTGCAGGCTGCAAAACTGGCATGTCTGGTTGGGACAGAGAGGAGCCAGGATGCACCTGGGCAGTGGGGACTTTCTAGCCCTTTCTACAGGAGTCCTTTGTGTATGAAGCCCCAAGAAGGAACACATCCCCAGGAGCAGCATTTTAGCTTTCCTCCTGCTCTAGGACCCTAAGTGCCAGACACAGTTTGCTGGCAGATTTGGAAGAAGCCAATAATCTAAGTTGGGGTCATGAGGTGAGGGGGCGAGAGATGGTAGTGTCACACTGTAAGTGGACAGATACAGGCCTGGTTACAAGAGAGCGTGAGGTGGGAGCCAGTGCGGCAAGTTTCACACTCAGTGCCTGAGACTTGACAGGCCCATTTCCAAGTGATTTGCAGTGGTTGCGGGCAGTAAAGAGAGAGAGAGAGGAAGAAGGAAAAGGCCTAAGAGGCCCCAAGGAGGAGGAGAGGCAGTTAGTCAAGGCTGGGCTTGACCAGGTACCCGTTGAAGGTGATGTACACATCAACATCATCACTGTAAATGGCATTCTCCCGCTCCCGCTTGTAGAGCCTCACCCAGATCTCATCATTTTCCTGAAGCTCCAGCATGAGGCTCTGGCTCTGCATGATGCTGCGGTCACTGGGTTGGGCATACAAGATGACTGCCTCTTCTTCATTGTGCATGATGTGCATGTAGGTCTCCTTGAAGTTCCAGGTGTGGACGTTGAGGCTGAAATAGTAAAGTCCACCTACGTAGCAGTAGAATTTGCCATTGAACATGTCGAAGTGGCTGTAGAGGTTGACGAAGACAGTGTCAAAGATCAAGACCTGGAAGCCCTCACTGCTGTGCAGCGCTTTCTTGCGACCGACGGAGAATGCAGCATACTGATGCTTGCAGGGGTCTCCTGCTGTGCCCATCTGTCCTTTACTGCCTTTCTGGCCCTGGGCACCCCGCTCACCTCGTGGTCCTTCCTTGCCCCATTTTCCTGGCATCCCAGGCTCTCCCCGGTCTCCTTTCTCTCCTACAAGAGGAAGCAGAGGACACAACTCCTGTGTGAAACCAGAGGGAGAGGTGGAAGTGGCAGTGAGAAAGCCTAATGAGGAGGCAGAGGATTGCTCAAGGATGGGGCAATGCCAGAAGAAGGAATGCTCCTGACAGTCACAATATCATTGTACTTCATGGGAAAGGAGCTAGCAGAGCTCTGGGTGCGACTGGGGCCTCTTCTCTTAACGAACTCCCTGCTCACCACATGATATAGCCTTGCTGGAGGCACTAGCACCTGTCCCTAGGAGACTTCAGCCTGAGAGAGACCCCAGCAGTGCAAAGTGCCACTGGGGTTCTTGACCTCTTCTTCCTTCTCCACATTCCTTTACCTCCACCACAGCCCCTGCCCTCCCACACACCTCTCTTATGACCCAATTATCCATGTTGTGTGCACACTGTTCTTGCTGTAGGCTGGAGAAGGGGAAGAAGTGCTAATGCCTGTGGGAGAATATGACTAGAGAGGGACTATGAGGTGGGTCAGAGAGAAAAGATCCAAGCTGGACTTGGTGGATGGTGCAGTGCAAGTTAGAGGGCTGGTACTTTGACAATACTGGCATCCTTTGGGCATCCTGTATAATTAATACTGCAGTTCTACTCTGGAGTTTGTGTGTTGCCTGTCACACACTTGGGCAGGCATCAATACAGAGAGAGAGCAGCACCAGAACATACTTTGTGTACAGAGAGAAGAGATGGGGGTCAGAGCAGCCTCCAGCACAAGTGACAGCATCCCAAATTTGTGCCTTGTTCTTTTCCTCCTCTCCATCCCCTGCATGGTATTGCAGGTCCCCCTGGCAATACTCCACTCTAGTCCAGGCCTCTATCTGCCCCAGACACACTTCTGAGCTTTGATGGATTGCAGCTGTTTCCAGGCTGGGCAGAGAAGAGGGAATATCTGCCCAGCTAGCCCAGAGGAACCACAGAGCAACAATAAGCAAGTAGAGCAGAATCCAGCTGGGAACAGGCTTTTGCCCACAGCAAAGGCTAAAAGGGGAGCCCTGAAGGGAGGAGCTGATCTAAACTAGGGAGCCTTTTCCCGTTAGCCAAGCCAGCCACAGCAGGGTGGAACAAACTGGGGGTCACTGCCAGTTAGCCTGGAGATGCTTGCAAATAGCTGCTGCCTCCTCTTGCCCTCCTCCCGCTCCAAAATGCCTGTGACCCATGGAGCTGGATAAGGTTTCCCCACACCCTTCCCTAGCACCAATGCCTACCCTCCAAACCTGCTTATTTTGCAGCTGGATAGAGACTGCTCCTTCCTTCAGGCACTACAGGACTCTGGAAGTCTGAGGCAAGGAAGGTGTGCTCCCAGCTTGGCAAGAGGCTGCCACTGCCACTCCTGTGCTAACAGGGAGGAAGACCTGGTAGCAGGCAGCATCCTGAGACACAGAGGTCACAGCACGGATATCCACTGACTTCCCTCCCCCCGGGCCACTCTTGATCACAGCATAAAACATCTAAACCCTGGGCACAGTGTGTGTGGGCACATACCCTTCAGGATGGCATCTGGCAGTCTGTTAGCATAACCAGCATGCCAGCAACCCAGCTGTCACCTCCACCACAGTGGCACCGGTCCCTGAGCAGGCCTTGGCATCCCAGGGCCAAGATGGGCACTTACCCTTCAGTATGGTGATGTTGATATAGGGACGGACCTCCGGCATAGGGTAGGGCAAGTGGTGGTGGCTGGGAGGGAGCGGTGGGGCATCTGTGGAAGAGTCCAGTGGGTCACAACAGCGCTTGCAAGCACCAGGGGCTGGTTCTGTGAGGTTGGGTTCATCAGTGGGTGCCCCAAGCACAACAAGAGGGAGAAGAAGGAAGGCCAGGGGTGTGCGCAGGTAAATTATGTCCATGGTGACCTGGGAAGATATGAGGAAGCGCCAGAGTGAGGTATAAGAAGGGGAGGACACAGGCGATGGAGCAGAGATCACCACAAAACATCTTGCTGTGGCTGGAGCCAGGGGTGGGACGAAATGGCATTGTCCTGTGGAGGCAGTTTACATGCTTGAAGTCCCTGGAGGCTCAAGGCTGCAATCTGAGTAGCAACCGCATGGCCCAAAGAGGATGCCCCACGCCCTTCTGCCCAGACCAATGGAGACTAGGTGCTAACCCTGGAAGAAGGCTTGACCCTCATGAGGCAAACCACTGGAGCCACTAGAAGATTCAGTCCCCAGGCTGGGATAGAGGAAGGAGACATGGCAAACCACACAGCCCCTTCAGCAAAAGCATGCTCCGGTAGGCTGCTGAATCTGTGGGGAGGGCTGTAAAAAACTTCTCCGGTCCTCCAGTCACTAGGTATCAACTCTTCACAGGAGTTTAACCCAACAACCCTTCTGTCCCAGCCAGAGCCTGAGCCACATCTCTCTGCAGAGAGGCCCCTTCTCCTGTGGGCTGGGAACTTAACTTCAGCCCCCTCCTTCCCCCCACAAAATCCCATCCCTCTCTGTGCCTCAGCGCCCTCCCACCACTGCTGAGTTGTGTTCTCAGCCAAACCCCAGCACCTTCCCAAAGGGATGGCCGGCTCATCTGAGAGCAGCGGGCAGCGCCAGGCCTTTCCAGACAGACCAGAGGGGAGCTGCTCCACTGCAGAGGGTGAAGGAAGCAAAGCTCGGAACAGGCAGCCTGCAGAGAAATATGCTTACGAAAGACAGCCACGCAAACAAGCTGAGGAAGCCCCTCTTCCAGCCTCTGCCCCCCTTCCCTCTGCCTGCACCCCAGCGCAGCGTGGCAGCTCACCCCGGAGGCTGAGGACTCCCCTCTGTGCTTCCCAGGCCCTGCTCGCGGGCTCCCCTCCGCCTGCAAAGCCGGCCCCCGGGGCCCATGGCTTTAAGAAAGCTGGCTCTTGGCACAGGCACTGCTGAGTGCTGACTGGGTGCGCAAGCTGGGCTTGGACCTGCTCCCTCCCCTCTCCTCTCCCTCCCTTTCCCTCCCTGGCTTTGGGGCTCTCCATTGCAAACCGGCTTGGGTTTCTGCGCCTTTTAACTCTTTCCTATGTAGTGCCTTTTCCTTATATATGTTTTTTTTTTCTCTGCCTTTTCACTTCCAAACAGCCTAGCCCTCGTCAGCAAAATGCAGGCAGCACAGATTGCACCCTGTGCAAAGGGTGGATAGGCAGCAGGGCAGTGTCCCACCCTGAGCATCTCAGGATGGTCAAGGTGGGGTGCATCAGTGCAAGAGACAGACTTTCTTTCAGGTGGGATGGTGGAGGACTCTGCCCTCACTCCCCTGCATTAGTCCCTCATCCCAAGCATTAGCCCTTCACTTGGCTGGCCATGCTCTCCCCTCAGCTGTGTCTGTCCCACTCATAGTCCCCAAACTTCATCTTTCATTCTCTCCTGCATTGATTCTTCTGCATGTCACTGCAGCCTCTCGCCCCAGGCATGATATTTCTAGCAGGCTCATCTGCTAACTGGGAGAGGCATCAGTTTTTTCCCTCTCTGGTCATCCCCACTCCCTGGGCAGAGCCCCAAGCCTTGCACTCTGATGCGTGTCATACCCCGGTCACGTCCCCAGGTCAGGTCCCAGGCTGAGCAGTTCGCACGGGAGGGGTGTGCCTGGCCTGAAGCACAGCCCACTGTGGGGAGCTGCCTGCCAGCAAAGCTGAGGATCTGGAGCAAACCCTGGCCGTGATCTTTGGCCCCAGCCTGGCGCCAAGCTGACATGCTTATGCTGTTGGGGTGAGCACTACGTGGCTGTACCAGAACCTGGGAATGAAGGGCGTTTGGGGGGAGAAGAGTGCGGGGGGTGGGGGACAGGAGACTTTTCTTACACTGCAGAATTGATTGGGAAGAGGATTTTGGGGGGTCCTACCCTGCAGCAAAACTGGATTTGAGAACTTAGACCTGGTGGGGGTGCACATATGTACCTTTGGGAGGCAGAAGGAAGGATGGGCAATAGCTCTCTTCTGCGGGGGCCAGAAGTGTCAAGTCAGCACTGTGCCTCCTGCAGTTTCCGAGAGAAGCTGGAGAAGGCTCCAAGGTTTCTAAAGGGGAAAGGGTTTTGTGTGTGTCTACGTGTGCTTGGACTTTTTTTTTTTTTCCTTCTCCCATTTGTTTGGTTTGGGAATGGGAGGCCCCGCTTCCCAGAGAGTGGCTGGCGTTTGGCAGGACCCCAGCACCACTGGAGAAGCAAGCGGAAAACTCTGGGAAAATATGTGCTGCAAGCTGGGGGGAAGGGAGGAAGGGGGGCTGGGAGGCCTGGACGTATTCTCAGGCTGCCTGTCAGCCTGGAGCTCAATGAACATGGAGCAAACATGCTTCCCAGCCGGGGCAGGAAGAGGACCAAGAAATTCGCTGCTGTGTTCGTGAGTTCCTAGCTAGGCTCCAGCACTGACATGCAATGAGACCCATCGCAAGTCTCCCACGTCTGCCTGTGCCTCAGTTTCCCCTTTTGGAAAATGAGAGGGGGAAGGGTTAGGGCTACACTTCTTGCTAATGGAGCCTTGCCAGCTGACAGAAGCGGGTTTTTGTGATCAGTTGTGTTGTCTACTCCTGCCTGCTGCTAGTGGGGATTTCAGCAGCTGACAATATTATTGTTGAAAGCCAATAAATTTTCTGGGGTGCATGAAAACTCAGAGACTGACAGTGAAGGCAGAGTTCCTCTCTGTCCCATCAAAGCTATTGCAGTGGCTCACTCCGTCAGGTTTTCCTGCCTGGCTTATTTCCAAGCATGACATTACCCCCTTTTGCAGCTCTCTGCCTTATGTCTGTCCGCCTCTACCTTTCCAAGGGGAACAGGTAGCAGGGAAGGCCATTGCCCTCGTTTCCATCTGCACTCCTGAGTTGCTCACAACCAAGCAAACGTTCTTCGTGGAGGACCTCATCAGCTGGGGCCTTTGCCTTTTTCTCATCTGACTGCAAGAACAGCCCACAGTGGGCAGTGAGCAGGACTTTGTATTTAATGTCTCATCTGAACTGACTAGGGACTCGTGGGGAGCCAGCAGACAAAGCCTTGCACTGGTGGCATTGCCCAGCTGGGCAGCAGTTTATGCCAGTAAAGACACTTTTGCCAGGGTAATATCGCCCTGCTCCCTGAAGGGAACTGGCTGTACCAGCAACATTTTGCAGGGCAGCCACATTTGCAGGAGGTTTTGGCTTGTATGGCCGAGCGCTCAAAGTTAGGAGTTTTGAGAATACTATCCAAGAACCCTGTGCCAGCCACGCTTTTAAGTGTAACCCAAGCCTGAAGGCACCTTGTGTGCTCAACAATCTTCCCTCTCCCTCATCGCACACTCTGCCTTGGAGGCAGCCCAGGGAAGCTCTGGCCAGATTGGACTGCAACAATCCCTGCTCAAAAGCAGCTGCTTCATCCTCCTTCTACATTTCCTCCCTTCTCCTGCAACCCCCCCAAAGGGCAAAGTAGGGGGATAAAGCCTGGCTGTCCCCCAGGGACTGCCTCCATCCTATTAAACCTCTCTACCACAGGTACGGAAGTAAGGAAATGACTTTGATGTTTCCTCCCCTTTCCACCCGCTGTATGCAGTTCAGCTCCCCTTCTGCACATGTGGACCCCCTACTCTGTTACACACACACACATACTCGCATCCACCCACAAACACTCACACACTCGCCCTTCCTGGCTCCTCCCACACCAAAACCTCTGGAGCAAAGGTTATCATCTGCACCAAGAGGCAGAGAAACAACCCCTTCCCTTCTCCTTCCGGGCTGCTTCTCCTCCACCACAGCTGCTTTCCCTTTCCCCACCCCTCTGCCCCCACTCTCCAAGAGCATCGAAAGCCGGGAGGGGAAGCGGAGGACCTCTTACCTCTGCTCCCCTACGGAGGGGTCCCGTGCTGGGTTATCCGTATCCTCAGCTGCTCCTGGTTAGCAGCGCGGGGAGGGAGGGCTGGCGGGGCCCAGCTGACTCCAGCCAGATGCTCGCCAAGTGCTCTTATGTAATTACTGTCTTTTCCATCCTGCCTCCGAGGCCTTTGTGAGTCCCTCCCCCCCCCGCTCTGGCCCGTGTCGGGCTTGGCTCTCGCTCCCTCTCTCCTTCCACCCACCCCACACAGCATCACGAATTGCTCAGCTCAACAGCTAATTCCTTCTGGAAGCAAAGTTCAGGCTTTTGGCTACTGCCGTTGCTACCCTTGGAAAGAGAGCTCACACGTGTTTCAAGATCTGGGAAGTGATGGGCAGCACTGCTCTGCGCTCACCTCCTCTCTATCACTGCCCAACCACGGCTGCGTCCCTTCGGTTTGCCTTTCCTGCCTGCAAACGGGGAGGGGGACGCCTGAGACACAGGAAGGTGGCAGTGAGTTTTTATGCTTTGGTTACTTTGGGGTGCCCCCAGGTTACCCTCTAACAGGAGCAGGCCCTCTGCTGTATGGGGATCGCTGATCATCTCCGGCCAGGCTGCAGAGGGGGTTGGGAAGACAAATCTTTTCCAGCCTGTGGACTCCACGGCTGTGCACAAGGCTTGTGTAACAGCCAGCCCTTGTTACCCAAGAGCACCAACACAGTATGAAAATACTGGCTTAAAATATCCTGTACATCTCTGAGGATGGGCAGGCCTGTTGGACATCAGCTGCGGGGCTACATTTCTCTTGTAACTTCTGCCCATGTGGGGCCTGGACTAACCAGGAGCAACACGTTCCCTGGCTTTACGCAGGCTGTCGCTGTGTTTGAGGGCACTTCTGCCAAAAAGAATTTCTGCTGCGGGCTGCTCGGCGGCCTGGTCTGTCTCACACAGACATCAAGGCCTGGCAAAGCTGCTACAGTTTTTTGCTGTGCATTGCTGAAACGCCACGTAGCTGAGGAGCAGCTGGAAGAGCCGTTCACCTGTACTCATCACTAGAGCAAGGCTGTTGCTAGACCTGGCAGTCTCCAACACTGAGCATGAAAGCGTGAGCTTGTCTTCCACTTCCCACTGCCCCCACAGCTAGTCCGAGACACCGCATATCTGCCAGACACAGCTGAATGGTGTATCGGAGACTGGCTGACAAGCTGCATCAGTCAGAGGTGTGTTGCAGCTAAGGGCACATCAATCCAGGCTGCCTCTCTCCCCATAGCTAGCTTTTCCAGCTTGAGTGTCCCATCTCCTACCCCTACTTTGTGAACCTGCCTGTGAGACCACTGAGGCAAGAAACTGTGCCAGTGTCCACCCCAAACTCTGGCATGTGACTACAAGCACTAACCCTAGAATCATAGAATCATAGAATCATTAAGGTTGGAAGAGACCTCCAAGATCATTGAGTCCAACCGTCAACCCAACACCACCATGCCCACTAAACCATGTCCCTAAGTGCCTCATCTACACGTCTTTTAAATACTTCCAGGGATGGTGACTCAACCACTTCCCTGGGCAGCCTGTTCCAATGTTTAACCACTCTTTCAGTAAAGAAATTTTTCCTCACATCCAATCTAAACCTCCCCTGGCGCAACTTGAGGCCATGTCCTCTCATCCTATCGCTTGTTACCTGGGAGAAGAGACCGACACCCACCTCGTTACAACCTCCTTTCAGGTAGTTGTAGGGAGTGATGAGGTCTCCCCTCAGCCTCCTTTTCTCCAGGCTAAACAACCCCAGTTCCCTCAGCCGCCCCTCATAAGACTTTTGCTCCAGACCCTTCACCAGCCTCGTTGCCCTTCTCTGGACACGCTCCAGCACCTCAACGTCCTTCTTGTAGTGAGGGGCCCAAAACTGAACACAGCATTCGAGGTGCGGCCTCACCAGTGCCGAGTACAGGGGCACAATCACTTCCCTCCTCCTGCTGGCCACACTATTTAAAAAAAAACCACACTGTTTCTGATACAAGCCAGGATGCCATTGGCCTTCTTGGCCGCCTGGGCACACTGCCGGCTCATGTTCAGCCAGCTGTCGACCAACACCCCAGGTCCTTTTCTGCCGGGCAGCTTTCCAGCCAGTCTTCCCCAAGCCTGTAGCGCTGCATGGGGTTGTTGTGGCCGAAGTGCAGGACCCGGCAATTGGCCTTGTTGAATTTCATACAGTTGCCCTCGGCCCAACCCTACTGCAACCAGCAAGACTTCGCTGCCTTGTGAGCATCTAGGCCCTACAGCCTGGCTGGATGTGAGACAGCAGGTGACATTGCAGCCTGTTTGAACTAGTTCTTAAAAATAATCTTCAGCTGAGCCTGCTGCCTTCCACTTCTCTGCCTCTTCCCTAGAGCCCTTCCCAGCATCTGAATGCCGCCTCCTCCTCCCATCCACTCCTATGTAGACCCAGGATTTTCTACCCCTGTGCTGTCTTCTCCTCTCAACTCTCACAAGGAGTGCTGAGAAAGGTGGACAAGAAAATTTTATTTAGAGGTACCCATGAGCTTTCTCACCAAAGAAACAAGCCTTTGTGGCAAGAGGGGAGAAGCTTTTGTTTAAGAGCTCACAAAAACTCTTGGATCTGTGGTGGGTACTTCCCACTAAGGGAACCACCCTGACACCGGGGGGGTGTGAGTGGGTGGGGGGGGATTTGAAACAGAGAGGTTCCACCATCGCTTGGTAGCACTGTCTGAGTCTGGTCCTAAAACCAGTCAACGGGGCAAGAGTCCTGCCACGGTGTCTAGCCATTTGATCCAGCACGAGCATGTTCATCACTCTGGCTTCAAGGCATAGGGCACAGGCGTTGTTTGACACCCATGCGGTGAAGTTTGCTGCTTTTCACAGCAACAGATCTCTGCTGAAACTGTGTGATGCCCTGCAGTAGCTACAATGCCTCTGAGGGTCTAACAGAGGGCTCTGCACGGATCTCCAGGCCCACACACCTGCATGGGATTTCCAAGAAGATAGCGGTGTCGGAGAGGGGTCCCGACGAAAGTCCCGACAATACCCCTCGTTCCCGCAGTCTGCACGCCGCGGGGCGTGCAGGGGTGCTGGGGCCAGCCATTCGCGCGGCACCCCTGCCGGGCACGGTCCTGCCTCAAACCCGAGACGCCTCCAGGCGGGAAAAGAGCGGCTGTGCGACAAGCGGGCACGGCTCGGCGGCGGCGCGCCCGGCTG
>NW_008825609.1:1095180-1101867 GCF_000699105.1 Pygoscelis adeliae
TGACGTGTTAAGTGTGAGATCTGAGCCAGCCGGCTGCGTTGTGCGTGGCGTTTGCATATTTTATGCTTGGGAAGGCAAAGAACACCAAGTTTTCATGAGCAAATATTTGCATATTTTCCACTCGTTCGAGCAGATAAAGCATTTCAGTTCTCTGTTGAATCCTCAGGAGAGGCAGGAACATCTTCTTTTCAAGGGTGTTTCCCTCTCTTGTATCTGCCTGTCTCTTTTATCTACCGGCTACCCTATTACAACAACTGATTAACTGCTTCCTGCCCCCTCCCCGCACCCCCCTATTCCACAGTCCTGTATAATAGCTGAAGCAGAACATGGCCTGGACAGTTTTGCTGTTGCCTGAGCTGAGCTGCGGTGTTTCCCAGCTGATGACAAATACAGCGGTTCCCTAACAACAGCTTCAAATTACATTAAGTGTGGGCTGTGTTAGTAACAGCCTGGAAACACACCCTCACCTCTCCATGCTGGAGCCCCTCCCCGATCGCCATTCACTGCCCTTCCAGTTTCTCTCCTGAAGATCCACTGCAGAGCAAAAGGGTCACACTGAGTGGGTCCGAAGCTGCCTCGGGCCACTGTTGGGCTGGCAGAAATGTGCTTGGGTGTGCAGGTATGGTGGGTCCACGTGTGGGGAGGGTCATTTGCAAGGTCCAGTTGTCACCTCCCAGTTTTAGCTCATGCCTGGGCTGTCTGCATAAAGGTGTGTATGCTGTGTTCTTGTGTTCATGCTTAGGCCAAGAGGTGCGGCAAGTCTCGGTATGTGTGCGTCTGTGTGGGTGGCCACATACGGTCTCATGCACACATAGACATACTTGAATCAAAGCACCCACAGACGTGAATATGTATATATATTTATACACATTCACACAGTCACGTGTACCCACACATACAGGCATGCAATCACATGAATACTCATTTGTATGCATGTATATACATCACATACATATGCCTCTACATCTGCTCTTGTGCACTCTGACGTGTGCATATGAACTCTCTGAGCAGCTGGCAGAATGGGCTCGCCGGGTCTTTAACACCCCATCTATGATCAAATGTTTGCTGGGAAAAGGCATTGCACAATGCTGCTGAAATCATTGCAGCCCTTTCTAGTCTTGCAGCTCCAATCTCTACGTGATGAGAATAAAACCTTTTGTGCAGCACAGGGCTTGATGGAGCCCTTATCTCTGTGTCTCTGCACCCAGAATAGAAAAATCCATTTCCACATCTGACTGGAACAAAACCCCCTGAACATGGCCAGAATTTCACTTAGCCACTGCGCACGGTCTCCGTGGCCTCTGGGTTGTCCAGAGTCAACTGCACCATCGTCAGGAGAGGGAAAGGGATCACAAGGGCAGTCAGATTAATGCTATTACCACAGGAAAAGCTGGGGGTTCACCAGGAGGGAGGCAGAGCTGAGGAGAGAGGCAGGGGTCAGGAGGCAGTGAGGTTACCGTCTGTGATTCCAAACGTCTGTTCCTATGAAAAATAGCCTTTTAATCAATGGTGATAGTTTGCAGAATTTTGTAGCGTTCCTTTTCTCCTCATGAATTTTGGACAAAAAATACCTTTTCTTTTCCCTCCTCCAGTCTTATTTTCGGTTCATCTCCATTTTTTTCCCCAATTTGTCACTGAAAAACAGGATGTGGCGTAGGGGGGAGAAGAAAACACAAGACAGAAAAATATGATGCTTGTGACTCTTTTCTTTTAAACTCCTGTTTAAACTAAAGAACCCCAGTTTTTTGCAGGTCTCCCTGGAACACATTTTGTTTTTCCCCAGCAGGCTCCCCTGCAGAGCTGTCTTGCTAGTGGGCTCAGACTCCACGTATCAAAATGATGTCTCCTTGGCACACTTGCTTGGTGCTGGCATTGCAGTGCTTGGGCTCTTCAGAGATACAGGTATTTTAAGAAGCCAACCAGTTGGTGGAGTTTCTTGAGTGGCGACTTGCAGCAGATGGAGTTGCAAAGGCGTGTGAAATGAAGTCTCAGCTCAATTCATTGGTGAAGGAGGGCGTCTTTGTTAGGCATGTTGGCAGCCAGGGAACTCCCCCATCTCCCCATGGCAGCTGGGCAGCCAATCTATGGAGAAGGAAACCCTTCCTATATCTGCCCCCCACCCATCTGAGCTGCCTCCTGCAAGGTCCTCATTCACTGTCACATGCCTTCTTCGGTGCCTGGTCATCAACCATAAACAGCGCTATATGCTCCTCAGCTAATACCATTTCTCCTCTGTCCTGCAGTGATTGCTGTGCCAGCGGTGCCCAGCATTCATCTTGCCCTGCTCCTCACTGCAAGAGGAGCAACACAGACCCCCATTTAAAGTGCTGTGTTGTCCATCTATCTGACCGCTTGGTAGCCAGGCCTTTTAATCTTCCTACTGTTTGTTGCCCCGTATAGAGGCAGGAGCTTTGGCAGTTCATCTTTCTGCTAGGATTTCTTGGTTGTGTTTCATCCAATGGATGCTGTGGGAGCTCCCCAGGCAAAAAAAAAAAAAAAAAAAAAAGAGGCTTTTTTAGTCCAACAGACTGTGTATCCCATGCCCATGAACAGTTTGGCTGCTTTTCTCACTGGGGCCCACAGTGTGGGCAGCTGGTGCATGGATGGAAGGAGGAGGAGATGTGAAGAGGTAGCAGAGGATAGAAACTGGCTACCAAGCACTTTCTTTTCCCCATGAGTGGAGCCTGCACTCCTGGGTGTCTGACTGCCCACGCTCAGGGGAGCAAGCGCACTTTTGTAAGAGGAGCTAAGCAATAGCTGTGTGGTATCACTGGTAGCTCAGCTCCCGAGGCTGAGCCTACAGGCATGGACAGCTTGGCACCAGCATCCCAGGCTCAAAGAGGAAAGAAGAGGATGGAGGATTCATACAGATGATCTTTCTCCATAGAGAGGTGACAGCTGTACCAGTGGCTGAGAGCACAGCTGAATGTCTTTTGCTTGGTCATGTTTGCAGTCCCTTCCCACCCTTCCTCTGCTCTCTGGCCTGGCTAGGACACGTCTCCTCACCTGACGCCCTGCGACGGTCCTTTCCCGAACTCGGGTGCCCTGCACTGCAGTTCCCCTGATGCCTGCCAGGCCTTCACTTCTTCTCACATCGCCTTTGGGTGACCTTGTCTCTTGCTTCCTCATAAAGCGGTTCTGTTCCCGTCATCCTCAGGTGCTGCAGCTTGTTCTACTTCCCAGTCCAGGGCTTTTGCCTTCTGTGCCAGCACACCTGACCCCATGCCATCCCTTCACATCTCATGCCTTCCCTCAAGTGACCTGTGAGACATCTTTCCATTACCCAGCCAGCTCTTGTCACTGACCCTCCACAGACTGCCTCCTCCAACATCTCCTGACCTCAGGGGAGGCATGTCTCCCCCTGGTGGGTCCCTTCTTCCCATTTCTCAAAATTATTTGTGGAGAAAAGTGCCCAGGTATAACCAAGGGCTCTGGTATGAGAGTCGTCTTGGTGGCTGTAGCTTAGCAACAGCATTCATGGAGAAGTTCAAGGTGTGGGGACAGACGTTTAGCAGAGCCTGCAGGAATGAAGCCAAAGTGGAGAGACCTTCATCCCACCCACCCTCGTACATTGCTGCTCCTCTAGCCTGCACACTCAGACAGGCCCACCCACAACTTCCCTCCAACAACCGATGCACAGAAGCAAGCACCCATCCAACACTCATAGCAACACACATACTCTCACACTCTTACCCAAGCATGTGCGCACACATTTCCATATATATTTGCGTGCCTACACAACCGTGTCTACACTTAAACATCCCACAATTACATAAACACACTTCCTCACCTGTGTTTGTATACAATTATACACATGCATACCCCCTTATGTACATCTGTACACATTTATACACACCCCACAGCCACACACAGATTAGCATCAGTGCCCAACCCACGCACGTCTCCCACCAGCTCTGACTCCTCGATCTCTGATCCTGTTCAGCCATTCTCATACACGTACAGTCCAGTGATCAAACTTTTGCATACAACCACCTTTGTACACATGCAGACACATAATTTCTTCTCCCTCCTGAGCCAAATACTCTACCATTTCCCACAAGACGAATCAGTTCCTAGTATTGCCCAGACTCCTGCAATCATAGCTCTCACACACTGGAGATCCCCTGACCTCCCTCTGCTCCCTGCCCCCATCCCATACTGATACATGCCTTGGTCTCCTGTACCAGCCAAATGTTACTCCACACAGAGATCAACTCATCTCAAAGACATTGTGTATTCTCAGGAGAGCCAAATCTATAGCACCCCCTTCCCCTAAACACACAGAATGGTTCTGCCCAGTTGGCCTTTTAAGTCCAAAGGCTTTTTGTTTATTTATAATAAGGCTTAGGGAGAAGAAAAGGGAAAGGGCATTTCAGCTTGTAAGAAACCCTGCCTCCAACCCATGCCTCGTTGTCTTCTTCTCTACTCTTGTTACACTTTCCACCAGGGTGCAGAGGCACAAGGAAAACCCTGAAGAGTGCGAGATGCAGGAAAGAAATGTCCCGTTTGCTCTCCCAGGTAAGTCTTGTCAGCCTGCCCAGAGTCCATGAGAGCCCTGGAAAGAAAGAGGAGGCTTTGAGCAGTCAGAGTGGTCTCCAGCCACGACCAGCATGGGTAGGAAAGTTGTCCCCAAGACTTACTGGAGAGCTACAGAAGGGTCAGCCATTCATGCAACTGGCTGGTATGTCTTCGCTGCAGACATTTTTCCTTCCTGTTTTTCTTTTAGGGTAAACCGCTTCTCATGTTTATAAGGAAGATAATCAAGGCACTGGGTTGCCTATTTGTTGTATATGCCATTTGAGGACTTCCTTGAGGTGCCACAGTCAGATGGCAGCTGATGCCCTTCATAGCTGGGTGATCTAAGGATGGATCATGCAATCTAGGGCTGACCTTGCTCTCTCCATACTGTCAGTGCCCATCATCTCTTCAGCTCTCCCTGGATGCAGTCTTTCCTTTACCTGGTACCACATAAACCCCAGGTGTCCCTTCCAAAGCCAAGAACAATGCCTTGCTTTTTCCACAAGTTCATGGAGCCCTCTTCATCTTTAAGCAGAGTCTTGGACTTTAATATTCCTTTGTACCAACGTCTCCCATTGCCTTTGAGCTGGAAAAGCACAGAGGGTGAAGGGGATCCCATGTCCCAATGTCTCTTTCCCCTGCACCATCCCTTTCATCATAAATAACTGACATGCAACTTGTTGCTCTTTTCGCATCCCACAGGCTCCTCAGGGAGTGGTTTTTGCTCATTGCTTTCTCCTTCCCCACTGCTTAGAGGGTGCTCCTGCCTGTCATTACCATTCTGGGTGATCTTGCTGATCTCGCCCTCTTCCCCTTCATCATCAGTCTTCTCTGCAGGACATGCTGGCACCTCCTGGCTCTGGACTCGGCGGGACGGCCTGAGGATGGCCCTCCGGAAGCCCTGCTTGAAGCGGTAGGAAAGGAAGCCATAGATGATAGGATTGGCACAGCTGTTGGCATATGGCAGGACCACCACGAGGAAGTAGACACCAAAGAGGGACGGCTCCTCTGGCAGTGGGCAGACAACATTGATTATGTTGAGGACATAGAAGGGGAGCCAGCAAAGGACGAAGACAGCCACAACAGCCACCACCATGCGGGTCACTCTGCGCTCTGAAAGCTTGTGCTTGGAGGACAGAGCCCTCACCCGCCTGCCAGAGGAACGAACCTTCACAACGATAAGAAGATAGCAGAGACAAATCACCAGGAGTGGCCCAAAGAAGCCCAGGGTGGCAGTGTAGACAATGAAGCCAGCTCTCCACACCGAGGCAGGCTCTGGCCACTGGATGTGGCATGTGCTCATCCCTAAAGGGACATCTGAGAAGACGACCACGGGCAGCACCACTACAGAAGACAGCACCCACACAGTTGCACTCACAGCCTTGGCCACCCGTGCTGTCCGCCATTTGGAGGACTTCCCTGGGTGGACCACGGCCAGGTAGCGATCAACACTCATCACCGTCAGGCAGAAGATGCTGGTGAACTGGTTGATGGCATCCACAGCCATCACCAGGCGGCACATGAAAGACCCGAACGGCCAGTAGGACAGGGCATTTTGTGCAGCCAGGAATGGCAGGCCCAGCATGAAGAGCTCATCAGCTAGGGCCAGGTTCAAGATGTAGACGTTGGTCACCGACTCGCTCACAGAGTGCCGCAGGACCACGTAAATGACCAGAGAATTCCCAGCCAGCCCCACCACACAGACAATGAGGTAGACCAGGGGGATGAGGACACCGCTGACAACCACACCAGGGCTGGCAGTGGTGGAGCTGTTGGGGGTGGTGAAGGCTGCCCAGCTGCCAGAGGCATTCCCCTCCTCTGACACTGCCGTCGTGGGGAGGCTGAAAGCAGAAGTGTCCATAGCAGAGGCAGGGAAGAGGGCGGGGGACAGTGTCCTTGCAGGATCGGTTAGCAATCTGGAGGTGAGAGCAGGAGAAAAAAAACATTGATACTGGGGACATGACAGATGCAAGCCACAGATAAAATCACCACATTAGTTGTGTGTAGGTATGGACAGGCATGGGAAGTTGAGGTGAGTTTGTGGATACAGGCAGCCTCTGGAAGATGTAGGACAATATCAACCTTATCTAGTCCTGGGAGGCACAGTGGGCATGGAGGGACAAACAGGGACATGGCTCAATGTGGGCCAATGGATCCTTTCCCCTAGGG